>NC_091434.1:51692812-52019302 GCF_964237555.1 Oryctolagus cuniculus
CCCTACCACAAAACATTCAAAAAATAAAGAGTAATTTCAGCTAAAGACTTTAACACCTATTTTCAAAGTATTTATGACATTTAAGGTAAAAATAAGTAACATAATCATAATTCTGATGCGTGAAAGCTGAGGCAATATCAGATACAATTGCTGAAAGACAAGAAACATAGATGTAAATATATCTTCATTAAAATAAAAATATCTGTTTGACAACATAGACTGTAAAAGAATTGAAAGACAAAGGGCTGAGTCAATAGTTCCAATACTTGTAATACAAGAAAAAGACCAGTGTCAATTGTTCAGAAAATGACAGTTTTGAAATAAAGTTGCAAACAGCATAGAAAGAACTTTAGTAAGGGGATTTGATTACGATATTTGTCAAAACATTAATTAAGATATAAATTGCTTGAATACAGAATGTAGGCCTTGCCATTATTATCTGCACTTATTGTTTTACACACACACACACAAATATTAACAAATAACTTCTGCATTTATTTCTTCCATGGAAAACACTTTCCCTATTCTATTTAGATGAGATTAAAATGCTATTCAGGGGGCTAGCACTGTGGGATAGTGGGTAAAGCCACCACCTGCAGTGCCAGCATCTCATATGGGTGCCAGTTCGAGTCCTGGCTGCTCCACTTCCAATCCAGCTCTTTGCTGTGGCCTGGGAAAGCAGTAGAAGATGGCCCAAGTCTTTGGGCTTCTGCACCCATGTGGGAGACCCGAAAGAAGCTCCTGGCTCCTGGCTCCTGGCTTTGGATCCACAAAGCTCCAGTCATTGCAGCCAACTGGGGAGTAAACCAGTGATGGAAGACCTTTCTCTTTCTCTCTCTCTCTCTCTCTCTCTCTCTCTCTCTTTCTGTCTCTCTCCATGTCTCTGCCTCTCCTGTAGTTCTGCCTTCAAATCAATCTTTGAAAAAACACTCTTTAGGGTAATATACCACATTGATAATTGCAAAACAGCAAAACAGAAACACTTGAATTATGTATGCTCATTGCCTGAGAAATCAACTCCAAAAAACAAAGATTTAGGTTAAATAATTCCTAAATCTATTTCAACTGTAATATATCATTTCCTTCATCTAGTTTTTTTTTCACTTTTAAGTCTATGTTCGCACACCTACTTTGATTACTCCCACATTCACATTAACAATCATCACACACTTACTATGTCTCATGTACTTTTCTATGGATCATAGAAAAAGAAAAAACACAAATATATACATCATGGCTTAGCCCTCAAAAACCCAGGCAGGAAACAGCATGTATACAACCAACAAGGATAAACGTTGACAATACTATAAGGAATTAATTAAAAAAAAGCAAGACTGCTTTAGCTATTCGAGGTCTCCTGTGTCTCCATATGAATTTCAGCATTATTTTTTCCAGGTCTGAGAAGAAGGTCTTTGGTATCTTGATTTGTATTGCATTTAATCTATAAATTGCTTTTGGGAGAGTGGACATTTTGATGATATTGATTCTTCCAATCCATGAGCATGGAAGATTTTTCCATTTCTTGGTATCCTCTTCTATTTCTTTCTTTAAGGTTTTGTAATTTTCATCGTAGAGATCCTTAACGTCCTTGGTTAAGTTTATTCCAAGGTATTTGATTGTTTTTGTAGCTATTGTGAATGGGATTGATCTTAGAAGTTCTTCCTCAGCCGTGGCATTGCCTGTGTATCCAAAGGCTGTTGATTTTTGTGCATTGATTTTATACCCTACTACTTTGCCAAACTCTTCTATGGTTCCAAGAGTCTCTTAGTAGAGTTCTTTGGGTCCCCTAAATAAAGAATCATATCATCTGCAAAGAGGGATAGTTTGAGTTCTTCCTTCCCAATTTGTATCCCTTTAATTTCTTTCTCTTGCCTAATAGCTCTGGCTAGAACTTCCAGAACTATATTGAACAGCAGTGGTGAGAGTGGGCATCCCTGTCTGGTACCAGATCTCAATGGAAATGCTTCTAACTTTTCCCCATTCAATAGGATGTTGGCAGTGGGTTTTTCATAGTTTGCTTTGATTGTATTGAGGAATGTTTCTTCCATACCCAGTCTGCTTAGAGTTTTCATCATGAAAGGGTGTTGTATTTTATTAAATGCTTTCTCGGCGTCTATTGAGATAATCATATGGTTTTTCTTCTGCAGTCTGTTAATGTGGTGTATCACATTGATTGTTTTGCACACATTGAACCATCCCTGCATACCAGGGATAAATCCCACTTGGTCTGGGTGGATGATCTTTCTGATGTGTTGTTGCATTCTATTGGCCAGAATTTTATTGAGGATTTTTGCATCTATGTTCATCAGGGATATTGGTCTGTAATTCTCTTTCAATGCTGCATCTTTTTCCGGCTTAGGAATTAAGGTGATGCTGGCTTCATAGAAAGAATTTGGAAGGACTCCCTCTTTTTCGATTGTTCTGAATAGTTTGAGAAGAATTGGAGTTAGTTCTTCTTTAAATGTCTGGTAGAATTCAGCAGTGAATCCATTTGGTGCTGGGCTTTTCTTTGTTGGGAGGGCCTTTATTACTGTTTCAATTTCTGTCTCAGTTAGGGGTCTGTTTAGGTTTTCTATGTCTTCCTGGTTAAATTTAGGTAGGTTGCATATGTCCAGGAATCTATCCTTTTCTGATAGGTTTTCCTGTTTGCTGGCATACAAGTCCTTGTAGTAATTTCTGATGATTCTTTTTATTTCTGTGGTGTCTGTTGTTACATTTCCTTTTTCATCTCTGATTTTATTGATTTGGGTCTTTTCTCTTCTTTTTTAATTAGTTGGGCCAATGGGGTATCAATTTTGTTTGTTTTTTCAAAAAACCAGCTCCTCATTTGGCTGATTTTTTGTAATTTTTTTTTTGGATTCAATCCTGTTGATTTCTTCTCTGATTTTAATTATTTCTCTTCTCCTACTAGATTTGGGTTTAGTTTGCTGCAGATTTTCTAGATCCTTGAGATGAATTGAAACCTCATCTATTTGGTACCTTTCCAATTTCTTGATGTAGGCACCTATTGCTATAGACTTTCCTCTTAACATTGCTTTTGCTGCGTCCCATAAGTTTTGGTATGTTGTGCTGTTATCCTCATTTACTTCCAGAAAAATTTTGATTTCTCTTTTAATTTTTTCTGTGACCCATTGTTCATTCAGGAGCATGTTGTTCAATCTCCATATGTTTGCGTATGCTCTAGGGATTCCTGAATTGCTAATTTCCAACTTCATTCCTTTATGGTCTGAGGAGTTGCATGATATGATTCTAATTCTTTTGAATTTGCTGAGACTTGCTTTATGGCCTAGTATGTGGTCAATCCTAGAGAAGCTTCCATGTACTGCTGAGAAGAATGTAAAATCTTTAGCTGTAGGACTGAAAGTTCTGTATATATCTGTTAGATCCATTTGGGCTATAGTGTCGTTTAAATCTAGTGTCTCCTTGTTGATCTTCTGTCCTGTTGATCTATTTCTGAGAGTGGAGTATTGAAGTCCCCCAGTACTATTGTATTGGGGTCTAAGTCTCCCTTTAAGTCCCTTAACAAATCTTTTAAATAAACTGGTGCCCTGTAATTAGGTGCATATACATTGATAATTGTTATATCTTCCTGTTGAATTGATCCCTTAATCATTATATAGTGTCCCTCTTTGTCTCTCCTAACAGTTTTTGTGGTAAAGTTTATGTTGTCCAATATTAAGATGGCTACACCCGCTATTTTTTCATTTCTGTTGGCATGGTATATCTTTTTCCAGCCTTTCACTTTCAGTCTGTATGCATCTTTTTGGAAAGATGTGTTTCTTGTAAGCAGCAAATAGATGGGGTTTGTTCCTTAAGCCAATCAGCCAATCTGTGTCTTTTAACTGGACAGTTCAGGCCATTAACGTTCAATGTGACTAATGATAAGTGGTAACTGCCCTGCCATTTACCAAAGATAAGTTCTAATATATGCTTTGAATTTCCTGTGATCTTTTGCTGTGAGGTTTCCTTCCTTTACCTTCTTTCATATTGATGACCGTGTTTCTAGTTTCTGTGTGCAACACATCTTTAAGCATCTTTTGCAGGGTTGGATGAGTGGTGACAAATTCTTTCAATTTCTGTTTGCTATGAAAGGTCTTTATTTCACCTTCATTCACAAATGATAGCTTAGCAGGATATAATATTCTGGGTTGGCAGTTGTTCTCTCTTAGTACCTGGGCTATATATCGCCATTCCCTCCTAGCTTGTAGGGTTTCTGATGAGAAGTCAGCTGTGAGTCTGATTGGAGATCCTCTCAGAATAATCTGACATTTCTCTCTTGCACATTTTAGGATCTTTTCCTTATGTTTCACTGTGGAGAGTTTAATTACAACGTGTCGTGGTGAGGCTCTCTTTTGGTCGTGTTTATTAGGGGTTCTGTGAGCTTCCTGTACTAGGATTACTCTGTCCTTCTCCAAACCTGGGAAATTTTCTGCTAATATCTCACTAAAAAGGCCTTCTAATCCTTTCTCCCTCTCCATGCCTTCAGGAACTCCTAGAACCCGAATGTTGGTTTTTTTAATAGTATCCTGAAGATTCCCGACAATATGTTTTAGATTTCTAATTTCCTCTTCTTTTCTTTGGTCTGACTGTATCCTTTCCTGTGCTCTGCCTTCTAAGTCCAATATTCTCTCTTCTGCTTCACCCATTCTGTTTTTAAGGCTCTCTAATGTGTTTTTCATTTGATCTATTGAATTCTTCACTTCATTATGATTTCTCGTCACTATCACAGTTTCCTGTTCTACTAGTTGTTTCATTTCATTTTGATTCCTCCTTAATATTTCATTTTTATGAGAGAGATTTTCTATCTTGTCCATTAAGGATTTCTGTAGTTCAAGAATTTGTTTTTGAGAACTTCTTAATGTTCTTATCAATTTTTTGAGATCTGCTTCTTGCATTTCTTCTGTCTCATCATCCTCATAATCTTGAATTGGGGTGTCTTTTTTATTTGGGGGCATCATGGTGACTTCCTTGTTCTATTACATCGGTTTTTGTGTTTGTTGTTTGGCATTTGGAGATATTTGGTTTCTTCACTATGGTGTTTTTCTTGTTATACTATGACTCTAGATTAAGTGGACTGTCTGTTTTTGATGGAGCCTTAGAGGCTTGAGATGGGTGTGGCCTGAGAGTTCTGTTTGGTGTGCCAAAGGTGACACTCCCAGGTTAGGCTTGGTAGACCTCGCGTTCCAGTGGTGGTGTGTTGAGTCTGCCACTGGTGTCCCGAACTGTGGACTCCCACGCTCTCCACGCAGGTCCACTGTGAATCACTAGTTCCGGAAGAGTTTCTTCTGCTGTTTCTTCCCCTACTCTTCCTTGAACCTGCAGTATCTCCACTTTTATTGAACTGTCTCTCCCCAGACTATCAATGTGCTCCCTTCCTATTCCACCATCTTGCCACTCTCACTTGGAAAAATCTTCCATGCTCATGGATTGGAAGAATCAACATCATCAAAATGTCCACTCTCCCAAAAGCAATTTATACATTCAATGCTATACCAATCAAGATACCGAAGACCTTCTTCTCAGATCTGGAAAAAATGATGCTGAAATTCATATGGAGACACAGGAGACCTCGAATAGCTAAAGCAATCTTGTACAACAAAAACAAAGCTGGAGGCATCACAATACCAGATTTCAGGACATACTACAGGGCAGTTGTAATCAAAACAGCATGGTACTGGTACAGAAACAGATGGATAGACCAATGGAATAGATTAGAAACACCAGAAAACAATCCAAACATCTACAGCCAACTCATATTTGATCAAAGATCCAAAATCGATCCCTGGAGTAAGGACAATCTATTCAATAAATGGTGCTGGGAAAATTGGATTTCCACATGCAGAATCATGAAGCAAGACCCCTATCTTTCACCTTACACAAAAATTCACTCAACATGGATTAAAGACTCAAATCTACAACCTGACACCATCAAATCATTAGAGAGCATTGGAAAAACCCTACTAGATATAGGTACCGGCAATGACTTATTGGAAAACACCCCAGAAGCACAGGCAGTCAAAGCCAAAATTAACATTTGGGATTGCATCAAATTGAGAAGTTTCTGTACTGCAAAAGAAACCGTCAGGAAAGTGAAGAGGCAACTGACAGAATGGGAAAAATATTTTCAAAATATGCAACAGATAAAGGGTTGATAACCAGAATCTACAAAGAAATCAAGAAACTCCATAACATCAAAACAAACAACCCACTTAAGAGATGGGCCAAGGACCTCAATAGACATTTTTCAAAAGAAGAAATCCAATGGCCAACAGACACATGAAAAAATGTTCAAGATCACTAGAAAACAGGGAAATGCAAATCAAAACCACAATGAGGTTCCACCTCACCCCGGTTAGAATGGCTCACATTCAGAAATCTACCAACAATAGATGCTGGAGAGGATGTGGGGTAAAAGGGACACTAACCCACTGTTGGTGGGAATGCAAATTGGTTAAGCCACTATGGAAGTCAGTCTGGAGATTCCTCAGAAACCTGAAGATAACGCTACCGTTCGACCCAGCCATCCCACTCCTTGGAATTTACCCAAAGGAAATGAAATTGGCAAACAAACAAGCTGTCTGCACATTAATGTTTATTGCAGCTCAATTCACAATAGCTAAGACCTGGAACCAACCCAAATGCCCATCAACAGTAGACTGGATAAAGAAATTATGGGACATGTACTCTATAGAATACTATACAGCAGTCAAAAACAATGAAACCCGGTCATTTGCATCAAGATGGAGGAATTTGGAAAACATCATGCTGAGTGAATTAAGCCAGTCCCAAAGGGACAAATATCATATGTTCTCCCTGATTGGTGACAACTAACTGAGCACCAAAGAGGAAGAAACTTGTTGAAGTGAAATGGACACTATGAGAAACAGTGACTTGATCAGCTCTTGTCCTGACGGTTGATGTACAATGTAATACTTTATCCATTTTAGTATTTTTTTTTGTTCTAGTACCATTGGTTGAACTCTGTAATTAACACACAATTATTCTTAGGTGTTTAAATTTTAACTGAAAAGTGATGCCTGTTAGGAATTTGGAAAACATTATGCTGAGTGAAATAAGCCAACCCCAAAGGGACAAATACCCCTTGTTCTCCCTGATAGGTGACAACTAACTGAGCACCAAAAAGGAAACCTGTTAAAGTGAAATGAACACTATGAGAAACAGTGACTTGATCAGCCCTTGCCCTGACTGTTGATGAACAACTTAATATGTTATCCGTCTTAGTATTTTTTGTTTGTTTGTTCTACTTAATACTTTTGGTTGAATACTGTAATCAATACACAATTCTTCTTAAGTGCTGAAACTTAACTGAAAAGTGATCACTGTTAAATAAAAGAGTGGGAATAAGAGAGGGAAGAGATGTGCAATTTGGGATATGCTCAAGCTGACTTACCTCAAACAGTAGAGTTAGAAACATACCAGGGGATTCCAATTCAATCCCATCGAGGTGGCATGTACCAATGCCATCTCACTAGTCCCAGTGATCAAATTCTGTTCACAATTGATCATAATGATAGGACTAAGAACCAAAGGGATCACATAAACAAGACTAGTGTCTGCAAATACTAGCTGATAGAATAAAAAAGGGAGAGAATGATCCAACATGGGAAGTGAGATACACAGCAGACTCATAGAATGGCAGATGTCTTAAACAGCACTCTTGCCTCAGAATCAGCCCTTAAGGCATGCAGATATGGCTGAAAAGCCCATGAGAGTATTTCAGGCATGGAAAGCCAAGACACTCTGGGGGAAAAAAAAACCTAAAAGAAAGATCTCTGTGAGTGAGATCCCAGTGGAAAGAACAGGTCATCAAAGAAGGAGGTACCTTTCTCTGAAGGGAGGAGAGAACTTCCACTTTGACCATGGCCTTGTCTAAAAATTATCAGAGTCAGTGAACTCAGGGGGCTTCCATAGCCTTGGCAGCTCATAACAAGAGCCTAGAGTGATTACTGAGGCCATAAACAAGAGTGTCAATTTGTTAAGTCAACAACAGGAGTCACTGTGCACTTACTCCTCATGTAGGATCTCTGTCCTTTTTGTGCTGTACATTGAGATTTAATGCTATAACTAGTACTCCAACAGTATTTTTCACTTTATGTTTCTGTGTGGGAGCAAACTGTTGAAATCTTTACTTAATGTATGCTAAACTGATCTTCTGTATATAAAGAGAATCGAAAATGAATCTTGATGTGAATGGAAGGGGAGAGGGAGTGGATAAGGGGAGGGTTGCGGGTGGGAGGGACGTTATGGGGGGGAAAGCCATTGTAATCCATAAGCTGTACTTTGGAAATTTATATTCATTAAATAAAATATTCATTAAATAAAAAAATACAACAAGAGGTCATTTCACTTCACCTAAAAATTGCAGCTCCATCTATCACTTACAGTTTATAAGCAACAAGACTGCACTGTTTTATGATTGAGTAGCCTTTTTTGTGCATGTATGCCACAGTTTCTTTATCCAAAATCAATGGATGGACACTTAGTTTTTTTCTGTTTCTTGCTATTTTGAAAAATGTTGCAATAAAAATAGGAATGTAGGGAGAGAATGAGGGCTGCAGCTGTATAGGACTCACCTGTTAGTGTGGGGGAAAAAGCTGAAAAATTCACTAAAGAAGAAGAAGAAGGTGAAAATTATAGCCAAAGTCATAGCATCTGAGCTGGGAGAGGAGGTGAAAGGTGCTTCCGACAGTGGAGGATCTGTAGGAAGCTGTGGATCAGAATAGGGTCATTTTTCTGAAGATGAAGCGATAGATGCTGACAATGAGGATGATGTTGAACCCTGTGGCAAAGAAAAAGGAAAATGCCGCAGAAGCATGTGCTGGGACTAAGATGGGCTGGGCGGATGCCAGGGCTAAAACCCTCAACAAGAAAACTCCTAAAAGTAAACCCACCATTCTAGTCAAGAATACAGAACTGGAAAAGGAAAAAGAAAAGTTAAAGCAAGAAAGACTTGAGAGAAGAAAACAGCTTGATAAGAGCTGGGAGTGGGAAATGATGTGCAGAGTAAAGCCAGATGTTGTCAAAGACAAAGAAGCAGGGAGAAATCTGCAGAGAACTGCAAGGAGGGGTGTGGTGCAATTGGTTAATCCTGTTCAATACCATCAAAAGAATGTTGAAGAAAAGGGTAAAGAAGCTGGGGGCTGTATTAGAAAGTCTGCTAAGTTGATATCAACTGTTTCTAAGGAAGATTTTATCAATGTTCTGAGAGGAATGGAAGGAAGTACCAATGAGCAAAGTTCAACTGGGAAGAACTCAAAAGCCAAACAGACTGAAGTGAAATCAGAAGAGGGCCCAGGTTGGACGATCCTTTGTGATGATTTCATGATGGGAGCATCTATGAAAGACTGGGACGAGGAAAGTGATGGGCCAGATAACAGCAGACCAGGATCTGCAAGTGACTCTGACCTCTTAAACAATAGAGGCGACATAGTTTTCAATCAGTTAATTTTTCCAACAAAGATACTCTATCCTCCGACAGTTTTGGAATTATAATGATACCATTTGTAAGGAAGCCAAAAGACTTACCAGCTTTGATGTTCCCCCTTTACATGTAAACTTTGTTAAAATTGGATTTTCAACTTTTGTATAATTTTAGGCATTGTTCCTCAAAACATTTGCAACAAAAAATACATCCACTTGATCAGCAGGATTCACACTGTGCCAGTATGGTCAGATGTTTACAGTTGGTCATGTCTGTGCTAGGTTGTTTCAGTGTCACCAGTGTTTCTAGGCATGCAATGCCAATTCATGAATAAAATGAACTCTTTGAAGCTAACATTTCTCTGCCTTCCATTTTAGAGACTATGTTTGTAGCTTTTAGGAATGATGGATATTTTTTTGTCTGTTTTAGTAAGCTATTGAGAAACCCATGCATAAAATTAATATTTTTGATTTTGTGCAATGAATTTAATTTTAGGTAATCTGACAAATATTTTAAAAATACTAGATCTCTACTTTTATATTATTTCCTTTTATATACTAAGTAATATTAACAAGTACTTAACATTTACTTTTTAGAATTCATTGAGATGGAGATTTTCATGTGTATCTTATGCAAGATACTTGCTTTCTTAGGAAACATATTTGGTATGCTCTAATCTCTCTCTTTTTGTCTCCCAAAACATTTGAGTTAGCTTAAATTGTTTTTTATGGATAACCTAAGCCATGAAATAATGGAGTGAGGTAACAGGTAATTTTGCATCAGAATATTACATCTGATTTGAGACTTCATTGCATATTGTTTCCTTAAAAGTTTCCTTGAATTGGTTGACTTTAGTATCAATTGAGCTTTTAAATAAAAAGAGAAAAGTAAGACTGTTGAATATTATTCCAAAATTCCTGTGAAAGTCAGCCCCAGATCACAAGTTTGTAAGGGAATTATTTATTAAGGTGAGTGGTTCTTCTTCGAAAATGTTCTGTCCCTTTCTCCATAATTTCCATAACAAAAATAGTTGCCTCCCATTACCCGGTTGTAGGTACTTGCATCTGTTATATATTGAAGGGATAATATTCTCCCAAAACAATGTGCTAAAGCATAAATGTTTGTATTTTTAAACCCATTTGAGTGTTACCAGTATTATGTGGCCTACATTAAATTAGTCCATGGCCTGGTATTTGCTATCTTAAAGAAAGGTAGACACCAAAAATATCAAGTGGTTAAAATGGCAAAGCTCAAAACGCATTTTGTATTTTCCAACTTCTGAATTTCAGTATCTTATAGTATAGAACTGCCATTTTGTCACTTTAATATGAATAAATGGGAATATATTCCTCAGTGTTAATACAGGAGTGCTCAGTATCCTAATTGATAATATTTCAGTGTAACCTAACTCATAGATAATTTTGGGAAAAAATGTATAAACCCTAAAAACTTGTTTTTCCACAGGACTAAATATTAAACTTTACATTTTGTTATCAATCAGTTCCTGGGTCACCATGCAAAAAGTTTGCAAAATTTTTCCTGAATAAATAAAATAAATTAACTTAAATAAATAAATAAAGTTTTCATTTTAGATGATATCAGTGGGTATCACTTACATTAGAAGGCTATGAAGCATATATGAATTACACAAAATAATTTTTGTTATATAGATATCTTCTATAAGTATTTCTGCATCTTGGATATAAAAATGTTAAATATAAATCTAAGAGCAAGCCTGTTATTTGAGAAACTGTATCTTTATGTGAATGTTTTGACTAGTCTATGTCTCCTCTACCCTAAATACTTCACCTGCAATATTATTTTTTGGCAACGTGAGATAAATAATTATGATGATTCTCTCTGTGTTATCTTTAAATTCTCTAAGGAGGGGAAAAAGGTAAGAACTTCATTCCCACCACCCTCACCTCCATTCAACTAAACAAGCAGTATTAGGATTTTCTTCTTCCTGATGTTATATTCTTTGGGATTGTATCTAGGAACCACTCTGAATCTGCTCTCTTTGTATTAGTGTCACATATATGTGAGAATTGATGAAAAAATTAAACAGAGTCTTATAAGTAAAAAATAAAGTAGTACAGTAGTGAAGGCTGGCGTGGATGTTTTCTAAGCATTTAGCATAGTTTAATGTTGGCTACTAATTGCTTTCAGGTATTGAAATTTGAAACTCAGACTATTTAGTACTGAAAATAGCTGACATATCTTAGTAGTTTAGCTCTTTAGTATAAAATTGGTATACAAAATTTATTTTCAGGCCGGCTCTGCGGTTCATTAGGCTAATTCTCCACCTGCAGCGCTGGCACATGGGGTTCTAGTCCCGGTTGGGGCCCTGGATTCTGTCCCGGTTGCTCCTCTTCCAGTCCAGCTCTCTGCTGTGGCCCGGGAAGGCAGCAGAGGATGGCCCAAGTCTTCCGCATGGGAGACCAGGAGGAAGTACCTGGCTCCTGGCTTCAGATCAGTGCAGCATGTCAGTCATGGTGTCCATTTTGGGGGTGAACCAATGGAAGGAAGACCTTTCTCTCTGTCTCTCTCTCTCACTGTCTAACTCTGCCTGTAAAAAAAAAATTATTTTCAATTTACCTTCAGTTTACCTAGAATTCCATACTTTATGTTCAACATATTGAAAAATATTCCTTGAAAACCCTTTCGATAGAATGGTTCAGAGGTTATCTTCAATACATATACCCTAAAATCACTCAGTAGAACGTTCTGAAATGTTTATTTGAGGGAAGGTCCAAGTATTTAAAAATATTTTGTCTCAGCAAATGAGAAAAGAAAGGGATATTTAAATTTTGGGAAACTTCTTAGGGCTTTTTAATCACTATATGTTGCACATAGGTCTATACTTAATATCCAGTAGCTACCAATTAAATAAATGCTGCTGCCTGTGCTGGTCTTTACACAATGTGAGGAGAGAACTTAACTATAAAGTCATTGGATTACAATCTTAGATGCCTGATGATGACCTAGCAAAACATAACTCTGACAGAAAAGGTTAAAGTATGGACACAAACATAGACAAACTAAAAAAGTTGTGCTGCCACAGAGTTCAAGGAATTATAAGATGTAAGACAATGCTATAAAGGAATTTCAAGGAGCAAGCACATTTCTCTGGAAAAGATTTTAGGAGATCAAATACATAAGCTGACACTTTTGTATCATATGGGTAACTTTTTTCCTCCTTATGTGTGTTTTTGTTACTTTTGTGAAAATAAATGTTGGAAAAATCATAAGTAAAATGGGAAATGATTTTTTTTTCAGAACCTAATGACATAATCATTTAGTGGTACTGAGTACTGTTATTGTGCTAAGTATACTGACACATTTGTGGCACATGATTCATTTTTAAACAGTTGGAAATTATTCAGTATATGTATATTCAACATTTGTTGATTCTTAAGGAAATATGTATGTGATTATAAAATAACATGGATTGTACATTTTTAATTTAGATATGAAATAACAGTAGCTACCATTGTTTCTTGACCCAGATACCTTAATAAAATTAGAAAGCTAAGTGAAAAAAAAATGGAATGAAGATGTCTCTGACAGAGTGATTTTATTTCCCGTGGATACATAACTAGTAGTGGAGTTGTTGGATTAAGCCAAGCACGGGAAGTTAAGTTCTACATGATCTTACTCACATAGAGTCTAAGAATAACTGATTTCATGGAAGTTTAAAGTATACTGGTAGCTACTAGAGGTTGGGGAGGGATGGAGGAAAGGTAGGATAAAGAAACTTTGACTAAAAATTACTGAGCAAGGTCCAGTGCTGTGGCACAATGGGTTACGCTCGCCATCCCATGTGGACATCAGTTCATGTACCAGCTACTCCACTTCTGATCCAGCTCCCTGCTAATGCACACGAGAAAGAGTGAAGGAAAGCCCAAGTGTTTGGGTCCCTGCACCACATGGAAGACCTGGATGAAGCTCCTGGCTCCTGGCTTCAGTCTGGCCCAGCCATTTGGGTAGTGAACCAGTGGATGGAAGACTTCTCTCTCTCTGCCTCTGCCTCTCTCTGTAAGTCTCTCTTTCAAAGAAAGATCAAAAGAAAGAAAGAAATCTTTTTTAAAAAATACTGAGCAAAACACAGAACAGGTTCTGGGATTATATCAGACAATAGGGTGACTATACATCATTTCAATGTTTTATATATATTTATCTATGTAAAAGAAAAAAACTTAAAGAGGATTTTGAAAGTTTTTACTATACAGAACTATTAAGTTTTTAAAAAGATAGATATATGTGCCTTGACTGGACATCATACAATGTGAACTTGTATCAAATTATCACACAGTGCTTCATACATATATACAATTTGTATGACTTTGTTAAAAACTTCTTAGCTAAAGTTTTTAATTGGGACCAGCATTGTGGCATAGTGGGTTAAGCTGTCGCCTGCAAAGTTATCTAATATGGGCGCTGGTTTGTGTCCTGGATGCTTTACTTGCAATCCAGCTCCCTGCTAATGTGCCTGGAAAAGTAGCAGAAGATGGCCCAAGTGCTTGGGTCCCTGCCACCCATGTGGGAGATATGGAGGAAGCTGCTGGTTCCAGCACAGGCTGTTAAAATATTTGGGGAGTGAACGAGTAGAAGGAAGATTTCTCTGTGTCTCTCTCTGTCTCTCTCTCTCTCTGCAACTTGACCTTTCAAATAAATAAAATAAATCTTTAAAAAATGGTTAAACTTTTAAGTTATTTTTAAATGGTTAAGTAAGCTCAGTAAAGAGACTACTGCTAAGGGAAAATATTTTTTTAAGATTTATTTATTTATTTTAAAGGCAGAGCTACAGAGAGGCAGAGGCACAGAGAGAGACAGAGGTCTTCCATCTGCTGGTTCACTCCCCAAGTGGTCGCAGAGGCCGGAGCTGTGCTGATCCAAAGCCAGGAGCCAGGTGTGGGCTCCCATGCGGATGCAGGGGCCCAAGGATCTGAGCCATCTTTTACTGCTTTCCCAGGCCATAGCAGAGAGCGGGATCAGAAGTGCCACAGCTGGGTCTCAAACCAGCCTCCATATGGAATGTTGGTGCTGCAGGCAGTGGCTTTACCCACTAAGCCATAGCACTGGCCCTGGGAAAATATTTCTTTGAGGAGTTGACACTTCTTATGCACATGGCATAAGGTTGGCTTTTAAGTGTTGTCTGGAAATTGTGGATAAGACAACATCTCAGGTGTTATTTTTCACAACAATTGTGTTGCCTAAAATATTTCAAATACTTACAGATTTCAAATTCCTAGATGAGTTTTTGATTTAATGGGATTTCTTAGTGAATCCTTGATGAGAAGAATAATTACTTTCTGAGATTTCTTATCTATAAATCCAGATTCCCAAATACAAGAAAGTGAAATTAAGATGGGTATGCAAACTCATATGTTAATTGGCTTGAATTTTCAGTATTACTGAAGGTATTGATGAGAATTTTTAAATTTTTTTTGAAATTAAAGTGTTATACCAAAAGGTGTTGTGAAATATGCTGCTTTGTATATGCATTCCATCAATTATAGTAAATATGGATACATTAAACCAGTTTCCATAAAGGATGAATTAGTATTATTTCTAATGTGACTTATTATTATTCATATTTGTTGGTCATGGCTAAATCTTTATACAAATGTCTGGAACACAATGAAAGGCAAACATTTATTTAACTCCACAAGTTCTCTGTGCCTTTGTTCTCTGGGAACACTGGGAGAGGAAAACAGTTTACACAATTCTGCCATAATTTCAGTTCCTACT
The DNA here is from genome assembly GCF_964237555.1 of Oryctolagus cuniculus. Taxonomy (NCBI): domain Eukaryota; kingdom Metazoa; phylum Chordata; class Mammalia; order Lagomorpha; family Leporidae; genus Oryctolagus; species Oryctolagus cuniculus. The sequence continues at coordinate 51,708,009 of NC_091434.1, forward strand.
ATATGCAGAGCACAGTGTTACTGAAGAACTTAAGAAAATATAAAGTTTTAGTAAAGAACCCAAAATATAAGATACATTTCAATCTGTGGAAAAATAAGAAATAGATGAGACTACGTTTGTCTTAACACGTAGATACTTGCGTGTCATCAAGTGAATCTTACTGCCAAAATTAATATCTTAACTTTGAAGTGAATAGTCCTTGCTTTGGGGTGCTTAAACAGTGCAGAGTAAGCTAATGTTATTTTTTAGAGGCTAAAGATTTAGCATCTTAACTGGTCAAAATTATCACCAAGTTTACCTCCTTCATAAGCCTACTGCCTTCAGCTTTAAGCCTATATCATATCTATTTCTTGGCAGTGGGAATGTGTCTCATTTTATTACTAAACAATACAGGGTAGTAACTGTAGCAGCCAGAGAGCAAAGGTCATATTAAAATTGGTTTATAGCTGTACAATAGAAAGTAACAATGAATTTTCAATGTATTTTAGTTAGAACAGCTGCAATCACCTGAGTATTTCATTCTAACAAGTAGGTTATCATGCTTAAATACTTAAAATGCCAATGCATTTAACTAAAGAATGCAGATCAAAGGAAAATATATTTACAGAGTGGGGAGTAAGACAGTCCTTGCTAAATGGAAATCCTCAAAATATCTTACAACTAATCCAAGGTAGCAGATTTATTGAATTTTAATATTCCTGTCAAATGCATGCAGCTTCATTCTACATTATTCAAGTTCAGCCAAAGCAAATGATAGTTATTCAAGATTTTGTTTCCTTGGAACTTACCTGCATCTTTTAAGAGTCCTACCCTGACATTAAAGAAATGACTAGGCTTATGTTTGGAAACTTTTATCAAATAGTTTGAAGAGATTCCACTGGGCACTTAAAAGTTGATACCTACAAAAATGGTAATTTTAGCTGACTACCTTTTTATCCTGGCTTCCAAAAAAGATACAGTGGTGATTCTTACAAGACAAGAATGTTGAAATGTGTTAATTGACACAAATTTACAGGTAGAAAATCCATAACAGTTGTCCAACTTTCTGATTCTTATAAAGGAAGACGCTTGAGCTTCCAATTATATGTGTATGAATTTTAAATGTGATTTAGCCACATTGTATGTGTATGTTAGAACATGTCCATGCATATAATATTTATGTACAAAGTTTTGTATGTGTTATATGGTATGCAATATATGTATATATATATGTACATGGATATATAAGTATATGAAGATATTTCTAAAAGTTTATGGGAAATTAAATTGAAAGTTGCTTATTTTGTGTGAAAAATTCAAAACCCATATGTGGTTCTTTCAAAATATTTTCTATGAACTTTTAATGTCTCTTTATACACGAATTACACATTCTTTTTGCATCAAAATAAGTTTATCAGGGCCAGCATCTGGTGTAGCAGTTAAGATGCTACATGGAACGCCTATATCCCGTGTTAGAGTGACTAGATTTGAGTTCCGGCTGTGATTCTGAGCTACCTTTCTGTTAATGCACACTCAGGAGGCAGCAAATAATGGCTCAGCTGCTTTGAATTGGTTTGAGCCCTGGGCTCCTGTCTTTGGCCTGGCCCAGCACCAGTTATTTCTGGTGTTTAGGCATTGAACTGGTGGATGAACAGCTCTCTCTTCCTCTCTGTCTCTCTCTCATCACTCAGCTTTTCAAATAAATAAATACATAAACATTTTTTAAAAGAAGTGATGGCATTAAAAATAAACTTATCTTTTCACTCAATTTTCCTCTAAACTTTTTGAAGTACCCATGATTGTGTGGGTATGTGTGTATGTGTATGCGTGTGTGCGTACACACTAAACATTCTAGAGATTCAACATTTCTGGTTATGTTTGCTCATATATGTTTATGCACATATAAGTTTATAGTTGTGTGTACATGTGTGTGTGTGGAGAGAGAAAGAAATAGGAAACTGGACATAGTCCTTTTTTCCATTATGTAATTATGGCATAACTTAAAAATAAACTGTGTTAATGCTATCAATGCATTTCTCATTAATAAAACTAATACCTACTCTTGTTAAAATGACTTCTCAATAGAGATGTAGAGATTCTTACAGTGGAACTTAAGTAGCTTCAATAACTTCAATTTTTTCTAATATTTTTAAAAGATTTTATGTATTTATTTGAGAGGCAGAGTTACAGACATTGAGAGGGAGAGGCAGAGAGAGAGGTCTTCCATTTGCTGGTTCACACCCAAATGGCCCCAATGGCAGGAGCTGAGCCAATCCGAAGCCAGTAGCCAGGAGCTTCTTCCAGGTCTCCCAGGTGGGTTATCTTCCATTGCTTTCTCAAGCCATAGCAGAGAGCTTGATGAGAAGAAGAGCAGCCGGGACACTAACCGGCAAACTTACGGGATGATGGTACTGCAGGCACAGGCTTAGCTCACTATGCCACAGCACCGGACCCTTTTCCAATATTTTAGCATGCAATATTTGTACATTTTTAAGGGTTCTATCTTAACCCATATATATTGTATGACCTTTTAATAGTATTTCAACATCTGTATATAGAGTAAAATGATCCAGTAAGGCAACTAGCACTTTTGCTTTCTTATTTATTTATTTTTTAAATTTAGAAACCACAAGCTCCTGTTCTCTAGTTCTTGCTTCAGTATGAAATATGTCATTATGGACTATGGTTGTCTCACCGTCCTGTGGCACACTAGAACTTCATACTTCTGTGTTTTAATACCTGTTATCCAGTGTTTCTCCATCACTTCCTGTGCCCTCGCCAGTCTGCAGTAATCGCTATTCTAAATTCAGTTTGACTGTTTTTAACTCCCACACTGATAGAGAAAATGTGATACCCCTTTCTGTGTCTGACTTATTTCATTCAACATAATGACACCCAGTTCCATTCATCTTCCTGTAGACACCAAAATTTCTTACTTTTCTAATGGCTGAATTACATTCCTTTGTGTTTATATTCCACATTCCCATCTCTATCCAGTGAAAGACACCTGAGTCCATTCCACATCTTGCCTCTTGGGAATAGTGCTGAATGAACTTGGAATACAGTGATTTCTTTGATAGGTTGACTTCATTTCCTTCGAATATGCCCCCAGCAGTGGGATGGATGGGTCACAGTTTAGGTCTACCTTTAATGACTAAACTTTTTATTTCATTTTTCTCTGATTGCTCTGGTAGCCTACTCGTTAATGCAGAATGTCATGTCAGTGAAAGCTATTGAATAAATGCCAGGTGTATCTTTGAGTGTTTTTGTGAATATTGTAATATTTCTTTAATGAGAAGAAAGGATGAGTAGCTCCCACTGATAGGCGGAGGACTGTACCAGCATCACTTCTAATTTGGTCACAGCACCCTGGCTGCCTCAGCCTCTACCCCCTATTAAGTCATCAAATGAGAAGAGTTCCTGCTGCATCGACACAGCCTTGCTGTAGGCTTAACACTGAAGGTCGTAGCTTTTTCATGAGGTAAAGTTTGAAATGATTTTGGCTGCCGAAGGTACTGAATCTTTAGCCACTAAGAAATGACATTAGCTTACTCTGTGTTGCTTGAAATCATCTAGAACCAAGGACCTCACCTCAAGATTCAAATTTTGGCAGTGAGATTTACATGATGTGGTGCTGCTCCAACATGTGAAGATAAATGAAGTTTCATCTATCTCTTATTTTCCACAGAGTTAGATGTATCTTACAGTTCAGGTTCTTTCCTACAAATTTATATTTTTTTTATTTTTCTTAACCCCTACATTGAATGCTGTGCCCAGCACATAGTAGGAACTGAAGTCACAGTAAATAAACCGAGCGGAGTAAACTTTCTGTTACCATTTCTGTGACATCCTTGGGGAAACACACACTTCCTTGACACATTCATGCTGCTGATACCTTGAAAGGTTACAGCTGAAATAACAATTCTAAAGAAAATCTCTGCGCATTCAGGATAGGCCACAAGGTATCTGTTAACAAGCTGGGATTCCCACTGAAATTTTTTTATCCACAGCATGACTATACTAAAATGCAGGCTCACAGTGTGGGCAACAAATTTAAGATTTAATCTGGCCCAAGAAAAAAGAGAAAACTCCTCTACTTGTAGGATAATACATTACATTTACTGCCCATGAAGAGCTATAATGGTTTATCTAGCTAACAAACCTAACATATTGAATATTATCTAGAGAGTAATGCTGCAATATAAACACAATTTATTATCTAACAATTATGATGCAGTTTCTCTGCCTGAGTAACTTGACATAAATACTGCTGTAAATAGGAACGAGGAGATAACTAATAATGTCCTCTTGTATGCAAACAGGTTAAGCAAGAAGTGCTCACCTTCCCTCCTTACTAAACAGGATAAAAATTCAATTTTATTTACTAAGCTTATGTTCATGCTTCTGGCCTACCACAACTTCCTGTATAATTTCATGTCACTGGAAAAGACCGCAGTATAGACCAGCGCCACGGATCACTTGGTTAATCCTCCTCTTGCGGCGCGACACCCCAGATTTTAGTCCCGGTTGGGACGCCGGTTCTGTCCCAGTTGCTCCTCTTCCAGGCTAGCTCTCTGCTGTGGCCCAGGAGGGCAGTGGAGGATGGCCCAAGTGCCTGGACCCCTGGACCCACGTGGGAGACCAGGAGGAGGCACCTGGCTCCTGGCTTCGGTTCGGCGCAGTGAGCCAGCCAGAGAAGCCATTTGGGGGGTGAACCAATGGAAGGAAGACCTTTCTCTCTTTCTCTCTCTCACTGTCTAACTCTACCTGTCAAAACAAAACAAAACAAACAAACAAACCGCAGTATGAACTGCTGATGAAATAAGAAACTGGATTATTCAAATCTTTGTATCTCTCTCTCTTTCTCTTTCACTCTCTCTCTCTCTCGCGCACACACACACACACACACACACTCCATTCTTGCTTTAACTGATTTATTTTGTCACAGATGTTACTAATGATGCATAAATTGTAAAAGCCAATGTGGAAAATATTTCACAAAACAAATGCTATCCTTTTTGTTTTATTGCCACTTACAAATTTGTTCCATACTGTCTGCCATCGTTCTTGTTGATTCTATTTCTTTCAGCATCCACTAGCATTGACATTTGATGTTTCAGCTCTTCTAACTACATAATATGACATCAATTCTTTCATTTCAGGAAAAAAGACAAAATGAATTGATTTTACTTAACTGTATAGAAAATAGTTATAAATAATAATTTAAACACCTACTTTGCTTTATGCTTAACCTGGTTTATATTTTAGTTCATTTTCAATGATTAAGCATGATTCAGCTTTTAAAATGTAGTTAAAATATATCTTGATAATAAAATAATTAAATTTCAGATAGTTTTTTAAATGTTATAATTATAGAAAATTATCACAAAGTCCTATCAAAACTAACATTTCGTTTGATGAATATTCCCTAACTCTTTAACCTTTAGATTACCAAATGTTTTACAACTCAGCTGATACTTGAACAAACTTTTTGTAATGATGTCTACTCCATAAATGTTTGCATGAAATAGGTTCTTTTCTAATCAGTCACACATTTGAGAATTCTAACAAAGAGTAGATCACTTGAACTTTTTAAATGATTCATATGACATTTTATGATGTTTTAAATACTTTGAACACAAGCAAGATATATAAAAGATATCTGGCATACATTCCTATTTGTTTTTTCACTGTGAATAAGAAATGTAAGGCAAGGTCACATTGGCTGGCTCCCCTAAATATTCAAGATGCAAATTTAAGTAATCTCACAGACTTTTTCTTCTTTATATAATTTTATCCACAATGATGTATATTATACATTTGGGAATGAGAATTTGGAATGTGATGATTTCCAAATCATCCCTCCTACTCCTCAGAGCATTTTTGTTTCTCTTCACATTGTTGCAGCATGTTTATTAAAACACATGGAAGCATCTGAAGCAATGTCACACATTCAACCCTGATGAGATTCACTTTTTAAATCAGCAATTTTTATATCAGTATATTAATATCAGCTCATCTTTCACTCTTAAGAAATAAAGGATACACTGAACTGCAAAAGAAACAGTCAGGGGAGTGAAGAGGCAACTGAAGGAATGGGAAAAAAATATTTGCAATCTATGCTACAGATAAAGGATTAATAACCAGAATCTACAAAGAAATCAAGAAACTCCACAACAACAAAACAAACAACCCACTGGAGATTGGGCCAAGGACCTCAATAGACGTTTTTCAAAAGAGGAAATCCAAATGGCTAACAGACACATGAAAAAATGTTCAGGATCACTAGCAATCAGGGAAATGCAAATCAAAATCACAATAAGGTTTCACCTCACCCCAGTAAGAATGGCTCACATTCAGAAATCTACCAACAACAGATGCTGGCAAGGATGTGGGGAAAAAGGGACACTAACCCACTGTTGGTGGGAATGCAAACTGGTAAAGCCACTATGGAAGTCAGTCTGGAGATTCCTCAGAAACCTGAATATACCATATATATACACACCATATATATACCATACAACCCAGTCATCCCACTCCTTGGAATTTACCCAAAGGAAATGAAACTGGCAAACAAAAAAGCAGTCTGCACCTTAATGTTTATTGCAGCTCAATTCACAATAGCTAAGACCTGGAATCAACCTAAAATCCCATCAACAGTAGGCTGGATAAAGAAATTATGGGATATGTACTCTATAGAATACTATACAGCAGTAAAAAAAAAAATCTGGTCATTTGCAAAAAATGAAGGAATCTGGAAAACATCCTGATGAATGAAATAAGCCAGTCACAAAGGGACAAATATCATATGTTCTCCCTGACCGGTGACAACTAACCAAGCACCAAAAAGGAAACCTGTTAAAGTGAAATGGACACTATGAGAAACGGTGATTTGATCAGCCCTTGCCCTGTCTGTTAATGAACAACTTAATACTTTATCCCTCTTAGTATTTTTTTTGTTTGTTCTACTTAATACTATTGTTTTAATTCTGTAATTAATACACAGTTATTCTTAAGTGTTGAAACTTAACTGAAAAGTGATCCCTGTTAAATATAAGAGTGGGAATAAGAGAGGGAAGAGATGTGCAATTCGGGACATGCTCAAGCTGACTTACCTCAAACAGAGAGTTAGAAACATACCAGGGGATTCGAATTCAATCCCATCAAGGTGCCATGTACCAATGCCATCTCACTAGTCCCAGTGATCAATTTCTATTCACAATTGATCATAATGATAGGACTAAGAACCAAAGGGATCACATAAACAAGACTAGTGTCTGAAAATACTAACTAATAGAAAAAAGAGAGAGAGAACAATCCAACATGGGAAGCAGGATACACAACAGAATCATAGAATGTCAGATATCTTAAACAGCACTCTGACCTCAGAATCAGCCCTTAAGGCATGCGGATCCGGCTGATAAGCCCATGAGAGTAATTCAGACATGGAAAGCCAAGACACTCTGGCAAAAAAAAAAAAAAAAAAGAAAAACCTAAATGAAAGATCTCTGTGAGTGAGATCCCAGTGGAAAGAACAGGTCTTCAAAGAAGGAGGTACCTTTCTCTGAAGGGAGGAGAGAACTTCCACTTCACTACGACCTTGTCTAAATATGATCAGAGTCGGTGAACTCAAAAGGCTTCCATAGCCTTAGCAGCTCATGACAAGAGCCTAGGGTGATTACTGACGCAATAAACAAGAGTGTCAATTTGTTAAGTAGACAACAGGAGTCACTGTGCACCTGCTCCTCATGTAGGATCTCTGTCCTTAGTGTGCTGTACATCATGATTTAATACTAGAACTAGTACTCAAAGAGTATTTTTCACTTTGTGTCTCTATGTGGGTGCAAACTGTTGAAATCTTTACTTAACATACACTAAACTGATCTTCTGTATATATAAAGAATTGAAAATGAATCTTGATGTGAATGGAAGCGGGGAGGGAGTGGGAGATGGGAGGGATGTGGGTGGGAGGGAAGTTATGGGTCGGGAAGCCATTGTAATCCATAAGCTGACTTTGGAAATTTATATTCATTAAATAAAAGTAAAAAAAAAAAACAACAATAACAACAACAAAAAAAAAGAAATAAAATGTACTAATCCACAGTCGGAGATGTAAAATAAGTTCTGGTTTTCTATTGTATAATAGAGTGATTGCATAAAGTAATAATACAGTGTGGGGAAAAAAAGCTAGAAGAAAGGTTTTTTGTTTTTCCACAAATAATATTAGATGTTTTTTTAATTTTTTTAATTTTTTTAACTTTTTTTAAATTTTTTTTTTAATTTTTTTAACTTTTGTTTAATGAATATAAATTTCCAAAGTACAGAATATTGATTACAATGGCTTCCCCCCCATAACGTCCCTCCAACCCGCAACCCTCCCCTTATCCACTCCCTCTCCCCTTCCATTCATATCAAGATTCATTTTTGATTCTCTTTATATACAGAAGATCAGTTGAGCATACATTAAGTAAAGATTTCAACAGTTTGCTCACACAGAAACATAAAGTGAAAAATACTGTTTGAGTACTAGTTATAGCATTAGATCTCAATGTACAGCACACTAAGGACAAAGATCCTACATGAGGAGTAAGTGCACAGTGACTCCTGTTGTTGACTTAACAAATCGACAACTCTTGTTTACGGCATCAGTAATCACCCTAGGTTCTTGTCATGAGCTGCCAAGGCTATGGAAGCCCCCTGAATTCACCGACTCTGATAATTTTTAGACAAGGCCATGGTCAAAGTGGAAGTTCTCTCCTCCCTTCAGAGAAAGGTACCTCCTTCTTTGAAGACCCATTCTTTCCACTGGGATCTCACTCGTGGAGATCTTTCATTTAGGTTTTTTTTTTCCCCCAGAGTGTCTTGGCTTTCCATACCTGAAATACTCTCATGGGCTTTTCAGCTGGATCCGCATGCCTTAAGGGCTGATTCTGAGGTCAGAGTGCTGTTAGGACATTTGCCATTCTATGGGTCTGCTGTGTATCTCACTTCCCATGTTGGATCAATCTCTCCCTTTTTTATTCTATCAGCTAGTATTTGCAGACACTATTCTTGTTTATGTGATCCCTTTGGTTCTTAGTCCTATCATTATGATCAATTGTGAACAGAAATTGATCACTGGGACTAGTGAGATGGCATTGGTACATGGCACCTTGATGGGATTGAATTCGAATCCCCTGGTATGTTTCTAACTCTACTGTTTGAGGTAAGTCAGCTTGAGCATGTCCTGAATTGCACATCTCTTCCCTCTCTTATTCCCACTCTTATATTTAACAGCGATCACTTTTCAGTTAGGTTTCAGCACTTAAGAATTGTGCATTGATTACAGTATTCAACCAAAAGTATTAAGTAGAACAAACAAAAAAGATACTAAGAGGGATAACATATTAAGCTGCTCATCAACAGTCAGGGTGAGGGCTGATCAAGTCACCGTTTCTCCTAGTGTTCATTTCACTTTAACAGGTTTCCTTTTTGGTGCTCAGTTAGTTGTCACCTATCAAGGAGAACAAGTGGTATTTGTCCCTTTGGGATTGGCTTATTTCACTCAACATGATGTCGCTTCCCTTGGGTGTCAGTTTGGTTCAGCAAAGTCAAGCATTGGTGCTAAAGCTGGATTCAGCCATGGTTCCCGTCCCAAAGATTGAAGTCCACTGTTGCAGGGTCGAGTTTCCTTCACAGCTTCTGCTAGAGTCTGCCGTCATCAGGAACCTGTCTTTAAACTTTAAACCGGGGAAAAGTAAGAATTTTTAAAACTAATTTTTACTTCAAAATTCATGATGGCAAAAGTGAGCTCAATAAAATTTAATATTAAACAAGGATTTATTCTTCTACACAAAATCAAATTTTCACATTGAGCAAATGGGCAGATGTGAACTCTTGAAATAATGTTTCTGTGTGAAAAACAATGAAATTAGGTGTTACAAATCTTTTCCCTTCAACCTTCCCTTTACAATGGCATTCATTGTTTGTTTTTATCCTCACCCTATGCCCTTAGACAAACTGAAAGATTCATATGGTTTTAATTAACACTTTCATATTGTTGATTTCAGTCTCTTAAAGGCCTTTATTTAGGCTGAAGTTCATAAAAACTCCTGAGTATTAAAGAATTATATCTTACTACAGATTTCAGAATATCTCAGGAGAACTCAAGCACATTACATCAAGAACTAACCTCTAACCCATACAGTCTTCCTATTATTTCAAAAATGAAATAAAGGCATGAAGAAAATCTATCTCCCCATTTATTTACATCTACAAGAAAGTATATTTCACAGAGAAATAAGAAATTCTAACTCAGGATTCATCACATTAAGATGGAACATGATCTATCACTCCTGATCCCTGCAGGAGTTAATTATCTATTTATATTTATGCTATCATGGTTGTTTATGTGTATTTCCCCCCTATCGTTAATGTCTGCCATGATTATTTGTTTTGCAGACTATCTCATGAATATTTTTGAGAAATGTAGATGCATAAATATCATGTTCTTTGTGTTTGTTTTCTCAGCACTTAATGCTGTATGGATATTTTAATACAAATGATGGCATGCTAGTGTAAGAGATGATCAAAAAGTTCTTGGAAAATATGTATGATGAAAAAAAATGCTGCATGAAACCCCAAAAATTTTTGTAGCAAAGTGAACCCATCTGTTGGTTCCATTTCTCCATGAACGTCATGAAATTTTCTCATATATCCAACACGCATTAAAATACTAAGGAATAAGGGCTACTGGCATCCCATATGGACTTCAGTTTGAGTCCCAGCAGCTGTACTTCTTATCCATCTCCATGTTAATGACCTGGGAAAAGCAGCAGAAGATGGCATAAGTACTTGGGCCACTGCCACCTATGCGGGAGACCTATAAGTAGCTTCCGGACCCTGGCTTCAGCCTGGTTCAACCCTGGCCATTGTGGCCCCCTGGGAAGTAAACCAGTGCATGGAAGATCTCTCACTCTCTCTGTAACTCCAGTTTTCAAATAAAAATTAAATAAGTAAATCTTTTCAAAAATACTAAGGAATAGGGGAATACTCTGTTTATAGATCATTGAATGATGTTGCTTTCTTTTCTGTTATATGTACTTATGAACATGGAAATCGACCACTGGTCCATTTCTCCATCACCTAACGGTGATCACCTAGTGGTGATCAATAGATGATGGAAAGAGGAAATTTTAGAGCATAAAATTCTAGTTTGGTGGTCATTTGGCTAACTTAATGGGCCCATGTACTAGAGTATTCCACAAAAATCCATCACAGGCTTTTAGCCTCAAGCTGACTACTGAGCAGAGCACTAATCATTGAGGAGGCTAACTGATCCCACTAATGGTAAAATTTTAAAAGACAGAAACAAGACTTAAGCTAAACCCACATTCTGTGGCTCTGAATTCAGAATTCATTTCTCTCACCTAATTTAATAAAGTCAAGTAAATTTTTTATAGTTGATACACAGAATCTACCATAATATTTGGTCAGATGATGAATGGAGACAAGAAGTCCAAGAGATTTGTTGACAGATAACATCTTGATCAGAGGAAGCAGGATTGGTTGGGAGAATCTGTGGACAATACATTTGTGACAGAAATAATCAACATAGAGAGGAACTCAGGAACAGAGATTGCTAGAGAGGGAGGTCTCTGGCTGCGCAGAAATCACCAGGCCCCACTACCCTTGTAGCTTCCATGATTGTCTAGATTGTTCAGGAAGGGCTTGAGCTCGCCTACAAAACTGAGGCAGATCCTGTGGGTGCTCACAGTGAGAGGCTGTGAGCTAACCGGCAACTGATGGCAAGGTTTCCCGTGAAGTTTCTGCAACAGTCACTTAGGTTTCCACAGAAGTGATGCAGTCTAACAAGAGTTTACATTTTCTTAGAAATGGTAAAGCAAAGAATTAACAGCCAGTTTCCAGACTCTCTCAAGAAACACTGTTGGCTACCTGAGATTGCAGGAAAAAAGTTGATTCTGAAGGATATTGAAGTTATATGCATTTTAAAGAGTCTTGTTTTGAAGAAAATCCTGCTCCACCAAAAGTTCACATGGGCCATATCACATTATGGCTGTGTCCTCTTTCTCCCAGAAACTAAGTTGGCCCTGTTAAATGACTGTTTTCAAGCAATCTTCAGAATATGAGAAAATATTTCCTTATGAGTCACCTAATTCTATTTTCGTGCCTTGTAAGCAAGTTTGTACATGAAACATGAAAATTGAAAACAGCTGGACTCAAGATTTCATAAACGGGAAACTTTCTTTAGTACTTTGGAGGTTTGGAGAACGTACAAGATGGCTTAGAACTTTAAAAAAAAAAGTGGACAGAATTCTGGAAATCAAATCCAATTTCAACATCAAGAGAGCTGAAAAATATATATAAAAAAAACTGCATACTATTCCAAACATATCTAGCCAAGAAAGATTAGTGGATTCATACAGTTAAGTATTGAATATATCAAATAATTGCTGATTAGTGAAATAATGTTGTTAAAGGAAATTAAAGTAAAAATTGAGCTATCATAAGCTATTAGTAATGTAGGTAGTATTTAAAAGTGTTTCTGAGTATTCCATTTGGAAGGTACAAATGTTTTGGATTGGGGCTGGCATTGTAGTGTACAGAGTTAAGCCTCTGCCTGCAATGCAGGCAGTCCATATGGGCGCAAATTCGAGTCCCAGCTGCTCTACTTCCAATCCAGCTCCCTGGTAATGGCCTGGGAAAGCAACAGAAGATGGCCCCAAATGCTTGGGCCCCTGCATCCAGGTGGGATACTCAGCAGATGCTCCTGGCTCAAGCTTTGGCCTAACCTAGTCATAGTCATTGCAGCCATTTGTGAAGTGAACCAGCAGATGGAAAATCTCTCTCTCTCTCTCTCTCTCTCTCTCTCTCTCTCTCTCTTTTTCTCCCCCTCTCTGTAACTCTGCCTTTCATGTAAATAAAGAATAACCTTTTGAAAAATGTTCCGGATTATAATTTTTAATAAAAAGTAGGACAACAACTAAATTTTAAAAAATTAGTAACATTTGCATTATATGTTCATACTGAATATTGAAACATTAACAAAGGCTCACTGCCTGCCAATTTCAGGAAAAATTAACTTTAAATACCTTATGAAAGAAGCAGTGCCCTACAATACAAAAAGTTCCCCCTTGAGTTTTTAAAAATAAATATATCCTAACCAAATCATCATTCCCAGGCAGAAATGAACTCATTTATCTCAAGATGATTTAAAAGTACTATATTCTGCATGATTTTTCCAATATTAAGTGAGAATTTAAGTTCTTGCCATACTACCAGCTTTTTAAATTATATATCTCAATTTCCCCATCCAGGGTTTTTTAAAAATTGTCAATGCTCTGGGCATATTCTAGACAACAATCTATAGCTGTTTGTCACTTTTTTATTCTGTATATATTATATGAACTATTATGAGTATGTTTCTATAGTGAAACAGGATTAGCAAAGTCACTTGCATCAGTTGTTGTACATTGACAATTTAGAGGTCAAATAAATGCAGTTCAACCAAAGATTTAAAAACCACTGACATATATTTTCACAGCTTTTTAGGAAAATCAAAGGACTTGATTTACAAAGATAGTATTTATAACACTGTTTCCTACTCTTATCTTCATTTGCTATGTCTAATCATCACTTTTCTTCTATTCCCAACCAAAATGGCTTTTTGAAAGTGATTTGTGCAAAAGGAACATACTGCATGTATTTTACACATACAGTTTCAAGAGCATAATGATGCTTTTCACATACCCTTCCCCCCTCCCTCATTCCCATTCTCACTTCTCCATCTTGTGCTATTTTAAGTTTTTTCAATAATATACTTTCTTTTTTATTTTTATTTTAAATGTTTTATTTAATGAATAAAAATTTCATATGTACAGTTTTTAGGAATATAGTGCTTCTTTCCCCCATTCCCGCCCTCCCACCCCCACTCATATCTCACCTCCTATTCCCTCTCCCATTCCATTTTTCATTAAGATTCATTTTTAATTCACTTTATATACAGAAGACCAACTCTATGCCAAGTAGAGATTTCCACTGTTTTCACCCACACAGTATAAAGTGCTGTTTGAAGACAGGTTTTACCACTAATTCTCATAGTACACTTCATTAAGCACAGAGGTCCCACATGGGGCGTAAGTGCACAGTGACTCCTGTTGTTGATTTAACAATTGACACTCTTATTTTTGATGTCAGTGACCACCCGGGGCACTTGACATGAGCTGCCGAGGATTTGGAAGTCTTTTGAGTCCACATACTCTGACCTTATTTAGACAAGGCTGTATGCAAAATGGAAGTCCTCTCCTCCCTTCAGAGAAAAGTACATCCTTCCTTGATAGCCCCTTATTTCCACTGGGGTTTCACTCACAGAGATCTTTTATGTGGGTTATTATTTGCCACAATGTCTTGGCTTTCCATGTATGAAATGCTCTCCTGGGCTTTTCAGACAGATCCTAATGCTTTAAGGGTTGATTCTGAGGTCAGAGTGCTATTTGGGGCATTTGTCATTCTAGGAGTCTGCTTTGTGGCCTACTTCCTATGTTGGATTACTCTCTCTTTTTTTTTTTTTTAATTTTAATCCACTCTATTTGTTCGTTAACTTTTTTTTTTGACAGATAGTTAGACAGTGAGAGAGAAACAGAGAGAAAGGTCCTCCATCCGTTGGTTCATGCTGCAAATGGCCACTACGGCTGGAGCTATGCCGATTCAAAGCCAGGAGCCAAGTGCCTCCTACTGGTCTCCCATGTGCGTGCAGGGCCCAAGCACTTGGGCCACCCTCCACTGACTTCCCGGGCCACAGCAGAGAGCCGGACTGGAAGAAGAGCAACTGGGACTAGAACCTGGCACCCATATGGGATGTTGGCCTGCAGGTGGAGGATTAACCAAGTGAGCCACAGTGCCAGCCCCTACTCTCTCTTTTTTAATTCTATCTATTGTCATTACCAGATACTTGGTCTTATTTATGTGATCCTTTTGACACTTAATCCTATACAATGATATCCTTTCCACTTTCTTTATAATAATAATCTTAACCCTCTACTAAATAAAAAATAATTCAACAAGTAATAAGTAGAAAAATTACTGTTCAATAGTACAGACAATGGCTAAAAATGAATTATTTTTCTATTCTCTATTATTTCATTATGCAAGTTAACATAGAAAGTCTTCAGTAAGATATTCATCATTTCACAGTGGAGGGAAGGTGAAACACAGGCTAACAATGGAAATTTCTTTGGGGAATATCATGAATGTAAACTATGTATTTTTTGTTATGTTACAATTTGTAGCACTCACTGTAATCTCATCATTTTATGAAGTGTTCAGAAATTGTGGGAAAGCATTTTAGGAATAAACAACTTGGATGTGTATTTTGTGAAAAAAGTAAGACAATGACAATTATATCACTGTAAATGATTTACTCTGAGCTTCAGTATCCTGTAAGTTTAATGACAAAATCACAATGGTTTGAGAATCACATGGATGTTTCTCTTAACAGGATTCCACACCTAGTACTTCTAGGAATTCTTACTTAGTACACAAATTTGCTTTTATGTACTAACTCCATGGTTGACAATAGGTCACCTTCTGTTTGCCAGTGGTTTCCTTGGGCTTCTGCACCTTTCTCTATGTACACAGTAACACTTCACAGTTTTTTACCCTGGTTATGGTGTTTTAAAAGTTTTCAATGCGTGTCTTAGGACAATACAAGAAAATAAAGAAAAAAAATGAACTTCAAATTGAATACTCTATGGATTACCTGACACAAAATGTATAGGGATTCTTTATTATGCAGGTTGTTCCATAGTACATATGTAATTTTTAAATGTTTATTTATTTTTATTTATTTGAAAGGTTGAAGGAGGGAGGGAAGATGGGTGGAAGAGAGAGGTTTTCATCTGATGGTTCACTCCACAAATGCCTGCAATAGCCAGGGACAGCCAAAATCAGAAGCCTGAAACTCCATCTGGGTCTCTCATGCAGGTAGCAGGGACTCAAATACTTAAAACATCATCTGTAGCCACTCAGAATATGCATTAAGCAGGAAGCTGGGTCGGAACTGGTGTAGCCAGGGCTTGAATTGGGCACTCCGATACAAGATATGAGCATCCCAAGTAGTAGTTTTCTTTTTAAAGATTTTATTTTTTTATTTGAAAGATAGAGTTATAGACAGAGAGAGAGAGAGAAAGGTCTTCCATCCACTGGTTCACTCCCCAAAATGACCACAAAGGCTGGAGCTGGGCCAATCCAAAGCCAGGAGCCTCCTCCAGGTCTCCCTCATGGGTTCAGGGGATCAAGCACTTGGGCAATTTTCTACTGCTTTTCCAGAGAGCTGGATCAGAAGAAGAGCAGCTTGGACATGAACTGGTGCCTAAAGGGGATGCCAGCACCGCAGGTAGAAGTTTAGCCTACTATGCCACAGCACCAGCCCCCAAAGTAGCAGTTTAAGATGTTGAATCATAATGCCTGCCCCCTATAATTTTTAAATATAGAAATTTGTATTTCTATGGCCCTTCAAATTATTCTGGTCATGGTGAGGTAAGGAGACATGGGGAAAATGATTCCAGGAAACACTTGGTTTCAAATATTTTTGTTACCTTGTTTTTGTAACAGTCTGTTTTGTTTTGGTAATTTTTTTGCTATGGAAATTCTTTATTGTTTATATGATTTAAATGCCAGGTGAGTTATTCTACATATTTGATAGTTGCTTCTCAGGCAGTACATGGGCAATCAGGTCTTCATGGTGATCAATAACTACAAATATAAATATTGCTATATATATTGCAATATAAAGGCAGATTCCAAGCCCAGCATGACTCATGGGCCCTGGTTTGCTTACCTGGAAAAACACAGAAGCAGAAAGAGAAAGCCAAGATGAAGTTGAGCTGTTGTTGCAGCAATTCCACCCCTCAGACTGAACCATCAGTGTGAAAAAGTGAAGGAAAGAGATGTTTGATATGATGGGAAGGTTCTATTTTACCGATATTCTGAATGAGGAAAAGTTCCTAATTTATGGATTAAGTTTGGGAGACAAAAGAAATGTATGGATTTTCTACAGTCTCAAATGATGGTTCCTGTGCCAATTATGGTTAGACTTAACTAAAGTAAGATTAATCTAAATGCTAACTAACTGAGCACCAAAAAGGAAACCTGTTAAAGTGAAATGAACACTAGGAGAAACGGTGACTTGATCAGCCCTCACCCTGACTGTTGATGAGCAACTTGATATGTTATCCCTCTTAGTATTTTTTTTGTTTGTTCTACTTAATACTTTTGGTTGAATACTGTAATCAATGCACAATTCTTCTTAAGTGCTGAAACTTAACTGAAAAGTGATCGCTGTTAAATGTAAGAGTGGGAATAAGAGAGGGAAGAGATGTGCAATTTGGGACATGCTCAAGCTGACTTACCTCAAACAGAGAGTTAGAAACATACCAGGGGATTCGAATTCAATCCCATCAAGGTGCCATGTACCAATGCCATCTCACTAGTCCCAGTGATCAATTTCTATTCACAATTGATCATAATGATAGGACTAAGAACCAAAGGGATCACATAAACAAGACTAGTGTCTGCAAATACTAGCTGATAGAATCAAAAAGGGAGAGAATGATCCAACATGGGAAGTGGGATACACAGCAGACCCATAGAATGGCAGATGTCCTAACAGCACTCTGGCCTCAGAATCAGCCCTTAAGGCATGTGGATCCAGCTGATAAGCCCATGAGAGTATTTCAGGTATGGAAAGCCAAGACACTCTGAGGAAAAAAAAAAAAAAAAACAAACCTAAATGAAAGATCTCCGCAAGTGAGATCCCAGTGGAAAGAACAGGTCTTCAAAGAAGGAGGTACCTTTCTCTGAAGGGAGGAGAGAACTTCCACTTTGACCATGGCCTTGTCTAAATATGATCAGAGTCAGTGAACTCAGGGGGCTTCCATAGCCTTGGCAGCTCATGACAAGAGCCTTGGGTGATTACTGAGGCCATAAACAAGAGTGTCAATTTGTTAAGTCAACAACAGGAGTCACTGTGCACTTACTCCTCATGTAGGATCTCTGTCCTTTTTGTGCTGTACATTGAGATTTAATGCTATAACTAGTACTCAAACAGTATTTTTCACTTTATGTTTCTGTGTGGGAGCAAACTGTTGAAATCTTTACTTAATGTATGTTAAACTGATCTTCTGTATATAAAGGGAATTGAAAATGAATCTTGATGTGAATGGAAGGGGAGAGGGAGTGGGAAAGGGGAGGGTTGTGGGTGGAAGGGACGTTATGGGGGGGAAGCCATTGTAATCCATAAGCTGACTTTGGAAATTTATATTCATTAAATAAAAGTTAAAAAAATCTAAAATACACATGTATTGATTGTTCTCTCAACAACGGATATCCTCAGGGAAATGCCTGTGGTTGGTGACACTTGGAAATGTCATTATCATTGAAACCCAGGTACTTTCTGACTTTTTTTTAACTTTATTTAATAAATATAAATTTCTAAAGTACAGCTTTTGGATTACAGTGGCTTCCCCCCCCCCCCATAACTTCCCTCCCACCCACAACCTTCCCATCTCCTGCTCCCTCTCCCCTTCCATTCACGTCAAGATTCATTTCCAATTATCTTTATATACAGAAGATCTATTTAGTATAAAGATTTCAACAGTTTGCACTGACACAGAAACATAAAGTGTAAAGTATTGTTTGAGTACTAGTTATACTGTTAATTCACAAAGTACGACACATTAAGGACAGAGATCCTACATGGGGAGCAGGTGCACAGTGACTCCCATTGTTGATTTAACAATTGCCACTGTTGTTTATGGCGTCAGTAATCACCCGGGACTCTTGTCAGGAGTTGCTAAGCCTATGGAAGCCTTTTGTGTTCTCCAACTCCGATCTTATTTAGACAAGGTCATTGTCAAAGTGGAAGTTCTCTCCTCCCTTCAGAGAAAGGTACCTCCTTCTTTGATGACCCGTTCTTTCTGTTGGGATCTCACTCACAGAGATCTTTCATTTTGGGTTTTGTTTTTTTTTTGTTTTTTTTTTTTTTTTTTTTTTTTTTTTTTTTTTTTTTTGCCAGAGTGTCTTGGCTTTCCATGCCTGAAATACTCTCATGGGCTTTTTAGCTGGATCTGAATGCCTTAAGGGCTGATTCTGAGGCCAGAGTGCTGTTTAGGACATCTGCTATTCTACGAGACTGCTGTGTATCCCGCTGCACATGTTGGATAGTTCTTTCCTTTTTAATTCTATCAGTTAGTATTAACAGACACTAATCTTGTTTATGTGATCCCTTTCCCTCTTAATCCTATCATTATGATCAATTATGAACTGAAACTGATCACTTTGACTAGTGATCAACCTTGATGGGGTTGAATTGGAATCCCCTGGCACGTTTCTCACTGCTGTTTGGGGCAAGTCCAATTGAGCATGTGCCGAACTGTACTCTATCAGTAAAATAAAAGTGTATTTTATTTGAAAAGGGGAGAGAGAAAGATGGGGACAGGGGAGGGAGACAAACAGAGAGAGATATGATTCCCTCCTCAAATTTTTATAGCAGTCAGGGTTGTACCAGGCCAATGCCAGGGGACAAGCATTCAATTTTATCTACCACATGATTGGCAAAGACTAAGTATTCAAGCATCTGCTGCCTCCCAGGGTGCATTAGCGGGAAGCTAGATTGGAAATGGGAAAGCCAGTACTAGAACCAAGCTCTCTGCTATGGCATACAGGTATCCCAAGCAGCTTTTTAACTAATGTATCAAATACCTTTCAATATTAACATATTATATTATATTATATTATATTATATTATATTATTTTATATATAGCTATAAGATTAATACATTAAATCAGGGGAAATAAATGAGAAATTAGCTATTTTTAATAATTATAAAGTTGGAGACAGAATGAAGACCAATATTAAACTTTATGCAACAAAAATTTAGTACCAAATTTTAGTGTACAAAAAAGTAAAAAGTTGAGAAATAGGTAGAAATCCTGTAGTATATAAACACTTATTCAGTAATTAAATCATCAAAATGTCAATGTGGTACAGAAAATCTAAGTAATATGATTAATAAAGTAGAATCTGTCTGTTATTAAATTCATATATATTTGTATTATAAATTACATTATCCATATGAATGCACGCATGAATTTATAAGTAAATTTATATTCATTAAAGGTAAAACATTTTCTAGTGTAAAATTAATATTTTTCATATCTAAATCCTTTTCTTAAAATTCCATCCTTTGGAGGTATTTTTGTCCGTATCTGTACAGTTGATTTTATTATCAATTTTGTTTAATATATCTAATTTATATATTAACTCCAGTTTTTTCTATTTCTGTACCAGTTCTGTATAATTCTTACTAATGTGATTCTCACCTTATTCAGAGAGTTGAACTCTTTGTGTGCCCACAGACATGGTGTGACTATAACTAATGTCTTTGTCTTTTCATCAAATTGATATCTCAGGACACAGTTGAGAGACTGTTGAGGAACTTCGAGCTGAAGTTCTATCTTTTAACAAGCATTAATCTGTCATATCTTTCCTAAGTTTCTACTCTGTAACAAACTGATACTCTGATAATTTAACTATATGTCAGATATTGAAAATTATGGTCACCAACATTCCACCTTCATTTTTTTCTGACATCTAATGTATGATTGCAAGGACTACAACGATAGCACACATGATGCTGTCATCATTCTATTAAATTCTTCATGTGAAGAAATATTACTAAATGTTCTCATGGATAATAGGAATTCACTTATGTTTGAGAAGCAACAACCAAAGATTTTCTTCGATGTAGGCCCAATTTTGAGTCAACAAGAAAAAACACTCCTTATCTTTTTTCTTTATTTCTGCGACCTGTTTAATGTATCTTTGAAGTTTGGGTTTATCATGAAATGCAGTACAAGTCAGATATAGCAAAGCCATCCAAACAACTCCCCTTATATTTTAAACAGTGTCTTCATATTAAGAGATTAGCTAGTCCTAAATCCCTGTTTTGATGATGTGGCCATATTTATTTCAGTACAAAGTGAGTCTTCACTTCTATAAAACTGTGTAAATTCTATATGATTAAATACATTTGTAACAGATTGTCAAATTTTTAAAATAATAAGGAACTCATTACAATAAAACTTTTGCCTGGATCAGGAGTAGAAAGTAAGTAGAACATGTATCCTTAGTCTGCTAAAAACAAGTTGGAGTAGCCTACATCCTAGGCTATACAGATGTTATACAAATTTTAAAATAATGAGAGCTGACACTTTTTGATATAGTGTACTGACACAGCTAACATTTTCCTCATGGTGAAAATCATGTTTTGGTGTATGAAATAAAATAATTTGTTTCTCTGAATTTTCTTTTGTTTATATTGATATTTTTATATATCAGACATGTTCTCAGTAGAAATATCAAAACATTTTTCATTTCTCAATTAAAATTGATAACTCATGCTTTGCACCTGAAGTGGCACAGAAAAAAGTTGGATTTTTCTTTTAGCTTTTGTTTAAATTTCTACTCACAAATTATAGATTATTTCTATATATTTTCATGCGATTATATTCTCTTAGGTATAGAATTAACATTTTTTTCTTCTTTAAGTATAGTTCTATTTTTTAAAGTGTGCTCAGAACATTTGATAAGGAAAGTAGCAATAAAGTATATGGGAAATGATACTAATTATAATTAAACTAGAAAGAGAGTTTTACTTTATTATCCTAGCAATAGTTCAAATACATTTTACTAATAAATATAAAGAATGAAATCCGCTATCTATTATCTGGTGTAAATGATTCAGGATGAATTTGTTATACAATTAAGGTATAAAATTTAAATGTAGCTAAAAATATTCATGAGCTCCTAAATTCAATAAAAATATTTTTTAAGATTTATTTTATTTATTTGAGAGGCAGAGTAACAGAAAGAGGAAGAGAAAGAGAGAGAGAGAGAGAGAGAGAGAGAGAGAGAGAGAGATCTTATATTCACTAGATCATTACACAAAAGCGGCAACAGCCGGGGTTGGACCAGGCAGAAGCCAGGAGACAGGAACTCTATCTGGGTCTTCCACATGGGCAACAGGTGTCCAAGTACTTGTGTTGCCTTCCCAGATGTATTAGTAGTGAGATGGATTTAAAGTGGCAGCCTAAACTTGAACCAGACTAACCTGCTGCACTACAATGTCAGCCTATATAACAGATTTTTAAAGCAGCTACTGTTTATTTATTTAATCACCCTGAGGTATTTAGGTTGGAAGTGTTTGCTGTTGTAAATACCACAAATATAGGATATTTGGATGTAATTAAAACAGCTGACAATAGCTAGGCCAAAATTATTCCAATGATAGTTGTATACACTCTATTTAGTTCACGTAATAACTGTGTGATCATTGTATCCTAATTTTGCAGGTGAGAAGCTGAAACATGGGGAGATCAAGTTCTCATAGGAAGTGGCTGAAATAAGAATTTCAGTCATTCATTATTTATCTTTGCATTCATTATTTTACCATGATGTTCCACCATGCCAACAAACTTCAATATTGTCAGAATATGTTTTCCCTTGAAATAAATTCCTAGAAATCAAATTTTTGGAACACACTGTAAGAAAGAATAGTTCTTAAAGAACTTACTGTATTGGAAAACAATTTTTCTTAACATTGTTCTAATGCCCAAACTTGTAAGAGGGTTTTGAGGATTCTTTTTAACTTCACTCTTTTTTAAAAACCTTTTATT
This sequence comes from Oryctolagus cuniculus, assembly GCF_964237555.1. NCBI lineage: Eukaryota > Metazoa > Chordata > Mammalia > Lagomorpha > Leporidae > Oryctolagus > Oryctolagus cuniculus. Next base: position 51,730,722 of record NC_091434.1, read on the forward strand.
TAATGAGTGAAAAGTTCATAATCACAAGTAAAATTTTAGGAATATAGTGTTTCTTCCCCCCATACCCACCCTCCCACCCCCACTCCCATTCCAACTCCTCCTCCCTCTCCTATCCCATTCTTCATTATTCATTTTTAATTAACTTTATACAAAGAAGACCAACTCTATACTAAGTAAAGTTTTCAACAATTTACACACACACACATACACACACACAAAATATAAAGAACTGTTTGAGAAGAAGTTTTACAATTAATTCTCATAGTATAATTTATTAAGGACAGAGTTCCTGCCTGGAAAGTAAATGCACAGTGATTCCTGTTGTTGATTTAACAATTAACACTCTTATGTATAACGTCAGTGATCACCCAAGACTCTTGACATGAGCTACCAAGGCTATGGAAACCTTTCCAGTCCACAATCTGTCAGTAGTTAGACAGGGCCATAATCAATTTACGTTCTCTCCTCCCTTCAGAGAAAAGTACATCCTTCTTTGATGGACCCTTCTTTCCCCTGGGATTTTGCTCACAGAGATTCTTCATGTAGGACATTCTTTTTTCCACAACATCTTGGCTTTCCATACCTGAAATACTCTTGTGGGCTTTTCAGCCAGACCAGAATGACTTAAGGGCTGATTCTGAATTCAGAGCACTGTTTAGAGTGTTCGTCATTTTATGCGTCTGCTGTGTGAACTGTTCCCATGTTGGAACATTCTCTCCTTTTTAATGCTATCTATTGTTATTACCAGATACTTGATCTTATTTATATTATCCCTTTAACACTTAATCCTATCTATACGATCAATTAAATACTTAATATGATCACATCAGCACTTAAGATGGCATTATTACCACCCAGTTTAATGAGATTTGGTGTCCCATGGCAAGTTTTTAGCTTTACCTTTAGAAATAATTCCATGGGAATGTATGCAGAACTATACAGATCCTCCCTCTCTTATTCCCTCTCTTCTAATTCCCACTCTCATTTTTTTTTCCTAGCATCTTTTTTCAATATGTGAATTTATATAAATATGTTTAATTCTATGTTAAGTAAAGAGTTCAATCAATGGTATTAAACAGAAGAAATAAAAATAAAAATAACTGTACCTCGACAGTCAACACAAAGGCTGTTCAACTCATAGAGTCAATTTCACTTCTACAGGTTTCCTTTTAGGTGCTCTATAATCACACATCAGGGAGAACATATGGTATTTGTCCCTTTGGGACAGGCTTGTTTCACCAAGTATGATTTTTTCAGCTTCATCCATTTGCAAATGACTGGATTTCACTCTTTTTTATTACTGCTGTATAGTATTCCATAGTGTACATATCTCATAATTTCTTTAGTTCAGTTGATGGGCATTTTGGTTGATTGTATGTCTTAGCTATTGTGAATTGAGCTGCAATAAACATGGAAGTGCAGATAACTCTTTTGCTTACTGATTTCATTTCCTTTGAGTAAATTCCCAGGAGGGGGATGGCTGGGTCATTTGGTAGGTCTATATTCAGATTTCTGTGCTATCTCCATACAGTCTTTCATAGTGGCTTTATCAGTTTATTCTCACCAACAATAGATTAGGGTGCCTTATTCCCCACATCCTTACCAGCATTTGTTGTTTGTTGATATCTGTACGTAAGCCATTCTAACTAGGGTAAGGTGAAACCTCATTGTGGTCTTGATTTGCATTTCCCTGACAGCTAGTGATCTTGAGCATTTTTTCATGTGTCTGTTGGCCCTTTGTGTTTCCTCTTTTTAAAAATGTCTGTTTAAGTCCTTTGCCCATTTCTTAACTGGGTTCTGTTTTGTTATTGTGGAGTTTCTTGATCGCTTTATATATTCTAGCTATTAATCCTTTATCAGTTGCATGGTTCGTCCATAGTTTCTCACAATCTGAAGGTTGCCTCTTCACTTCCCTGAGTGTTTCTTTTGCAGTACAGCAGCTTCTCAATTTGATGTAATCCCTTTTGTTAATTTTGGCTTTGGTTGCCTGTGCTTCTAGGGTCCTTTCCAGGAATTATTTGCCTTTGCCAATGTGTTGCAGGGTTTTCCCAATGCTTTCTAATTATTTGATGGTGTCAGGTCATAGATTTAGGTCCATTTTGAACAGATTTTTGGGTAATGTGTAAGGTAGGAGTCCTGTTTCATATTTCTGCATGTGGTAATCCCGTTTTCCCAGCACCATTAGCTGAAGAGAATGCCCTTGTACCAGGGATCGGTTTTAGCTCCTTGGTCAAATATAAGTTGGTTGTAGATTCCTGGATTGATTTCTGGCATTTCTAGTCTGTTCCATTGGTCTTCCATCTGTTTTTGCACCAGGACCAGGCTGTTTCAATTATAACTGCCTTGTAGTATCTCCTGAAATCAGGTACTGTGAGGTCTCCAGCTTTGTTTTCATTGTATAAAGTTGGTTTAGCTTTTTGTGTTCTCCTGTGTTTCCAGATGAATTTAAGCATATTTTTTCTAGATCTGAGAAGAATGTCCTTGGTATTTTGATTGGTATTGCACTGAATCTGTAAACTGCTTTTGGAAGAATGGATACTTTGATGATATTGATTCTTTTCTTTATGTTTTACTGTGGAGAGTTTTACTACAATGTATTGTGGTGAAGGTCTTTTCTGGTCATGTCTATTTGGAGTTCTGTGTAGTTCCTGTACTTGAATGTCTCTTTCTTTCTCCAGATTGGGGAAGTTTTTTTCTGTTATTTTTTTTCATTAAAAAGGCCTTCCGATGCTTTCTCTCTTTCCACTCCTTTGGGAATTCCTAGGTTCCATATATTGAGTCGTTTGATAGAATATTTTAGATTTGCAACCATGTTTTTAGTTTTCTAATATCTTCTTCTATTTGGTCTGACTTTAATATTTCCATAAATTTGTCTTCTAATTCTGATATTATTTCTTCTGTCTTACCTATTCTGTTATTAAAGGTTTCCACTGCATTTTTTATTCGATCTATTTAAGTCTTCATTTCTAATATTTCATTCTGACTTCTCTTTAATATCTCAATTTCTTGGGAGCACTTTTCACTTAGATCGTGAATTTGCTTCTGATTGCTTGTAAGTAATCTGATGATTAATTTTCTGAATTCCGTTTCTGGCATATCCTTGATCTCTTCATCTTCACCCTCTATTATTGAAGAGTTGTAGTCTTCCTTTAGGGGGCTCATAGTATCTTCCTTATTCTTATTTAGGGTTTTTCCTTTGCTTTTTCCTTTCAGCATTTGTGTATTTTTTCTTTTTTCTTTTTTTTGTCTGGTTGCTTTTCTCTTTAATTTGTGTCTTTGTTCTTGTGGTGAGATATCCTTCTTCTATGAGCTGCTATGTGTCTCTTCACTGTAAGTGGAAGTACGCAGCCCCACCTCCTGGAGTCCAGCTCGCTTCTCAATCATGATGGGGGCAGGTATGAACCCTGGTACACTGAGCCCAACCACTTCTGGTTCACTTTTCACTGGTGCATAAAACAAGTTCAAGTATTTGATATTCAGGGTTTCTGCTTGTTGTACAGCTTGTGTGGTTGGAGGAAATTACTCTGAAATGTCGTGGTTCTCATTCCTGGGTTGGGGGAGGGAGTGTGAGGTGACCCCTGCAATTGATAGGTGTGTGCACAGGAGGCAAAGGTCCCCTGTTTATGTTCAAAAATGTAAACAATAAATATGGCTTCTTCCAGCCAACTACAGGTCCAGTTGAGGGGATAAGGAGATGTAGATGGGCAGGGGTTGCCTGACCTCTCTATTTGTTCCTCTATACCTTTTTTTCCCTGCATAGAACTTCAAATGCAGTTCACCCAGCTCCTCCTCCTGCTGCTATGTGCAGCTCCCTGGACCTATGTTTTCCCATCCAACCTGGTCTGCTGGAGGCTGGTGCCAGGCTCTCCATTCTGCATCTCCGCCGTTCCTCTGCATCACCTCCACCGCTTCCCTTTCTCTGTGGCTCCTGCAGCATGGACCTGCCCTGTCTCTGCTGGACTCCTGCATCAGCATATTCATCTTCCATTTCTTTCTTTTTAAAAAGATTTATTTTTATCTATTTACATTATCTATTATCTTCCATTCCATCCAAATGGCTATGAGGGCTGGGGTTAGCCCAAGCCTAAGTAGGGAGCCAGGAATTTCTTCCAGGTCTCCTACATCGGTGTAGGAGTTCAAGCACTTGGGCCGTCCTTTGCCACTTTCCCAGTCCATCAACAGAGAGCTGGGTTGGCAGTGGAGCAGCCAGGACTTGAATTGGTACCTATATGAGATGCTGGCATCTTTCGTGGTGGCTTAATCTGCTAGGGTACAGTGCCAGTCCCCATCTTCAGTTTTTAAGTTTTATAGTATTTGTGGAATCAATTGTTTTCTTTTTTCCTTTTTTATAAAGATTTATTTATTTGAAAGGTAGAATTACAGAGTGAGAGGGAGACAGAGAAAGATAACTTTCATCTACTGGTTTTTCCCCAAGTGGCAGCAATGGCCAGGTCTGGGCCAGGCCAAAGCCAGGAACCAGAAGCTTCATCTGGGTCTCCCTTGTGGGTGGCAAAGTCCCAACTACTTGGGTCATTTTCTGCTGCTTTCCCAGGTACATTAGCAGGAAGCTGGGTCAGAAGTGGAACCGGTGCTGATATATGACGGTGGCAGCTCAGGTGGCGACTTAGCCTGTTATGCCATGAGGCCAGCACCGAACTTATTTTTGTTAAGTGCTTTTTGTCTTTATTAAGTTTGTTACATATTCAACCACAATAAAATACATATTCCTTTCAAATAACTGAAGGTAATTTCCAAATCATATATATGCTTTAGAAAATTTAAAAGATGTGCCTTTTACTACTTGAATATATTTTTAAATTTTTTTCACATATATATTTGTTGATTTGCTTATTATTTAATTTTAAAATACTCTGCAGGAATATGAGAAAGATAATTTTTAATCACAGAAATACAGATTTCTAGAAGGAGCAGTAGCATTTGATTAACAGGAAAGAAAGAACAGAGAATAGAATTAATTTTAGAGAAGAATTCCAGTCTTAATAAAATTATATTAAACTCTAATTAACTGGAATCCCCAAATTGCTGTAGAACTGATAGAATTGCAAACATTCAGGCAATTCTTATTTTTAAATTTTTTAAAATTTATTCATTTGAGCTGGGGCCAAATCTGGGAGCCAGAAACACAATTCTGGTGTCTCATGTGTGTGGCAGAAAATCCCTAACTTGAGTCATCACTGCCCAGGGTCTGCATTAGCAGGAAACTGAAAACATGAGCCAGAGCTGGCAATCAAATATAGGCACTCTGTTGTTGATGTCTGAATGCCTACTAAAAATATTATTTCTAAAAAATTCTTCTAAAATTAAAAATTTACTATGAAAAACTGAAGCATTCAGTTTTTATTTAAACTACAAATGATTTTTGTTTACATTTTTCTTATCTAATTTTCAAAATTTTATAACATAGTGTGAAAAATAGTAAAATGAAATTCTCATTTACCCTTGAGATGGAATGTCAGAATTTTCAATATTTCAGAGGTTTTGAAACTTTATTTCCATTAACACGTCTATTTACTCCCTCCTCATAAAGATAATGTAATACACATGTATATGTCACTTATTTTTTAATCACTTGATTTGGGTTATTAATACAGCCATATTTATGCTTCCATTCTAATCAATAATTGCTCCAGTTGATTTTATTTGTGTGTGTGTAAGGATTCAACACTCCCTGCAACACTTTTTCTTTGAATTCCAGGTGGTTTCTACAGTGCTGCACTTCCTGTACTGATACATCACTAGATTAGTTGCCTTGAAATAGGCAACTTAGGTTTTGTGGCTGGTGCTGAATTAGCTGAGTTGTTTGGCGTCGATGATCATTTATCTGCTGAAGTTACACGTGAAGAAAATGTATTTTAACCTAAATGTCAGGTCACATTTCCTTTCTGTCAAACTTCTATGAGTATTTGTTTACTGGTAAAATGCACTACTGTCTGTCTGCTCTTTTCTGTCTGCACACCAATTTTAAGTGACATTAAACTATCCAGACAAGCCTGGTGCTTATGGTCCTCCATCAATTTCCTCTAATTCATAGCACGTGTCATACATCTACAGATTCGAGTCTTCATTTGTTCCAGTTGAGGTTCTCTTCAAAACCACCAGTCATGTGTGGCCCAGATGTCCTGTATTACCATGCTTTTCATTTTTTGTAATATTTTGTAAATTGCTGGTATTGTTCTTTGTTATGTGCTTTGGTTAAACTCATCCCCATATTTCCTGCATTCTTTTTGTCATTTTATTCATTTCTCTTTCTCTGGTACTTTTAATTCACTTCGTTTCTTCCCCATGAGGTTCTTAAGCTTTTCATTTGCACTCCGGTGCAAATGACTTCTTCTAGTCTCATAAAATTCATCTTTCTTTCTTATTTCTTCTGTAAAAGCTTTATTTATTTTATTGATAGGAAAGGCAAAAAGATAGAGACAGAGGGAGGCAGAGATAGATGAAGATCCTCCATTTCACTTTCCAACTGCCCCCAAGGTCTAGGGCTGGCTCAGCAGAAGCAAGGAATCAGAGCTCAATCCTGGTCTCCTATGTGGGTGGCAGGGGCCCAAGTACTTGAGCCATTACCTGCTTCTTTGTAGGGTTCCCTCAGCAAGAAGCTGGAACAGAAACAGGCACCCTGATAATACTCTGTGGGTATCTTAAGGGGCACCTGAATAAATAAGACACCAAAATTTACTACATTTTTTAATTCTTCAAAAAAAGATGTTTTCCTTCATTATTTTAAGATATGAAAGATAATTTTCTAATGTGTTTTAATATTCTGGTGGAGTAATTCTTTAGGGATTTGAGATTTATCTGTTGTTTATGTATCTATTCCTTTTTCACTGGCAGTTTTGATGGGCAAAGGACTTTGTTGCTCTATTTCTGATTAAAATTCATCTTTGGATAAGCCCCAGCGTCCAGTTAAATATAGTTTATGGCAATTAGAAGTGAAGGTTAGAGTGCGTTTATTTTCTGGAACACACCTATTTCTGTATTCTCTATACACCTACCACATTCTTTTTGCGTGGAATAACACCCCTCTGATTTTACTCTTTAAAAGAGTCATGGTCCTCCCAGTGATTCTGGTGCGTTAGGCCCTCTGCTTTGTGGTCTGGCTGCTCTCCTTTTTTCACTCCACTTCACTCTCTATAGTCTCTTTGAGCTTGGAAACCACATCCTAACTAAAAGAAATGAATATCAACTTGACTGTTCTCTTAGCATCCCTACTGAGTTATTTTTAATTTGATTTTTTTGGACATTCCATGGAAATGCCACGACAAATACAGAGCTAGATTTAATCCCTGTGCTGCGCTACTTCTCATTAAGGTGACGCTTACTTTGGGAATACAAGCAGCTGTCTAAGTTTCAGGACAACAAATGTCAACTCTCGGCAAATTCCTCATTGGAGCCCAGGTCTTCTTGTTTAGGCAAGTATATGCAATCATTTGTGGTTTGAGGTTATAGCTGTCTTTTTATATTACTGATGAGATATTTCCCACCGAGTTTATATCCTGTTTTGTGGATTTCATTGATTTTGAAGAAGAGTTATAAAGCAATGGTTTCTTTCTCCTCTCATTTTTAGTATGTTCTAGTGAATAATTTTGCTTTGTGTATTGTAATATACAAATAAACAATTACTTCTGTAGTACACATGAATCTTTAATCAATATTCTGTTAGTGATATCCTAATTAATGTGTTTTGTTTTTGTTTCTCTGGTGACATAATAGTATTTGATATGTTTTATAAGACATTCATCTTTTATAATGTTTTTTGCTTCATTTTATTTTGGGAAGTGATCAATTTCATATTTCCATCCAACAGCCTCTTGTATTTCTCTTCAGTCAAACAGGGAATTGAGCAGACTTTTTCTTTCTCTTATCTTTTCTCTCCAGATTCTCAGTGAAAATAATAGCTTTGTTAAATTAATGTTGTATATTTCAAATATTTATTTATTTGAAAGAGTTACAGAGAGAGACAGATTTGTTTTAATTAGCATTATATATAGAAGACAAACTCTATTCCAAGTAAAGATTTCAACAATTTGCACACACACACTCACAAAGTATAAAATATTACTTGAAAACAAGTTTTACAGTTAATTCTCATGGTGCAACTCATTAAGACAGAAGTCCTACCTGGGGTGTAAGTGCACAGTGACTCCTGTTGTTGACTTAACAATTAACACTCTTATTTATGACTTCAGTGACCACCTGAGGCTCATGACATGAGCTACCAAAGTTATGGAAGCATTTTGAATGCACAAATCCCATCAGTATTTCGACAAGGTCATGAGCAAAGTGGAACTTCTCTCCTGCCTTCAGAGAAAAGTGCATCCATCTTTGATGGCCCATTCTTTCCATCAGGGTCTCACTCACAGAGATCCTTCACATAGGACATTTTTTTTTTCTTTCTATGGATTTAGACATTCATTTGTATGTTGAAATTTTTGCTTCTAATGAATATCAACCTTCTATTATGTCCTCCATGAAATGAAAAAAGATACTGTGGTTCCATGTTAGAAGAGTTTAGCATGACATGTACCATTTGAGTTAAAAATCATGACCATGTTTTTAAAGCACATAAAATTTAAGATTGATAATGGTATATTTAAGCAACAGATTCATTTATGTTTATGTTTTAAAGACACCTTCCTCATGTAAGGAACAGATGATTTTGTAAGTGCTTTCTTGTAGCATTTTCATAGTATTTAAAAATTATTTTTGGTGCCAGAGCTGTGGGGTAGCAGGTAAAGCCACTGCCTTTGGTGCTGGCATCCCATATGGGCATCAGTTCATATCCTGGCTGCTCCACTTCCGAACCAGCTCTCTGCTATGGCCTGGGAAACAGTAGAAGATGGCCCAAGTCTTTGGGCCCCTGCACTCGTGTGGGAGACCTGGAAGAGGCTCCTAGCTCCTGGCTTTGGATAAGTGCAGCTTTAAATGTTGCGGCCAACTGGGGAGTGAAACAGTGGATGTATGACCTCTCTCTCTCTCTCTCTCTCTCTCTCTCTCTCTCTTTCTCTCTTTTCCTCTCCTTCACTCTCTGTGGAACTCCGATTTTCAAATAAAAAATCTTTAAAAATTATTTAGCTTATTTCTTTTTTACATTTAGTTGTGAGGAAATTGACTACTTCCTTTGGAATCTAGATGATCTAGATGTACTTTCCTTGAAAACAGCCGAATTTTTGACACCTGCCTTTTTTCCATTCATCTGTGGTTATTTGTATCAGCTACAATTCACTGATGTGTCCCAAGTGCCATGAACCGTATGGAGCCTAGTAATCTCTCACATATATTTAATTTAATAATCATATCTTCACTTGGGAAACTAATTTTGTTTTGCTTGTCAATCTGGTAAATAACGAAGTTCCTGGCTTCTTGTGCAAACACTGTCACAAAGAGGAAAGAAATTAAGATGAAAATTTCACATTTGATACTGTGTCAATTGGAATCTCCAGGACAGATGCTGTATGGATCACATAATACCTTGGACATGCCCCAAATGCCTATGTGTTGGGGACATGGTCATCAAGCTCTTATGTTAGCAGTCAATGGACTAAGGTTAATAATTGATGGATTGAGGTGGAGGCTTGATCTGGTTATGGTGTCTGGATGGTGGGCCTAGTGGGAGGTCCTCCAGTCATTTGAGGAATGTCCTCAGAAGATAGTTCTTCTAGAGGGCTGGATGTAGGAGCTGAGTTCATCTCAGCCATTCTGTATCCATTGCCTTTCTCATAAATGTCACCTTCCCTCTCTGTGAAATATCCTCACCTGACCACTCAAAGGATAGACTCAGACTCAGTAAGTGATCAAAAGTGTGACTTTATTTACAGTCTTCCAAGACTGGATGCCTGATAGGCAGGCACACCCAAGGCAGTTTACAGCAGGCTACACATTCCCTAGCATGCAGGTCTCTTCCCCAGTTCCTCTTTGGTGAGTACTATGGGATTCTAATCTTCCCAGACATCACCCATTATCTCTATCTGTTTTAGTTTCTGCTGTGATAACCACACCTAATGTTCTATTTGCCCAAGTTTTATTTGCTTTGAGACTTTACAGGTGCATGTACTTTGCAGTTTGCAATCTAGCTGTTATGGTAGCTAATTGTAACTTTCCACACATCTGCAAGCTTTTACATGAGCTACTTATTAGTAATTTTGTAATCAGAGCTGATCACCTTACTTTGAAAATGAAACAGATGTCTCTACTCCTCATACCGTCTGCACATGTTCTGCATCCGGTATCCTCTTCAGACACCAGACCAATAGGGCTACTCAATATTGGACTGTTAATGTTGAAGGTGTAAGCTGCAATATGTCTTTTCTTCCTTAAGAAGCTTCTCCAAGGTATGTGTTATAGTAATGAAAATGTGTCTTTTAAAAACCTTAAGATTGATTTTAAAATGGAAAAGTTTTGCTTGGGACAATGCCTATGAAAGCTAAAAGGACAAGGATCAGGAGTAATGAGGGGAAGACTTAAGGTTGTTTGAAACCTGTGAACTGAGAAGGGTAAAGGAGTAGGTACAAACGGATTCATTTTTTTTAAATTTTTTATTTAGTAAATATAAATTTTCAAAGTACAGTTAATGGATTACAATGGCTTCCCCCCCATAATTTCCCTCCCACTCACACCCCTCCCATCTCCCGCTCCCTCTCCCATTCCATTCACATCAAGATTCATTTTCAATTATCTTTATATACAGAAGATCAATTCAGTATATATTAAGTAAAGATTTCATCAGTTTGCACCCACACAGAAACACAAAGTGTAAAATACTGTTTCAGTACTAGTTATAGCATTACTTCACACTAAGGACAGATCCCACATGAGAAGTAAGTACACAGTGACTCCTGTTGTTGACTTAGCAATTTGACACTCTTGTTTATGGCGTCAGTAATCTCCCTAGGCTCTAGTCATGAGTTTCCAAGGCTATGGAAGCCTTTTGAGTTTGCCGACTTCAATCTTATTCCGACAGGGTCATAGTCAAAGTGGAAGTTCTCTCATCCCTTCAGAGAAAGGTACCTCCTTCTTTGATGCCCCGATTCTTTCCACTGGGATCTCATTCCCAGAGATCTTCCATTTAGGTCTTCCTTTTTTTTTTTTTTTTCCATGGTGTCTTGGCTTTCCATGCCTAAAATACTCTCATGGGCTCTTCAGCCCTTAAGGGCTGATTCTGAGGCCAGAGTGCTATTTAGGACATCTGCCATTCTATGAGTTTACTGTGTATCCCGCTTCCTATGATGGATTGTTCTCTCCCTTTTTGATTCTATCAGCTAGTATTAGCAGACACTAGACTTGTTTGTGTGATCCCTTTGACTCTTAGACCTATCAGTGTGATCAATTGTGAACAGAAATTGATCACTTGGACTAGTGAGATGGCATTGGTACATACCACCTTGATGGGATTGTATTGGGATTCCCTGGCATGATTCTAACTCCGCCATTTGGGGCAAGTCCGATTGAGCATGTCCCAAATTGTACATATCCTCCCTCTCTGATGAGAGAGAACCAAACGTGCTTCCACAGGGCAAAGATCCTGCAAAAAATGGCGAGCCCCTTGTGCTCCCATCATGGTCTGGAACTCTGCTTGGTATTGCCAGTGTGCAAAATCATGACTTCAACTTTAGAGCTCAAGAAAATCATGAAAATACCCACATCTGGAGATTTCAGCTAATTATACTTTCATAATAGTTCCTGTCTCCAAGGAAGTTCTCTGTGGCATGTGTTACAGCTGCCCCACACACCAATGACAAGCCAGAGAATGATAGGCTTAAAAGACTTTGCGAAGTTCATCTACCTTAGATAGACAATAGATAGAATAATTATAAAGTGAAAAAGATCAGCAATCATCATCATTGGAGACTATTTCAATATTATATATAAAGTTCCATTGTTACAATAAAATAGTAACTAACCTTTTTTTAAGGTTTATTTATTTGAAAGTCAGAGTTACACAGAGAGAGGAGAGGCAGAGAGAGAGAGGTCTTCCATCTGATGGTTCACTCCCCAATTGGCTGCAACGGCCAGAATTGCATTGATCTGAAGTCAGGAGATTTTTCTGGGTCTCTCACATGGGTGCAAGGGCCCAAGGACGTGGACCATCTTCTAGTATTTTCCCAGACCATAGCAGGGAGCTGGATCTGAAGAGGAGCAGCCAGGACTCAAAATGGCGCCCACATGGGAAACCCGGAAGAAGCTTCTGGCTCCTTTCTTCAGATGGGTGCAGCTCCGGCCATTGTGGCCATCTGTGGAGTGAACCAGTGGATGGAAGACCTCTCTCTCTTTCTCACCTGTCTCTGTAACTCTGTCTTTCAAATAAATAAAATAAATCTTTTTTTAAAAAAAGAAAACAATGGCATTTTATCAGTTTCAGCAGTATACACATGTGTTTAATGCCTGCTTGCAGTTTTTCCCCTTCCTTGGTGGACTAACAGAAAATATTACTGGGGATTTTGGATTTATTTTCATAATCAAGAAAGCTATGGATTATTTAAATAGGAGCTGAGAAAAATAAAAATGTGCCTTTGGCTTAGCATTTTTTTAAATATTTATTTGTTTGAAAGGCAGAATTTTGGAGAGGCAGAGGCAGAGAGAGAGAGAGAGAGAGAGAGAAAGAGAGAAAGTCTTCTATCCGCTGGTTCACTCCCCAGTCGGCAGGAACAGCTATCGGAAGCCAGGAGCCAGAAGCTTCTTCTGGGTCTCTAATATGGGTACAGGGGCCCAAGCACTTGGGCCATCTTCCACTGCTTTCCCAGGCCACAGCAGAGAGCTTGATCAGAAGTGGAACAGCCGGGACTCGACCTGGCACCCATATGGGATTCCAGCACTACAGGTGGCTGCTATACCTGCCACACCACAGATCTGGCCTCAGCATTTCTAACTATATTATGTATTTAAGAAATGAAATTCTTCCAAATTAGATAGGTGACAAATATTTAAGATCAATTTGAACAATTGTCAAATTCACTACAAGTAACAATTTCCACAATGGAAAAAATGTTTAATGTTTTTGCAAAGAACTAATCTCCATATCATTACAATGCTAATTAAGATTTGGTTACTTGAGGGTTACAAATGATACAAGCAAGTTCCTCAAATATAAAATTTAGCAAAGACAATATCAAGTTTTAGGTAAAATTAATTTCAGAAGCATGAACTTTAATTCCCAAGATTTAATGTCATACACATATATCAAAATATCAACATTAAATTTCTGAGTAAATTTGACCAAAATAATTATAATTAAAAAACATGAAGCATGACTTCACCATCAAAGAGTTTAGCCACTAGTCCTGAAGTGGTTTTAATTATGATTCAACTCTTCTGAACAAAGCATATTTAACAAAATACTTATCACCAGATGCGCAGCTTGCTGCTTCGTTAGTTCACTTAAAGTTCATTCAGTGATAAGTGTTAAGTTCCTACTATGATCCCGGTATATGCGTATACAACACTGAAGGAAAAAGACAAAATATTATAACACTATGGACTGGTTTAGCAAACATGAGAATATAACATTATGGAAAAGTAGAATGATTTTAACAAACATAGAAACATATCCTCCCAGTGAGAGAGCTAATGAGTTCTGGAAGAGACACAACATTGGTAGAAGTAGTCTGGCATATAACATCAAAATATTGGATAAACTCCTTTGAAAAGGGATTTTGAGAATCACATGAGTATGAGTCAGAACTGCACAAGTAACCCATGTAAGACAAAACCATAGTCACACATCCAAAGATATTTTTATACATCTGCACATTTGTTTTCACTGTGCTGGTTGCTTAAGAAACTCATCTTCTCCATTTTTATTCCTTTTCCACCCCTTCAACTAATCCCTCACTCCTGTTTGTTCACAATGCCATTTATATAAATACAGTAACATGGTATTTAAGTATCAAACATAAAGAAAAAATGTAAAATGATTTTTGGTCAACAAAATTTAAGAAGCCATCATTTATTTACCACAACACATCTAAATTACTGGGTTCAGGTCCTGTAGAATTATCTATCCCAGCAAAGAGAGAGTGACTCAAATTTTTCATCTGGTCCCATAAATTAGCATGTTGCTCTGGGAGAATGACTAAAGGTCTTTGTTTAGTCATTTAATTGTATAGTATAAGTAAAGGAGAAGGGAGTTTTAATATTCTTCATCCAAATATTTTTGAGTCTTCCAAGCTAAAACATAGAGATGGTGCCTCTTACTTATTGCTTCTTTAAGAGTTCTTTTTCCCTATACTTTTGTTAATTAGTGCTTTGAGTGATCTACAGGAATTTAGAAAATATCTTATCTGAAGATGATAGGAAGAAGAAAAGACCATGAAAGTGGTCTCTTCCAAGTAAACTTCCCTTTTTTGTAAAAATTGAGAAAGACTGATATGCATGCTTCATCCTATACTTATATTCAGTCTTGTCCATCAATGTGCCCTACATGTTTGCACTGAGTTCACAATTACCTTAAAACTCAATGGAAATTTTTGATGCAGAGTGAGACCATAGAACAAAAATGAGTATTTTGGTGTTAAATACAATGTTTAAATCATATTAAAATAAAATAATAGAATGAGCAGCGTTGAAGACTAAATTATATGGAATATAAATTCAAAGCAATATCTTAATCAACAAAACAATAATCAGGAAATAAAAAGAAGTATTGCATAGAAAGAATGAAGGAGAAAAGCAAAAATCAAGGGGATAATAGGCTATTGCTATTATCTTTGTAAATATTTCTTCTTCCTCCTAACAAAAGGCATTATGATTCTACCTAGTTTCTTTTTTTAAGATTTATTAATTTTTTTAAAGGCAGAGTTAAACAGAGAAAGTGAAGAAGAAAGAGAGGGAGAGGGACAGATCTTCCATCTTCTGGTTCACTGCTCAAATGACTGTAAGGACCCAAGCTGGGCCAGGCCTAAGCCAAGAGGCAGGAACTTCTTATGGGTCTCCCACATGGGTGCAGGGGTCCAAGCACTTGGGCATTTCCTCTGCTGCTTTCCCAGATACATCAACAGGGAGCTGGATGGGAAGTAGAGCAGATGGAACTCAAACCTGTTCCCACAGGGGATGCTGGCACTGTAGGCCATGGCTTTAATCCACTATACTACAGTGCTGGCCCCGTAATTCTACCTCGTTAAAAACAGTAGTTTCCAGTGATTTTCTTTAACTAGTTAACTAGATGTGGAAGTAATGTGCACCATTTATTAACAAAAACTTCACATCTACTTTTCTTTTGTTCTTCCATGAGACCTGGTACATTCCAGATAGAGGATATTGTTTTTAGCCTAAATCATGGAGTTAAAACCATAGAGGGAGACTGTTTCACAGAATATCTTGCCACTGCATAACATTCTAAAAATCTAGTAACAAATTATCCATCTTTCTTGGCACACCTAACCCTTAATGTATAAAAATAGTCTGAAAAATAAACATTTGTACACCACTGTGTTTTGAAGGATTTGGTGAACTTTTCTTCCCGCAACATAATGTGTGTTTCCTGATTGATACACAAATTGGATATTATGCTTTCAGCAAACCTGATGTATGTGACAATGACCTTGTAGACAGGTAGTAGTCAGTGAGAAAACTGCCACTAGAAATTAGGGCATCTGGCCATTGCAGCCATTTGGGGAGTGAGCCAGCTGTTGGAGCACCTCTCTCTCTGGCTGTATATCTCTCTGTAACTCTGTCTTTCAAATAAAATAAATCTTTAAAAAAAAGAAATTGGGGCATTGATGGAATGCAGCATAAAAACATTTTCAAAATAGCACCAGCTGTAATTTTAGAAGCAGATTCTTTACTGACTGAGTTTGTGCCTTTAGCCCACAGAGAAATTATTGGTTGCCTGCTGTGGTGCTATTAGCTGCATTTAACAATTTTATTTGAGAACGAGATAAACTCAGATGTGCATTGGCTGAGCTGCACGCAAAATTCAGTGGATACAAAAAAGGCAAGAATCTTGAGGCAGAGAAAAATGGTGGCTGTGTAAGATGCACTGGCAAATTTTCCCTGGAGAGACACCTATTTGTTTTTTTGTTTTTGTTTTTGACAGGCAGAATGGACAGTGAGAGAGAGAGAGAGAGAGAGAGAGAGAGAGAGAGAGTCTTCCTTTGCCGTTGGTTCACCCTCCAGTGGTCGTCGCGGCCAGTGCGCTGCGCTGATCCGAAGGCAGGAGCCAGGTGCTTCTCCTGGTCTCCCATGGGGTGCAGGGCCCAAGCACTTGGGCCATCCTCCACTGCACTCCCGGGCCATAGCAGAGAGCTGGCCTGGAAGGGGGGCAACTGGGACAGAACCGGCACCCTGACCGGGACTAGAACCCGATGTGCCGGCACCGCTAGGTGGAGGATTAGCCTATTGAGCCACGGCACCGGCCAAGAGAGACACCTATTTGAATAGCTGTTCAAGCATGAAGTCACCTTCGCAAGGGCCAAGGAGGCCAGATGAGAGGCTACAGTGCCTGCTTTTTCTATTACAATATGAAAAGACACAGTGAAGAATGAAGGAAAGAAAGAGATGCCACATCTCCCTTCCTCATTTCCAAGAAGTACAGCAGGAAGAGAGATACCTCCCACTTGAGAGAAGAGGAGGCAGTTAAGTCCACATCTTAGACTCAAAATCCAGTACCAGACCTGCTTCAGTGAAAGTTAGAACCCAATATGGCCCCACAGCCTCTTCTCTCAGTCGAGTACCTGCAGACTGAGCCTTTGGAACCTCCTTGGTTAGGCAGCCACGGAACTGCATCTGTAGTTCCCCCCCCAAACTCCAGCAGAGAGTGGAGCAAAACTCAGGTCATTTGTGAGTAGGGTGGAAAAGTGAGTTTAGGGCTTGCCTTGAAGCTTGGTGCTGGATCAGCCACAGTGAAACCAGCAGGAGTAAAAGTCCAAAGACCTCTATCTCTAGGACAGTGTTTCACAGGCACAGCCTATAGATCATTCCTGGCATCCGGCAGATCTGCACCCTGGTGGGATGTACTAATTTAGGCCAATATCATTGTCATTTTTGCACAGGCCTAGTGTACATCCTGAGATGGATTATGCATATCCCAGTGACTATGAGACTCAGTTGAAGCCCAGCTTGATATCTAAGGAACTGCCTCTGCCACCTCTTCACCAGCCTAGGAAGCAACCTCAGCAGAACGCAAAGCACAAAACTTCAACCATGAAGGAGTAGCATAGAAAAGTAAGTTGGGGGTTTTGGCTTGTAGCTCAGTGCTAGTCCCACTGTGGTGATATTTAACACCAGAAAGAAACTGGAGACCCTACCAGTAAGCCAGTATCATAGACAGAGCCTCTACACCTGCCTGGAACCAAGTACAGAACTGCATTCTGGTGGGACAAAGAGCTGTGTCAGTCTGCATCACCCTCAGGGTATTTTGAGTTTCAGAAACATCCACAAGACTGCACATGGCCTTGTAGCTGCAAGACTCAAATCCAAACCATTTTGGTGCCAGCCTTGCCCACCGAGAGATATGTTTTACCATTCCCACCTCAACCATGGGCAGATAGCAAGGAGCAAGATTCCAGCCACTGGGGAGTAGGGCATCAAAGTGGGCTCATGACTATGCTCTGGATATGGTGCAGCCACTACTGGACAGATACTGATGGTCCTCATACCAAGCCCAGTGTCCCAGGTTTAGATCAGCAGCTCTAGTCAATTGGACTTATATCTGGCCAGTATCACCTGTGCTTTGCTGAAACAGCCTCAGTTTGAAAGTCTACCATGTGCTGCACTAGTCTTGGTAGGCTTGGTAGGGTGTGATCTGGCATTGACATGTAAGTGGTCAATGGATGGCTTACTCCATTCCTCCCTCAACCCCAGTCTGTCTAACATGGGGAGATTTCCAAGACATTGTTTAGAATTCTGGAACTGGCACCATGGGGAATTGTGCACTGCTACAAACTTTGAGCAGGTGCAATCATGGCCTTGACCATGCTCCTACCATACAAATACATGACCAACTCCGACTGGTCTCTGGGCTGGTGCTGTCACAAATCCAGCCACAGTGAACTGAGGACCAGTGCCTTCATGCTCTTCGACTTGCCCCTCAAACTGTTGCTGAGACCCATGCTCCCCTGCTGGGTTTGAAAGGAGTGCCCCATATGCCTATCTCTCAATATCAATTGCTGCAGAAGAAGATATAGGGACCATGCTATATCATCCAACTGGAAACATACCCAAAATAGTCTATGAAACTATATCTGAAGACACATCTTCAGGAAAATCTTTGTACTGTGAAAGTGACTCATTACAAAAATTAGAAGCAAACAATCCTCAAGGTGCACATGTACAAATGTGGAAGCAAAGTATGAAAAATAAAGCAATACGATCCCCCCAACAGAACTTGATAGTGCTTTATAACATACTCCAAAGGAAAGAAAATTGATAAACTACATGAAGAAGTATTCAAGGGTTGGTTACAAGGATACTAAATAATATACAAACAGGAAGTTGAATAAAATGAGGAAAACAATGATGATAGGAATGGTAAATTCAGTAAAGAGAGAGAGATCCTAAAAAAATAAAAAACAGAAACTTCAAAGTAATAACTCAAGAAGTAAACAAATACAGCGGAAAACCTTAAAATGAATTCTATTGGCCGGCTCACTTGGCTAATCCTCCGCCTGCGGCGCCGGCACACCGGGTTCTAGTCCCGGTCTGGGTGCCGGATTCTGTCCCGGTTGCCCCTCTCCCAGGCCAGCTCTCTGCTGTGGCCAGGGAGTGCAGTAGAGGATGGCCCAAGTACTTGGGCCCTGCACCTGCATGGGGGACCAGGAGAAAACCTGGCTCCTGGCTTCAGATCAGCGCGGTGCGCAGGCCGGGGTGGCCATTGGGGGGTGAACCAACGGCAAGGGAAGACCTTTCTCTCTCTCTCTCTCTCACTGTCCACTCTGCCTGTCAAAAAAAAAAAAAAAAAAAAAAAAGAATTACATAAAGCACAAGAAATGCCTGAAGTTGAAGACACATATGTAGAAAAATCCAATCAGACAAAAAAATCAAGAAAGATAAAAATAGATGACAGGGCAGGCATTTTTAACAGTGGTTAAGATTCTGCATGGGACACTGACATTCAACATGGAGTGTTTAGGTTCAAGTCCCAGCTTTGCTTCTGGTACAGTTCTGTAAATGCAGATCCTGGTAGGCAGCAGGTGACGATCACATAACTTGGTCACTGACACCCATGGTGGGGACTTGATTTCTGGGTTCCTGGATTTGGCTTGGTCGAGCCCTATCCCTTTAGGACTTCGGGAAAGGAACCCTAGATGGAGTATTGATATCTCTTTTCCCTTTCCCACCTTTCAAATAAAATGAAAGTAAATAAATTTCTTTAAAAAATTGACTCCAAACAGACAAGACCAGAAAAGATCCTCACTGCAACACATTACAGCCAAATGCAAAACTACTGTGCTAAAATAATTCTAAAATGTGCTAATAATAATCACCAAATAACTTTTAAGGATACTCCTATTAAATTAGCGACCAGTTTTTCAAAAGAGAACTTACAGGCCAGAAAGGAATGGAATGATATATTTCCAGCTCTAAAAGAAACTATTCTCCCAAAAAGAATCCTGAATGAAGTTGTCTTTCTTTCAAGATTTCATTTAGTTATTTGAGAGGTGGAGTTACAGAGAGAGGAAGAGATGGAGAGAAAGATCTTTCATCCTCTGGTTCACTCCCTAGATGGCCACAATGGCCAGAGCTGGGGCGATCTGAAGCCAAGAACCAGGAGTTTCTTCGGGTCTCCCATGTGGGTGCAGGGGCCCTAGCCCTTGGGCCATCTTCCACTGCTTTCCCAACCCATCACAGAGAGCGGGATTGAAAGAGGAGCAGCTGGGACACAAACATGCACCCACACAGACTGCTGGAGGGTAGGCAGAGGTTTTGCCCACTACACCTCAGCGCTGGCCCCTGGCTTTCACAAATGTTGTATAAATAAACACCTGTCAAGACAAGTAAAAGCTGATGGAATTCTTCACTATCTGGCTAGCTTTAAAAAGATTGCTTAAAGGAGTCCAACAAACAGAAGTAAAAGAAAGATAACAATCATCATAAGAACATGTAAAAGTTTAAAGCTCCATATTGGAAGAATAAAGGTTATTCAAAACAAGCAGAATAAATTACTTAAGTGATAAGATTAGTCATTATTTATCAGTAACTACTTCATTTTAAGTGTAAATGAAGTAAATTGCTCAATTAAAAGATAAAGGTGGGCTGAATGGCTTTTAAAAAACAAGGACCCAATGATATGCTACCAACAAAAAACTTATTTCACTAGTAAACACACAAAAAATTGATATTAGAAAGATGGAAAAAGAAATTACCTATAAACAGAAACCAAAAGAGAACAGGAGAGGCTATGCTTATATTAAACAAAATAGGTCTTCAAGTTAAAATCAAAATAGACAAGGAATATTGCCATGAAATGATGAAGATATAAGTTCAACATGAAGATACAATTGTAAGTGTATATGCACTCAATGCCAGTGTACTCAACTTTATAAAACAAACATTTATTAGATTTAAAGGGAGACATAAAGTCCAAAATAATAAGTGAGAAACGTCAACACTCAATTTTCATGAGTGGACAGATCATCAAAGAGTCAACAAATTATCAGGGTTAAACTACAGTATGGATCAAATGGACCTGCCAGACATTTAGAGATCATTCCATTCAGTAGCTGCAGAATAAACATTCTTTTCTTTTTTTATTCTTTTTTAAAATTTTTCAACTTTTATTTAATGAATATAAGGTTCCAAAGTACAGCTTATGGATTACAAGAACATCCACCCCCATAACTTCCCTCCCCCCGGCAACTCTCCCCTTTTCTGCTCCCTCTCCCCTTCCATTCAAGTCAAGATTCATTTTTAATTCTCTTTATATACAGAAGATCAGTTTAGCATATATTACGTAAAGATTTCAACAGTTTGCACCCACACAGAAACATAAAGTGAAAAATACTGTTTGAGTACTAGTTATAGCATTAAATCTCAATGTACAGCACACTAAGGACAGAGATCCTACATGAGGAGTAAGTGCACAGTGACTCCTGTTGTTGACTTAATAAATTGACACTCTTGTTTATGGCATCAGTAATCACCCTAGGCTCTTGTCATGAGTTGCCAAGGCTATGGAAGCCTTTTGAGTTCACCGACACTGATCATATTTAGACAAGGTCATAGTCAGAGTGGAAGTTTTCTCCTCCCTTCAGAGAAAGGTACCTCCTTCTTTGATGACCCGTTCTTTCCACTGGGATCTCACTCGCAGAGATCTTTCATTTAGGTTTTGGTTTGTTTTTGTTTTGTTTTGTTTTGTTTTGTTTTGTTTTGTTTTGTTTTGTTTCCCCCAGAGTGTCTTGGCTTTCCATGCCTGAAATACTCTCATGGGCTCTTCAGCCAGATCTGCATGCCTTAAGGGCTGATTCTGAGGCCAGAGTGCTGTTTAGGACATCTGTCATTCTATGAGTCTGCTGTGTATCTCACTTCCCATGTTGGATCGTTCTCTCCCTTTTTTATTCTATCAGCTAGTATTTGCAGACACTATTCTTGTTTATGTGATCCCTTTGGTTCTTAGTCCTATCACTATGATCAATTGTGAACAGAAATTGATCACTGGGACTAGTGAGATGGCATTGGTACATGCCACCTTGATGGGATTGAATTGGAATCCCCTGGTATGTTTCTAACTCTACCATTTGGGGCAAGTCAGCTTGAGCATGTCCCAAATTGCACATCTCTTCCCTCTCTTATTCCCACTCTTATATTTAACAGGGATCACTCTTCAGTTAAGTTTCAACACTTAAGAATAACTGTAGGCTGGCGCCGCAGCTCACTAGGCTAATCCTCCGCCTTGTGGCGCCAGCACACCAGGTTCTAGTCCCGGTCGGGGCACCAGATTCTGTCCCGGTTGCCCCTCTTCCAGGCCAGCTCTCTGCTGTGGCCAGGGAGTGCAGTGTTGGATGGCCCAAGTCCTTGGGCCCTGCACCCCATGGGAGACCAGGAGAAGTACTTGGCTCCTGCCATCAGATCAGTGCGGTGCGCCTGCCACAGCGCACCAGCCGTGGCGGCCATTGGAGGGTGAACCAATGGCAAAGGAAGACCTGTCTCTCTGTCTCTCTCTCTCACTGTCCACTCTGAAAAAGAAAAAAAACTGTGTATTGATTACAGTATTCAACCAAAAGTGTTAAGTAGAACAAACAAAAAAAAATACTAAGAGGGATAAAGTATTAAGTTGTTCATCAACAGTCAGGGCAAGGGTTGATCAAGTCACCATTTCTCATAGTCTTCACTTGACTTTAACAGGTTTCCTTTTTGGTGCTCGGTTAGTTATCACCGATCAGGGAGAACATATGATATTTGTCACTTTGGGATTGGCTTATTTCACTCAGCATAATGTTTTCCAAATTCCTAACAGGGATCACTTTTCAGTTAAAATTTAAACACCTAAGCATAACGACAGTCAGGACAAGAGCTGATCAAGTCACTGTTTCTCATAGTGTCCATTTCACTTCAACAGGTTTCCCCTTTGGTGCTCAGTTAGTTGTCACCGATCAGGGAGAATATATGATATTTGTCCCCTTGGGACTGTCTTAGTTTCACTCAGCATGATGTTTTCCAGATTCTTCCATCTTGTTGCAAATGACCGGGTTTCATTGTTTTTGACTGCTGTATAGTATTCTATACAGTACATGTCCCATAATTTCTTTATCCATTCTTTTCATCAGTACATGGAACATTTTCTATGGTAAACCATCCATTAGACCACAAACAAGCCCCTCTAGCTTTTTTAAGAATCCAAATCATTTAATGTATTTTTTCTGATCACAATGGGGTCAAACTAAAAATTGACAGCAACAACAACAAAAAAACACTAGAAATTATACAAATATATGGAGACTGAACAATATGCACCTGGATGAACAGTAGGTCATTGAAGAAATCAAAGTGGAAATTTAAAAATTACTTGAAACTGTGAAAATGGAAACCAAACATGTCAAACCTTATAAGGGAACTTTGTAGCAATAAGTGCCTACATCAGATAAATATAGGCATCAAATATGCAACCTACTAATGCATTTCCATGACCTAGAAAAACACTAACAAACCAAATCCAAAGTTGGAAGAAGGAAAAAAATAATAAAGACCAGATCATAAATAAATGAAACAGGTAAGAGATCTGAATAAACATTTCTCAGAGGAAGAAACACAAAAAGCCAACAAATACATGAAAAAAAAAAAAAGCTCACTATCAGTAACCATAGGAAAAGGTAAATCAAAATGACAGTAAGATGTCACCTCACTCCAGTTAGAATGGCGTATCAATAAGACAAATAAAACAAATAGAGCTCAGAATGTAGAGAAAGGGGAACATTTATACAGTGTTGGAGGGAATGGAAATTAGAAGAGCTACTATAGAACAGTATGGAAGTTCCTCCAAAAAAAAAAATACAAGTAGATCTATCATATAATCCAACTATCCCACTACTGAGTGTATATCCAAAGGAAATGTGAAATTGATATCCACTCTGCCATGTTCATGGTAGCACTGTTAACAACAGCCAAGCTATGAAGTCATGTTCACTGATGGAAGAATGGAAAAAGAAAATGTGACATAAATATACAATGGGATATTCTTCAGTTGTAAAAAAGAGTTAAATCCTGACATTTGTAGTCGATTGAATGGAACTGGTGATCATTGCATTAAGTGAAATAAGCCAGACACAGAAAGACAAATATTGTATGGTCTTCCTCATATGTGGAAGTTAAATAAAACACTACATCTTAACTTAGAATAGTGATTACTAGAGAGTAGGAAGGATAGGGGGCGGGGGCGAGGAAAGTTGGATGAAAGGTATCAAAACATGGCCAGATATAAGTAACAAGTTCTAATGTTCCAATGCACAATGGGGCAAAGAGAGTTCACAAATGATGTGTTATATCCTATATAATGAAGTGAAAGAGGGGAGCTGGTGGGCTCAGATCAAAAAGAAAAGAAAAGGAATTAGAAAATGTAGTTTCCTGGTTTGATTGCTTTATGTTGCGTATATTTGTTGAGATATTACACAATACAAGTATAATATGCTAACAAAAATTTTTTTAAATAAATTGATTTGAAGAAAAAAAAGTCAGAAAACTCGGCTCCTGAAGGGGTTGGATATTAAATAAAAACTCTAAAATTTATGTAAATATGAACAGACACACAGAGGTGTGTGTGATATAAGGACACTTCAAAAAATTTGTGGAAAATTGGATTAAAATGTTTATTCTAGTGCCAAAATTTTTGAAACCCATGTGTGCATATATGTGTGTATGATTTGTATATATTAAATTAGCTTTGTATTTTAGTGATGAATTCCACTTGATCTTTTTTTTTCATTTATTAATATGTCTTTGAGGATTTTTACATCAATGTTCACCAGAAAGATTGTCTTATAGTTTTCTTTTATTTTGATCTCTTTTTCAGGGATAGATATAAAAGTGTGCTTGTTTCACTAAATGTATTTGGCTTATTTGTATAGCTCTATTTTATGGAAGGGTTTAAGAAATGTTGGTATTAGTGAATTAATTAAGAAGTGTTAATATTAATTCTTCATCATAAAGTCATCTATCTGACCCTGAAGCTGCTTTTGCTGGATGTTTTCTGATTATTTCTTCAATCTCTTTATTTGTTGTTGGTCTTTGCTGGCTTTATATTTCTACCTGATTCAATCTTAGTAGATTATATCTTGGAGTTTATTTCCTCCAGGTTATTCAATTTGCTGGAAAATTTTTCTTAGAATGTTTTATAATCTTTTTCATTTTTCACATCTTTTGTAGTTTATTTGCTTTATTTTGATCAAGTTTCCCATTTTTCTTAAATTAGCCAAGGGTTTGTCAGTTTTTTTTTTTTTTTCAAGAAATCAACTCAGTTTAGTGATTCTATTACTGTTCTGTTCACTATTTGTTTCTGTTCTGATTTTTGTTAGTGCCTTCCTCCTGTTAATTTTATGCTTAGTTCTTTTTCTAGTTCTTCAAGGCGTAATGTTTGGCTACTTGTTTGGGATCTTTCTTTTTTAATGTATACATTTATTATTGTAAGCTTTCATCTTAGAATTGCTTTTGCTACATTACATTTGTTTATTATGTGGTATTTCCATTGTCATTTGTCTCAAGATATTTTAAAATTTCTCTTTTGATTTGTTCTTTGTTCCACTGGTTATTCAGAAGCATATTGTTTAATTCCATTCTCTGTGAATTTTCTACTATGCCTTCTGTTATTGATATATAGTTTATGACATTATGATCTGAAATATTGTTTGTACTAGATATGAATGTAATAACCTTAAATTTGTTAAGATTTATTTTATGTGTCAACAAATTATATATCTTGGAGAATGTTCCATGTGCACTATAGAAATTACATCTGGCTACTGTTAGGTCTGTTTGATTAAACGCACTATTCAAGTCTAGTATTTCCTTGTTAATTTTCATTCTAAATGAGCTATCTTGTTGCTAAATGCTCTTCATTAATTGGTTCCTTTTTCACTAAATTATGAACCTCTTTTCCTCTGACATACTTTGTCATCTATTTTATCAGATATAAGCATAATCACCCCTGACCTCTCTTGGATGCTATTTTCAAATAACATAGTACAGTGGCCACACCGTTATTTCATGCTGATGTTTGCAGTCTTCAAGGATTCTCTTTATAATGTTACTTCATTTTGTTTTTTTAAAACACTTAGCTTCTGCTTTATTTAATTTTGCTATGGCTTTTTAAATGGGAAGAAAATACCACTTTCAGGCTTATGAAATATTTTAGGCTGATGCTCTGTAATCTAAGTATTTTTTTCACAAAAATATAAGTAAATTATATTATACATTGAGTGACATAATATTTTCCCAATTTTTCTTGTGTATGACATCAATACTTACAATGTTTTGAAATTTGGAGTCAACAAATTTTAATAAGCTAAGAAAAACTCCAATTTATTTATTTTTTTTCCTTTTTTTAAACTTTTATTTTATGAATATAAATTTCCAAAGTACAGCTTATGGATTACGATGTCTTCCCCCCCATAACTTCCCTCCCACCCGCAACTCTCACCTCTCTCGATCCCTCTCCCCTTCCATCCATATCAAGATTCATTTTCAATTCTCTTTATATACAGAAGATCAGTTTAGCATATATTAAGTAACGATTTCAACAGTTTGCACTCACATAGAAACACAAAGTGAAAAATACTGTTTGAGTACTAGTTATAGCTTTAAATCACAATGTATAGCACATTAAGGACAGAGATCCTACATGAGGAGTAAGTGCACAGTGACTCCTGTTGTTGACTTAACAAACTGACACTCTTGTTTATGGCCTCGGTAATCACCCTAGGCTCTTGTCATGAGTTGCCAAGGCTATGGAAGCCTTTTGAAGAAAAACTCCAATTTATTGTAGCAATTTGAGACATGCAAAATCAAAATCATAGGAATTGGTATGCCTGTTAGGTCCTAATATGGCAAGATTTGAAAGACAACTCATCAAACGGTAATTAAGCTTTGTAAAACTGCACATCTCAATTATTTTAAGAGTAAATATGTCTGGAGGGATATAAAATTATGAATAATAGTTATTTTTGGACATGACAGATTTTTTTAGATTTGTTTGTTTATTTGAAAGAGTTACAGAGAGAAAGGGAATGACAGAAAGAGAAAGTTCTTCCAGCCAACGGTTCACTCTTAAGGAGCCACAAAAGCCTGGGCTGAGCCAGATGGAAGCCAGAGGCTTCATCCAGCTCTTCCACCTGAAAGACAGCAGCCCAAACACTTGGGCCATCCTTACTGATTTCTCAGGATATTAGCAGGGAGCTGAATTGGAAGTGAAGCAGCCAGGACACTAAGCAGTGTCAATATGGGATGTCATGGTCACAGGCTACCTGCCAAGCCACAGTGCTAGCCTCACAGGATATGGTGGTACAGGGCAACTTGTTAGCAAAATGCACCTTTCATTTTTACTGTCTCTACCCCTACTTTCATATACTTTAAATAATAATATAGTCATTGAATATTTATATATTAAATAAATAATATCTAAATATCAAAGGGACATTTTTGTTTAAGGGATTATTTATTTGAAAGGCAGAGAGAGAGAGATCTTCCACCCACTGGTTCACTCCTTAGATGGCTGGAAGGACCCAAGTTAGGCCAGGCCAAAGCCAGGATCCAGGAGCTTCTTCCAGGTCTCTCACATGGGTGCAGGTGTCCAGCTCTTGGGCCATCCTCCTTGCTTTCCCAGGTACATTAACAGTAAGTTGGATCAGAAGTGGAGCAGCCAGTTCTCAGACCCGCACTCATATGTGATGTCAGTGCTACAGGACATGGCTTTGATCTGATGAGCCACAACTCCAGCCCCTCAAGGGTACATTTTTTATTTTCAAAACATTTTTTAACATGTAATAATATTTACATTTTTAGTGAATTCAGTGCAGTATTTCAGCAGGTTTATAGATTGTAAGGTGACCAAATCAGGCAGCTAGCATTTTCATCTTCTTTTCTGTGTGTTTGGAGGTACTAGCTCCTCTCTTGTTCATTACACAGTGTATACTATGTTATTGTGAAGTGTAACCTCAGTAATAGAACTTATTGTTTGTCTCTAAATGTGCTTTGGTACCCTTTATCAAACTTTCCTCTGTTCCCACTCTCTTCACTCGTCCCAAACTCTAAGAATAAGCATCACTGTTCTAGTTGAGATCAACTTCTTTGTTTTTAACTTGAATCTATGAGGATGAACATAATATGTTTTTGTTTTTTCTGTGTCTATCTTATTTTACTTAACACAAAGTAAACTTTCGATGGACTTTTGCATTATTGTGACAACTTCTTTGACTTTCCAAGCAGGGAAAGTTGTTCTGCCTAGAGATAGATATTAAGTTTTTGTTATAATACTTTTGAGACTTTTTAGTGGTGAGAAAGGGTCATATTTTTATTGATATCTCATGCAGTTGAAAGTTCTGGTCCAACAGGGACATGGATTCTACTGCATTCTTCATTTATTCTTGTTTATACACTGATTATTTCCTGACAATTCCAACTCAGATTTCCTGCAGTTATATTTGACATTGGGTGTCATCATTGCTATTGATCGTAAGAAGAGAGCACAGGACGTGATATAAACTGACGTGTGAGCCTGTGGATCTCGTAGGAGATGGTTGAGAACACAAAACATCCCAAATTTTTGTTCCCTCATAAAGCAAGAATTATAGTTCATGTTTCTGTCAATTATTCATGTGATACTATGCTACGTCTTTGTAGAATCTGATGTTACTCTTTAGTGGTTTATTATTGACTCAGTATCTTGTGCATGAGGCATCATACCAACATAAACGCTGTAAGAAATTCAAGAACTGGAAAACTGGAGCGTTTCTCTAGATAGAAGTGAATTATATTATTATTTTCACTAATCTAAACAGTAAATATTATTTTTTGTGGACTGTGTTATTGGCATTTCCTCCAATAGATTTATACAAAAGAATATTGTCAGACTTATCTGCTGAAGATCATAGAAAATATACCTCTGTTTTCTATTATTCTATGTCTATGAGATGCTAGATTATTTCTCATCGAGTATCATTTTTGTATAAATTTACATTGAAAATAATGCTAAGTATATTTTTCCACCATATGTGTCCCAATTAATCTGTTGATCATCAGTTAAAAAGCATCAGTTAAAGAGCATCCCTCTCTCCCTCTCCCTCTCCCTCTCCCTCTCCCTCTCCCTCTCCCTCTCCCTCTCCCTCTCCCTCTCCCTCTCCAAAAACAAAAACCCTTAAGATCCTCTTCATCATACAGGTCATTGCTGATGAAGGACAGAAAGCACAGTCAGTCATCAGGCTATTACTAGCTACATGATTCAGCAGCTGGCTATTTGCATATAATACGATGACTGATTGATTTCTGTCTTCAAGATATTCAATAAACATTTTGGAATATTGGAGCGTGTCCCACTAGAAAGGAAACAATATTGGCGATCCAACTGTACTTTCAAAGTTTCTCATGTTTATGAAAAGCAGGGGTAGCCTAAAACTGAACAATTTCTTTGGAGATGTTCTAATGACTGATGTGTGTCTGAGATTCCTAGAATATTGTATGCCAAACCACTTTATCTATTTTCTCAGAATTGTGATTATGATTTTACTTGAAGAAGTTTTGCTTTTACTTCCTGGTTTTAATTCATACCCCTCAAGAATTAACCATAAATGTACAGGTTTAAAAATAGTCACAAATGATCCTGTTACTCCCTTGGATTTATGAAATGAAAAGAATGTGAATGAATGGTGTGGTACCCACTGGAACTCCTCCAAGATTTTCACCCACTTATTCCAAAAAAGGCATTACCAGTACTAAGATACTAAACAAATCAAATACTTGAAATGCTCCGCAGACATTTTTTTCTAGAATAACATTTACCCATATTTTCAGTTTATTTCTAAACTAATCTTAGAAATTAAAACACACAGAACTAACTCAAGACTAAATGCCAAATCCATTTTGCAACCATATGCATCCTTCCTATTTTAAAAACAAATTGTTATACTATATTAAGGAAAATGTATCTTTGCATAACTAATTATACATAGAACTAGCATTTTAGCAGTAGGTTTGACAGCAACTTCTATTAATTAACAAAAAATCATCGTGATGGTATATACAGATAAAGTTGTTTACCACAGACACTTGTGACAAGATATAACAGCATTAACATTAATAATAAAATTATATTAGTTACGAGATGGAAATCATACTAAGAGATGCAATGTGTTTATTGAAAAAATGTCTATTGGAAAAATGCATGATGAATCCTGAAGTTACTAACAACTGAATTTAGACACACTTGAGATTTTGGAGTTGATTTTGAATGCAAAGGGAAAACATTAAAACATTTTCATTTTTACAAAACACCATAGACTTTGAAAAATGTCCTGTAGTAGTCAGATTTTAAATTAGAAAATAATTGATTGGACAATTACAATAGGAAAAGAGCTAACAGGATAGTTCACATGGATGGATAGTTAGTAAAGAGGCTAAAATTTCATGGTAAGAAATAAGTGTTTAAGAGATAATTAAATATATTTTTTTCTTTTTTTTAACTTTTATTTAATAAATATAAATATCCAAAGTACAGCTTATGGATTACAGTGGCTTTTCTTCCCCTATAACTTCCCTCCCACCTGCAACCATCCCATCTCCCACTCCCTCTCCCATTCCATTCACTTCAAGATTAATTTTCAATTCTCTTTATATACAGAAGATCAATTTAGTATATATTAAGTAAAGATTTCAACAGTTTGCACCCACCAGATACTCAAAGTGTAAAGTACTGTTTGATTACTAGTTATAGCATTAAATCTCAATGCACAGCACACTAAGGACAGAGATCCTACATGAGGAGTAAGTGCACAGTGACTCCTGTTGTTAACAAATTGACACTCTTGTTTATGGCATCAGTAATCACCCTAGGCTCTTGTCATGAGTTGCCAAAGCTATGGAAGCTTTTTGAGTTCTCCCACTCCGATCTTTTTTAGACAAGTCCATGGTCAAAGTGGAAGTTCTCTCCTCCCTTCAGAGAAAGGTACCTCCTTCTTTGATGGCCCAATCTTTCCACTGGGATCTCACTCTCAGAGATCTTTCATTTAGGTCATCTACTGTTGAGGAACAGTGTTGGGGTATTTTTGTGTCTTGTTGTCATTGTGGTTTTCTCTTCTTACTATTTGTTAAATTCTTTACTTAACGGAGTGTTAGGCTTAAGATTATAAAATAAACTGAAAATATGTCATTGTAAAAATTATAAGAAATAGCAAAAAGGAAGGGGGAGGTAGAATGGGAGCCTGGGCAGGAGGCATGGTAGGTCAGAAATATCACACTGCTCCTAAATCACTATATATGAAATACATAACATTTGCTCACCTTATATTTAAAAAATATTTTAAGAAAAGACAAACTACATCAGGAGTTCATAATTATGCTTATTTAAAATTTATACTACTATACTTTCAATGATCTGTGAATACTGTAAATTTACTGTATATCGACGAAATAGTCATTATCAGTTCAATTATTGTTGATAGCCATTGTCTATATTCCCACTAATGTGGAGTCTTTTTGCTTTTTAAATTTCTTATTCAGTGAAGTATTAAGCCTTTTTACTGAAATGTAAATTTAAAATATGCTATCTCAAAAAAAAAAAAAAAAGAAACAGAGAATGGGAGGGAGAAGGGGGAGGATGGGACAAAGGTTGGAAATAACAGTATGTTCTTAGAAGTATATCTAGGCCGGCGCCGTGGCTCACTAGGCTAATCCTCCGCCTAGCAGTGCCGGCACACCGGGTTCTAGTCCCGGTCGGGGCGCCGGATTCTGTCCCGGTTGCCCCTCTTCCAGGCCAGCCCTCTGCTGTGGCCAGGGAGTGCAGTGGAGGATGGCCCAGGTGCTTGGGCCCTGCACCCCATGGGGAGACCAGGAAAAGCACCTGGCTCCTGGCTCCTGCCATCGGATCAGCGCGGTGCGCTGGCCGCAGCGCGCCGGCCGCGGCGGCCATTGGAGGGTGAACCAACGGCAAAAGGAGGACCTTTCTCTCTGTCTCTCTCTCTCACTGTCCACTCTGCCTGTCAAAAAAAAAAAAAAAAAAAAAAAAAAAAGAAGTATATCTAGAAAGCACATTGAATCTATTAAAAACTAATTAAAATAAAAAAAAATTTTAAACTCTGTTGTCTCTAAGGTGATGAAAGTAAACAAAAGCAGTTTGCCCATGGCTGTGAGTACATGTTCAATGTAACTAAGGTTGTGTCCAACAATTATATTGTATAATAAACACAAAGCAACAAAAATCTCATGACCTCTATCTTTAACAAAATAAAAGCTTAAGTTTTTTAATTTTAGAATAAAAATACTTAAAATAGTGGTACAACTATAAAAAAGTAAAAGTTATTTATGTTATTCATAAAATAAATATTTAAAACATAAATTACAATTAGTACATTAATTTGTAGACATGTAAGATATTGTTAACAAAAGTTATTCAATTTAGAATCCATTCCCTATGTAGTGTAGTACTTTAATATAACATCTATATAATTCTAACATTTTTTCCAAATCCTCCTCCCCCCAAAAAAATCACTCTAAATGTCAAGAAGTCAAGACTATGGCTCAGACTATCAGTAACAGATACATGCTACAAAGACTAGGCCCAAATTATGTTAACCAACCATCTGTGCATCAATCATTTTGAAAAGTATTTACAAAAAAGTGTCCACAAGAACTGCTGAAATATTCCTGAATCCAAGCATTTCAATTCTGTTTTCTACTTTTTGTATTTAAAAAATTAATATATCAATTTTTTTAGTTCTGTTTATCATGGGTAAACCAGTTTAGGCCTGTAATAAGCAATTCTGGTCTGTTAAATTTTCTGATTATGATTAAACACTTTAAAAATTGAATTGAATCTCATCCCTAAAACCTAACTACTTTGGTTACATACATTGGTTCATATCCTCAACTTTTTGAGGTTTTTTTGTTTATTTTGCATCAATATAAAAGATTGCTTTTAAAATACAGTTTCTTAACCTGAGATTCATGGATTCCCGTATCATAGAAAGCCTTTATAATTTGCAAAGCATAAATGAGAGAAAGCAAGCCCAGAGAATGGCATTCTTTCTAGGGTGAATTAAACAGATATCAGTATCCGAGGCTTTCAAGGCAGTGGGATTTCAAAGGTTATATGAGAGGAAGTATCCACAAAGAAAGAGCCACAAAACCTGAATAAGAATCAGTTTAGGATTCTTAGCCAATTCTTAACCTGAAAAAAAAAAAAAAAAAAAAAAAAAAACACAAGGTTAATTCTAAAACAACCTAGAATAGCACTTGAGGCTAAGAGCTGAACACTGATTTCAGATATCACACAATGCTGGCTTGGCAAGAAGGATGACTGGGCTGACAAGAGTGAAGAGTTCAGGTGAACATCTTGGGCATTCAGTTAAAGCTAAAGAGGCCACACCCTTCCTCTTTCCTCTCCCGAAGCACATGTCAGGAGTAAAAGTCATGCCCAATCAATAAAAGCAAACATGCAACAGAGCAGCCTCAAATGGCCAAGACAAGACCTGCACAATATCATGATAGGTATCCAGGTTAACTGCTAGCTAGAACTCAACACCTCTACTGTGTATAACTTACACCCACCCGCCACACACACTGTATATGATTTACTAGTTATGCATAAAATGAATCAATAAATAATCTGAAAATTGTAATTGTGATGAGGATTTTATTTATTGCCCATAATTCTTTTTTTAAAAGATTTGTTTATTTGAAAGGCAGAGTTATATAGAGAGAGGAAGAGACAGAGAGAGGTCTTCCATCCACTGGTTCACTTCCCAAATGGCCACAATGGCTGGGGATGGGCCAGGCTAAAGCCAGAAGCCAGGAGCTTCTTCCGGGTCTTCCACATTGGTGTGGGGGCCCAAGTACATGAGCCATCCTCTGCTGCTTTCCGAAGCACATTAGCAGGCAGCTGGATCAGAAGTGGAACAGCCGGAACTCAAACCAGTGCCCAAATGGGATGCCAGCATGGTAGGCAGTGGCTTTACCCACTTTGCCATAGCGCTAGCCCAAATGCCCAGATTTTTTAAACAAATTTCCGTTCATGATGTTTCCCTTTGGAACAGGCTTCCCCAGCCATCCCACCTCCATTACACCAAACTTCACCCTGACCACTTTCTTTGTGTGACTATGGTTGACTGTGTTAAACTTTTTCCTTTTTATTTTCATTTCTATCATGCAGCTTTCATGAATTGTAATGCACTCATGGTCACACAATTTAACATATCTGTAATTTGGATGTGCTTCACAACCAGTCATGGTCATCATTTCATGGATTTCTTCCTGTTTTTCTTATTTCTTCTTACAGCGTATAAGATGCTCTCAATGTTATCCTTAAGTCAATGAATTCCAGTATACATTTAAAAATGAATTAGTTATATTAGAGATAACAAGTGGAGAAAAAATTATTTTGAGAGTATAGAAGTTACTAATAGAAATAATTTTTCTTAAAAATTGATGTGTTGGCCAGCGCCGTGGCTCACTTGGCTAATCCTCCGCCTGCAACACCGGCACCCCAGGTTCTATTCTCAGTTGGGGTGCTGGGTACTACTCCTGGTTGCTCCTCTTCCAGTCCAGTTCTCTGCTGTGGCCTGGGAGGGCAGTGGAGGATGGTCCAAGTGCTTGGGTCCCTGCACCCGCATGGGAAACCAGGAGGAAGCACCGGCTCCTGGCTTCAGATGGGCTCAGCACCAGCCATAGTGGCCATTAGGGGAGTGAACCAACGGAAGGAACACCTTTCTCTCTGTCTCTCTCTCACTGTCTATAACTCTCTCTTTGTCTCTCTCTCTCTCTCTCTCTCTCACTGTCTAACTCTGCCTGGCCAAAAAAAAGAAAAAGATTTATTTATTTTAAAGTTAGCATTACAAAGAGAGAGGAAGAGACACAGAGAGAGATCTTCAATCTGCTGGCTCACTCACTCTCCGGATGGCCACAATGGCCAACACTGGACCAGGCTAAAGCCAGAAGCCAAGAACTTCAACTGTGTCTCCTTATGGATGGCAAGGGCCCAAACATTTGGGCCATCTTCTACTTTCCCCATGCCGTTACGGAGGAGCTGGATCAAAAGTGGAATAGCCAGGATAGAACTGGCACCCACATGGTATGCTGGCATCAAAGGAGGCAGCTTACGCTGTTATGTCACAATGCTGCCTTTTCCTCTTACTATTTATTAAATTCTTTACTTAATAGAGAGTAAAATTTATGATTATAAAATAAACTGAAAGTATGTCACTGTGGAAATTAAAAGAAAGAATAAAAAAAGGAAGGAGGAGGGAGAGTAAGATGAGAAGAATCGCTATGCTCCTAAATCTGTATATATGAAATACATGAAATGTGGTCACTTTAGATAATCAAAAAAAGAAAAAAATGAGTAATATGTTGGCATCTCAAAGATCTAGACCTACCTGAGAAATAGCTCTATCATTTTGTAGCTAGTGGACCTTGGAAAATGTACTCAACAGTTTTTCAGTATTCTATTATTCATTTGTAGAACTGTATCCATCATTAACAAGGCACATCTCATGGAGTTGGGAGCATTACATAAATTAAAATACATAAAATGTGTGAAGGTGCTTAAAACTGTGCTTAGAACAAACTGAGTGTTCAGTCAGTGGTACCCATTTTTATTGTTATGATGATGAAGATTTTAAATTATTCAGTTTCTGGCATCTGTTGAGAAGCTAAAAATGTAGATTGTTTTTTCATTGCCCAAAGAAAAGGGAGACAGGAAAGAAGCAAAGAAGGGAAGGAAGGAACTATTTAATACAATGAGTCCGTTGAAATGAATCCTCTGCATACTGATAAGTAAATGACATAAATGTAAAATCATTAATGGCTTTCTGTATAGTACACTATAAACCCTCTGTGAGAAAAAATGCTTGCTGTTTTACTCACTAATCTTATAATATAAATGAAAAATAAAGGATCAATAAATGCTGTTTATTGTTGAATTCCATTTCCCTAGTGAGAAAAAACTCTCATAAAATTATTGAATTAATAAACTTAATAACAAATATATAAATATATTCTGTATAATAGTATCAAATCTCATTTTAGTCTTCTAAGCACTGTTATGAAACAAATATTAAGATAAATGATTCTATATACATGACAGAGAAACCAAAAGATTTTAAATTCATTTCAGACTCCAAAAGACATCCAAAACAACCTATTTAAGATTTCTGTTTATTGTATCTGAATATTAGAAATTTCAAAAGCATAAGTGTATGAAGATTACAGGCTTATGGTGATACAGCACCAGAAAGAGATCGAGAGAGAGAGAAAGTAGGAGAGAGACAGAGAGAGAAATATGTGACTTCCAAAAAATGCAGAGGAAGAAAATCTATGCAAAGAATGTCCAATCTTTAGTAGTGATCAACAAACGAGGCTCTGGAGTCCAGCACACCCGGTTGATCTGGATGCACATTCCAGTCCCCACTGATAATATTACCTTAGGCAAGATCCCCTCTATCTCTAGACTTACAGTAAAATTTATAAGACATAATCCAGGCAAAATGCCTAGCAGAGCTCTGGCATAAAGTAGGCCTCAGTCAATAATAGCCTTCATGATTATTACTACATTGTTAAATATGGTTAAAAACAGTTGGTGAAACATACATTATTACCTTCTGTTCAATGTGTTTAATACAACAGGAAAAACTGCATTTCAGAAAGATATATAGCTTCTAAAATATTTTAAAACAAGGAAATTTTTTGATTGACAGAGTGTATTTTGCTACTGGAAAATTAGTTGATACAGGACATCACCTCTCTCAGGGACGGTAGGAACAGTCCACTAGTTTGTATTTCATGCTTAATTACTCATGGGAAGTTATTATAAAAGAGTGTTTTCTTTACAGTTGCTATTGTCCTTGATAGTAAATGTTTCAGTTTCATTACTTTTGATAAACAACGTAAAAATATGAAGTCTCATTCAGCTTCTTAAAGGAATCGATTTCGTTTATCATTACTGTTTTCTTGCACAACCTCTGTGAAGTGGGGATCTATGATGTGGCAAATTGGCTCAAACAAGAGTGACAACCGACCAAGGATTTGGATGTTTCTTCCTTCTGTCTTCAGAGGAAAGGCACTGTCTTTCATGTTTTCCCCTTAAGCCACTTGGCTATTTACGGCCACTCCCCTTGGCTGCAAACAAGCATATGTCATAATTCCCAAAGAGGCAGCTGCATTTAGTTACTGTGCTGTAGGCATGGATACATATCAAGCTGACACCTAATTAAATGCTGAAATCATAAAAAAAAGTTCAAGTTCTCTACGTTTGGAAGAGACCAAAAGAAAATGATGACTGCCTGTGATATAGGTATTTTACAATAAGGACACCAGTAGAAGTGGTGACATTGAAAGTGAATATGGGCACATGCGTGTCAGCAGGGTGTCCCAGACTCCTTCATCCTCTGAAGGCTGTACCTAAATGGCATGCAGCTTGCTAAATACTATGAGTACTGCGAAATCTTTACTGTGTCTTTCTTAAGGTCCTTGTCCCCCAAAGGGTCTTAATGGTATATTATCTGGTATTTTGAAAGCAGCTTAAAGCAAACACTTTGCTACATGAAAAAGATACAGAAAAGGTGTTTTCACTGAATCATTCATGAGGAAAGCAATGAAAAAGGTGCATGAGATTTCTCATTTATATTTTCCATAAAATTAACCATCAAAATAAATAGTACACATGTACATATGTGTCAGATAATAAGTAATACATGTGTCTATTATTTTTATTCACTCACATTTTTCACTTCAATTTTTGTAAAGCCTCATTTATCATATGCTGTTACTCTGAATTGCTTATCTGCTATGGAATTTATTACTTATCTCTTTTTAAAGTATTTTAAAGTATTTAGTTATGAAACCAAAGATAAGTCAAAATTCATTCTTTTAAGATGTACTCCATTCCAGTTGTGGAATGTACTAGTCAGGCAAAAATATATAGTAGAAAAGCGTGCAACTATCACTAGTTCGTGTTGAGTAACTTGGTCCAAGAACATTTTTTTAATGATGTCTTCTTCCCAGGCAGACTAGAAATGCAAAATTATCTTTATGGGCTCCAGATGTCTTGTCAAATAAAAAGCATCTCTAGAGCTATTTGATGTATTATTCATGTGTTTCCACAGTTATCAGAGCAACACTTGACCTCACATTATATAAGATATCTTCTTTCTAAAAACTGTTATAACTATCAAGACAGCTGCTCATCCTGTGGGCTCTGCTTAAAAGTAAAATTGCACAGACAAGAGATTCACTGACAGTAAACCACACTGCATCTCTCCCAGTGCATCCATACAGACCATTCAAGATGACTCCTAGGGACCCAGTTATGTCACAGCATGAACTTTAAGCTCTGTGGTTAAAGGGGGCTTTAATGCATTGTGCCTCAGCAATGGCCTGGAATACATGAATTTTTACAGCCTTACTATATATAATAGTTAAAAGACACAAATAACCCAAATGCACATCAATTGCTAAATGATAAACATAAAATTATAATAATTGAAAGAAATCAGACACAAGCTGTCGTGTTGTATCATTCTATTTATATGAAATACTCAAATTAGCAATAGTCAGAGAGACAGAAAGCTAATGATTTTTGTCACAATGAGTGAGGAGGAATGGGAAGCAACTGCTAAATAAGTTTGGGGTTTCCTTTTGGGGTGGTGAAAATGTGTTAAAAGTAGATAGTTGTGATGGTCTCCTAGTCCTGTAAATGCACTGAGTGCCACTGAATTGTTCACTTTAAAATAGCTGAAATATGGGGCAGATGATCTGTGAGGAATTCAATCTGCTATGTGGCATGGGCACATCGCATATCAGAGAGACTGGGTTTGAGTCTGGATTCGCTCTAAACTCCTGCTAATATACGTTCTGAGAGGAAGCGAGTGATGATGGCTGAAGTACTTGGGTCCCTGCCACCTACATGGGAGACCCAAATGGATTTCTGGGCTCCAAACCTAGCTACTGCTGGGACTTGAGAAGTGAACCAGAGAATGGAAGATCTTTGTCTCCGTCTCTTTCTATCTCCACCTTTCAAATAAAATGAAAACTCATTTTAAAGATTGAAAAATAGAAAGGTGCTGGCACCGCAGTTCAATAGGCTAATCCTCCACCTGCGCACCAGCACCCCGGTCGGGGCGCCGGATTCTGTCCCAGTTGCTCCTCTTCCAGGCCAGCTCTCTGCTGTGGCCCGGGAGTGCAGTGGAGGATGGCCCAAGTCCTTGGGCCCTGCACCCGCAAGGGAGACCAGGAGAAGCACCTGGCTCGTGGCTTCGGATCAGCGTGGTGTGCCAGCCACAGCACACCGGCTGCAGCAGCCATGGCAAAGGAAGACCTTTCTTCTGTCTCTGTCTCTCTCTCACTGTCCACTCTGCCTGTCAAAAAAAAAAAAAAAAAAAAAAAAAAAAAAAAAAAAAAAAGAAAAAGAAAAATAGAAAGGTAAAAATAGTAAAATTTGTTATGCATATCACATTAATTAAAAAAAAAACTCAGCAACAACAAAAAATCAATCCAGTTGAGAAATGGACAAAGGACTTCAATAGACAGTTCGCCAAAGAAGCAATGCGAACGGCCATCAAATATATCAAAAAATGCTCAACATCACTAGCCATTAGGGAAATGCAAATCAAAACCACAATGAGATA
This sequence comes from Oryctolagus cuniculus, assembly GCF_964237555.1. Classification (NCBI taxonomy): domain Eukaryota; kingdom Metazoa; phylum Chordata; class Mammalia; order Lagomorpha; family Leporidae; genus Oryctolagus; species Oryctolagus cuniculus. Next base: position 51,769,985 of record NC_091434.1, read on the forward strand.
CCATCTCATTCCTGTCAGAATGGCTAAAATCCAAAGCACAGTAACAAATGCTGGCAAGGATGTGGAGAAAGGGGGACATTTATACGATATTGATGGGAATGTAAATTAGTGTGTCACTGTGGAAAACAGTGTGGAGATTTCTTAAAAAACTAGAAATAGACTTGCTATATGATTCAGCAATCTCACTACTGGGTGTATACCCAAAAGGCAAAAACACGTCGTATTAAAGAGATACCTGCATCACCACAACAGCACTGTTTACAACAGCAAAATTTGGAATCAACCAAGGTGTGCATAATCAGATGAATGAATAAAAAAATGTGATACACACACACACACACAATGGGATATTATTCAGATATAAAAGAATAAAATTCTAATATTGGCAGCAAAATGGACTCAACTGGAGGAAATCATGTTGACTGAAATAAGCCGGACCCAGAAAGGCAAATACTGCACGCTCTCCTTTATATATGGGAGTTAAAATTAAACAAAAAGAAAGAATGAAAGAAAAGTTTGTGTATCAGTATTGCTGCAATCATAGCTTTGTAAAACTTTTTTTAGACCTTTGTGAAACCAATGGTTAAGGATGCCATACTAGTATAGTTTTAATTATCTGTGATTACTTTAAAATCTACTATATAGGAAGGTGAAATGGTCACTTTCCCATTCAATTATTATTTATAGCCAGTTTCTACATTCCCACAAAGTTAGGAACTTTTTGCTATTTACTTGTTAAACTCCTTACTTGGCAAAGTACTAAGCCATTTTATTGTAATGTAAATTTAAGATATGTTATCACACACAAATTTTTTAAAGACAGTGAAGAAGAGGAAAGAGGATGGGAGAGACAGAGGTGGAGGGAGGGAGGAAGGGAATATAATTTTGTTCTTAGAATTGTACAAATCACATTGAATCTGTTTAAAACTAAAAATTTAAATTTAAAAAATTAAGGTATATTGTGGACAGCTGCTGACCATATTGTCTGTTTTTCCATAAAAATTTGTGCACTTGTTTATTGGATTTTATGGACTTTTTAAATTAAAAATTAAAAGTATAAACATTTCTGATCCCTCATGCTATCTAAGATTAAAGACCATAAATGGGCTGGCGCCGCGGCTCACTAGGCTAATCCTCCACCTGCGGCGCCGGCACACCGGGTTCTAGTCCCGGTTGGGGCGCTGGATTCTGTCCCAGTTGCTCCTCTTCCAGGCCAGCTATCTGCTGTAGCCCGGGAGTGCAGTGGAGGATGGCCCAAGTGCTTGCACCCTGCACCCCATGGGAGACCAGGAGAAGCACCTGGCTCCTGGCTTCAGATCAGCGTGCTGCGCCAGCCGCAGCGACCATTGGAGGGTGAACCAACGGTAAAGGAAGACCTTTCTCTCTGTCTCTCTCTCTCTCTCACTATCCTCTCTGCCTGTCAATAAATAAATAAATAAGACCATAAATGAATTTACAAATGGCTATATGAAAAATTGACTGAATTAATATCTGTAATTGGTAAATGTTGGCAATACTTAAGAAACTAAGATGAACATTGTGTATGATGTGTTAATGGTCCCAGAGTCTATTCTTCCTACTTCAAGCAAACAAAATTTGCAAATAGGGGCAGAAAAATTGATGAAGAGACTACTGCCAAAATATTTTTTATTTCCAAAGTTCATTTTTGAATAATGTCCTAATGTTCTCAAAGGATAACAGTGATCCTTTTTGAAAAGGAGTTTCTAGAGGGTGGCTTAATTGATTATTATTTATTATTAAAGCCAATATCTAGGAATAAAAACCACGAAAACTTTCATTGTATAGTATTATCTTTATTTGTAATTCCTACCAAGACACTTATAATGAGAAAATGTGACTTCTAAGCACTGCCTCTGCAAACCAGGCAGTGAGTATCCTTTATACATCAAAGTCTCCCTTCCCTTAAATTGTAACATTTCCCTTACCCCAACTCTCCATGTGTGAGTTGTGCTAATAAACTCAGATGTTAGGATTTTGTTTTGAAAGCAGGATGGAATCTATGTCAGCTTTAAATAAAGGGCCCTTTGCAGAGAGCAACACTTCAAACATCCAGCAAGGGGTATTAGGAAAAGGAGCACAAGGATTCTGGAATGTAAACAGCTTTGCTTTTTAAAATATGCCTGTGTTTGAATTCTTCAAACAGCAATTGCTGTACAATCTTTAGAATGCATATTTCCAGTCAACTGTAATCACATGAATACCCCTGGATTTTTAGAGGTTACAAATGATAAATTACCATTTTCTGTGATTGAAGAATGTAATTGCATATTGCATAACACACTGGTATTTGGGCTATGAAGAATTGTGAGATGGTGGACAAATATATTATATTTGAAGTTTTACAGATTCAGGAAGTCCAGGTGCTGGCACTGTGGCGCAGCAGGTTAAAGCCCTGTCCTGAGGTGCCAGCATCCCATATGGGTTCTAATCCCGGCTGCTCCTCTTCTGATCCAGCTCTCTGCTATGGCCTGGGAAAGCAGTGGAAGATGGTCCACATCCTTGGGCCCCTGCACCCGCGTGGGAGACCTGGAAAAAGTTCCTGGCTCCTGGTTTTGGATTGGTGCAGCACCAGCCATTGCAGCTATCTGGGGAGTGAACCAGTGGATGGAAGACCTCTCTCTCTGTAACTCTGTCTTTCAAATAAATTAAATAAATCTTAAAAAAAAAAAAAAAAAGAAGTCCAAAGGCTACTGCATTTGCAGTCCTGGGTTTTGTGGTAATCTTGAGGTAGAGGAACTGGACATGGATAGAGCTAGACTCACGTGGATTAAAGCTCCCTTTACGCAAACATCTCCCACAGAAACACTGAACGAATCCCACGAGGCAGCTTCCAGTGGACAGCACAATGAAGCATGCAGGTTTCTGCAATACCAACAGTTTTTTATTCTCTTCCATCTTAATCTCACTTTCATCTTCCTGCAGCTTGGAACTCAGTTTCAACTTCCGATCGTATGTGCAATCCTTTGCACTGTATTCAAGGATTAAACTTCTCCTTTCTAATGCTTTAGGACATACTAAATTAACATTTAAATTATAACTTCAACTATAATCTCTTACAATCACGTGTCTAAACTTCATGCTTAATCTTCTGAGTGGAAAACCTAGAGTCATATTCTCTCAATAGCAAAATGAAATGTAAATTTTCAAAGAATATTTATGAACTTCTGTTTTAGTTTACTAACTGCTATCCTTTATGTTTTTATACATTGTATTTATTTATTTATTTATTTATGAGGCAGAGAAGCAGAGGGAGCTCTCATCCTCTAGTTCACTCCCCACATGACTGCAACAGATAGGGCTGAGTCTAAAGTAGGAGCTGAGATGCAATCCAAGGCTCCCACATGGGTGGCAGAACCCGTTTATTAGAGCCATCACTGCTGCGTTCCAGGGTCTGCATTGGCAGGAAGCTGGAGTCAGGAGCTGCAGGCAACCTTGGAATCCTAACTCCTAAGCTGAATGTCTACCCCTGCTGCTATTTTTTTAAACAAAAATTTCTATAAAGACATTTAAATATCCATATAAATAAATATTTAGGTTTATTATTAAGTTATATAAATTTTACTTTCATTTTGGAAAAACAAAAACAGCAAAAACTTACTTGTTAAAAAACATTCACCTGCAGTTTCTTTTCCTGTGATGTCTTGCCTATTTTTGTTTTCAGGGTCATGTAGGACCCCTAAAATAAATTGAAGATTCTTCAATCCTCTCTTTTCTGGAATAGTTAATGCAATGCTACTGTTTCTCCACAAATGTGTTATGGAAACAGCACATGAAATCGCCCACGTCTAAAATTATCTTTCTTTTCTTTAGAAAGACTTTTATATATAAATCTCATATTTTCATGTGAGATTGATGATTGTTCTGGTTGTCTATTCAGTATTTTGTATCTTCAAAGAATTCATTTTCTTTCATTGAATGATTGTACTTATGTGGTTTGAGTTGTCCATAATATTATTGTCTTTTTCAATGTCTGTAGGATCAGAAAGGATATTTACCCATTGTTTTGATTAGGTGAGTGTGTTTTCTCTCTCTTTTTTTTTTTTCTGTTAAAAACATAATATCAGTGATTGGGTCATGCAATCATTTCCTACTTTTCTTTACTCTTTTTTGTATCCTCAATATAAATTCAGTTTTAGCTGACTAAACAAAGCCCATCTCTGTTGCTTGCAACTTGAAAAAGCCAATATGCCTTTATTTTAACCAATCTATGTGATAAGCAAAATACATAAAAAGAAGTTGTAATGAGACTCTTAAAAGAATAAAAATATAGTGAAACTAATTTGTGTGAAGGAAAAAGCATATTTAGTTAAAGTAATGGCTACTTCTTTGCTATTCATTAAGCATGAAGAAAACAAATTACATGGAAAATTTTTCTCAACAAAATATAGTTGACTGTTTTTGTTTGCTTTTTGGATTACAGAATCCCATGATCTTCATTGTATGTACCTAGAAATTCTCTGCAATGCTTTTCTAGGAACTGAAAACATCCATAATATTGAAGAACATGTATTTCCCTATCCTCTATTATTCCCTATATTTTCACTGTACTTAGAAAATTTTTAAAACAAAAAATGTATTTCTTTGAAAGAATGAGAGAGAGAAAGAGAGAGAGAGAGAGAGAGAGAGAGATCTTCCAATATCCAGGAGCTTCTTCCAGGTCTCCCACGTGCATACAAGGACCCAAGTACTCGGGCCATCTTCAGTGCTTTCCCCAGGCCATTAGAAGGGAGCTGGATTGGAAATGGAGCAGAAAGGACTCAAACTGGAGCCCATATGGGATGCCAGTGCTGCAGGCGGTGGCTTTACCCACTAAGCCACGGGATCAGCCCCAACAATTCTTGAACTTAAAAAGAATGTGCAGTGGCCAATGCTGTGGTGCAGCAAGATAAGCTGCCCATTAGCAGTGCCAGCATCCTACATGGGTGCAGTTCTAATCCTGACTGCTCCAATTCTGATCAAGCTCCCTACTAATGTACCTAGAAAAAAAAGCAGAGGATGGCCCAAATCCTTGGGCTCCCACACCAACATGGGAGACCCAGAAGAAGCTTCTGGCTTCTGGCTTTGGACCAGCTCAGCTCTGGCCACTTTGGCCATTTGGGGAGTGAAGCAGCAGGTGAAAGATCTCTACCTCATCCCTTGTTAAGTTTCTCTTGAAATACTGTGGAAGTTTAGCATATCATGGGAATAAACCATAATGGTGCTTGAATTGCTTTCATTGATAAACAGTTATCTATTACTCTGATAAGTAATTGAATTTTATAACCACCATTTTCTTTCTATCTATACCAAATATAAAACACATTTTTAAAGATTCTGTTCTTTTTATTCTTTGTATGTCAATGACAATCAAAAACATTTTAATAAATGTGTATTTTTTTAGATAGTTCCTTGCTTCTACTATGAAAACATAAATTGGTTTCCTGGTATCTGCTTTTGAAAATACATTTAACTGGCGCCACGGCTCACTAGGCTAATCCTCCGCATTGTGGCGCTGGCACACCGGGTTCTAGTCCCGGTCGGGGCACGGATTCTGTCCCGGTTGCCCCTCTTCCAGGCCAGCTCTCTGCTGTGGCCAGGGAGTGCAGTGAAGGATGGCCCAAGTGCTTGGGCCCTGCACCCCATGGGAGACCAGGAGAAGCACCTGGCTCCTGCCATCGGATCAGCGTGGTGTGCCAGCTGCAGCGCACCCGCCGCGGCGGCCATTGGAGGGTGAACCAACAGCAAAGGAAGACCTTTCTCTCTGTCTCTCTCTCTCACTGTCCATTCTGCCTGTCAAAAAAAAATACATTTAAGTCAAAATTTCCATAAGTCAGATTAATACATACAATTATAATAATACGCAAAACTTCTTGGTCTTTTAATATCAATACTTGCATGTTAATATCACCTTTATAAACTTCTAGCAATTGTAAACAGAAAAGAGAGAAATGAGATGAGTATTTAACTCAAAAATATAAAAAAACTAAAGAGAAATAAACCTAAATAACGAACTTGTTCATTTGTTTCTGAAATATCATTGTATTTTTCCACCAACACTTCAAAAGACCTTATGAAATGATTTTCCAAAAGCAATATGGGTTGGAGTCTGGCATGTTGCTCCTGCCAATAAAACAATTAGGTCTTATCAAATCCAAATAACGTGTCTAGTCTGTTTCAAAAAATGCATGCTTTTCTTCTTTATATGGGAAAATGTTTCACTTGCCTGAGGCTGCTATAGAACGTGGTGGATAAGGACCTGTCGGGTTCTGGAAAGACCAAGATGTAAGTTTACCTCCCAGCTCTGTCACACAGTTTCTTTATTATTCAAACACTGTAACACTTCTGAATCTCATTCATGGTCAGCAAAATGGGAGCAACCTATATAAAGTAATTTTTTAAATGGTATATAAATGATAGCCAAATTGAATGCAGTGTTGAAAATCTCTTCCTGGTGTTTTTTATTTGTTTGAGAATGTAGTTCTTAACATATAGATATCATGAAGGACTGGATTTTATTTTAATGCTAATGTAATCTCCATAATTTCCAATTTCACAAAACCAATACCATTTCCAAATTTCTACACATGCACCTGTCTCCCTATCCAACAATGTCATGGTGTTGTTCTTCCTTAAAGTTATATTTATTTGTTTGAGAGAGAGAGATGAGGGGGGTGGGGAAAGGACCTAGATCCTCTGTCTACTGGTTCACTCCCCAAATGGCCACCAGAGTCACAGATAGGCCAGGCCAAAGCCAAGAGCCAGGGACTCCATCTGGGTCTCTCAAAAGCTTTACCCACCGCACCACTACATCTACCCCATCTGGGATTGATTTACTACAGATATCCCTTAGTCCTATTAAAATATTTAAAGATCGTAATTCTAAAGACACAGAAGTCCAGAATCTGGAATAACTATGATTACTCTGGCATAAAAATTAGTGACCTGGAGGCATGTACTTGGTACATTAATGTGTTGTACTATGCGAACTAACGGTAAAACTAGTACTCAAACAGTACTTTATACTTTGAGTATCTGTGTGGGTGCAAACAGACTTGGGCCATCTTCCACAGCTATCCCAGGCTATAACAGATAGCTGGATCAGAAGAGGAGCAGCCAGGACTAGAACCGGCGCCCATATGGGATACCAGCGCTTCAAGCCAGGGTGTTAACTCACTGTACCACTGCGCCGGCCCCAAGACAATGAATCTTTTAATGAGATTCCCCACAGAAAGATTCTTTCAACAACTTCAAGTGATACTTTGGGTCTCTAAACACACAGTATGCCTTCAATCCTGCTTAAGTATATCTAGAAACCCTATCCTACCCATATCCCCAAACTCAGGCTTTTACTTGCAGATAATTGTAAGTATACCATCCACAGGGAAGAAAGAAATGGTTTGCTTTTTATCAGGCTTGACTGAGTAGCTACCATCTATAGCAGGATGCTAGAATTAGAATTTTTTTAAATAAGTCTCAAGACCCTTATGTCTTAGTGATGCTCAGTTATTTGCAAATAGGACAACTTGACAACTTTTGATTCAGGTTTTAACTTTCAGTTCTCAGTAATATGTAAGTATATTTTTATATTAGTAAATATAATGACATCATTTAATTAAAATGCAAAAATTAAGGTAATATAAGAAAGAAAGTCAAGAAAATTCAAAAGGAAGATGGCATTTTTAAGAGACCATAAAAAGCTTAGTATCATACATATATAGGACACGGAGACAGCAACAAGTGAAAGTGTAAGTACACTAGAAGATAATGCTGAAGGGAAAGTGAGTTACAGGCGTATCACCTGGAATGCTTTCTTGGACACTAGAGATACCAGAACAGTGATCACATTGCCAGAGTTGATGCCTCAGTGTCACTATGTATTTTTAAATCTCTGCAATCTTAGAGGGTAAAATTGAGTTGTAGGTGACAACTGGATCTTGAGCTTTCATATCATCAATCAGATGTATGCCCTGAATAACTGCCCTGCTTAGACTTCTGAGAGATATTATATACTAGCAACTTCAGTGACAAGAATATTCTTTAATCTTAGCTGTAGTGCTTGCAGTGAAATTTTGTTTTGAAGTGAAGCTGAAAAAAAGCCTCAAAGCTTCTCCTTCTTGATGATGAAATACAGTGATTAGCAATTCTAACTAACTAGGCTGCCAGTTTCCATCCCTTATTGCAAGTAACTCTTTAGAATCAAAGGAACCTGTAAGAAAAAAGACATACATATTTAAGCAGACTTGGAACTTTCAAGATCTCGCTCCAGCACATAAACTTAACACCAAATATTCAATGAAATATTTCTTACCAATTTGTATCTGGCAAAAATATCTCACAGATTTACCTGTCCAGATGTCACTCAGTCATAAATGTCCCTCACTGTAGCTCCACACCCCAAATCATTCTTCTCCATCTGCCCCAGTAACCTTAATGCTTAGAGCAAAGCTGCCTTTCTGAATTCCTACCATAGATTAAAATTCTTTTTTAAAAACTTTTCCTTGCCTGGTTCCTTCTTGAGAACTTCTTTAGAACATCAGGACTTCCACTTATTTTGGTAGAAGGGGGAAAATTAGACAATATCCATTCTGCAATATTATGAATGCAGGAGAGGAAGACAACAGAGTCCCAAGGGGAAAAATGAAGACTTAAAAGTACAGTGAAATATTTACTCATTTATTTATGTTTTTCCTAAATTTTATTTTCTCTGAAATTCCTTCATTCATTCCATCAATATTCTCCCTGTTCAGACTAAACTTGGGGTTTGCTACTAGAGAAAAAGGAACAAAGAGAAAGAAAAAAATTGATATCCCAATAAAATCAGGGACACTGGTAGCTGAATAAAGTTTTATTTTTGCCTATCCCTGATAATTTGAATTATTAATCCCATTCTTTACCTCTTGATAGTTATCTACTCTCTTACAATGGCATCATAATGGAAAAAACATAGTCAGCAGTAACTGGAATCTGGGTTTGACTTTGTTATCCACTTTAGACAAAGGGCTGTTACTGATATGATGTGAATTAAGCTTGATATGTGTTATATGTTTAACCTGTTTCATTTCTGCTTTTCACTACAAGTACACGCCTTGCATAGCTACTCATTTGAAGTAGAGCAGACGTAGATTCAATCCAGAAGGTGGAGTTAAGTCCTGGATTAGATGAATGCTCACCAACCCAGGGTTATACAAGCATATTGTTATATGCTACTGAGTTGGGGGTAATTTGTCACACAACATTATTCTAGCAATAACAATGATTTAACTTCCATGGAAATAAAAGAGCCCCTAAACAGGGGAGGTAAAAAAGAAATTCTGGGGAAAATATCATGTTGGAGAAAAAATATGAGTTAGAAACAAAGAGCAGTTTCCTGCCCTGTTGTTGGCCTGCCCTGGGCTGGTTCCATGGGATAAGGTAGTCAGAAAATTCCAATTAAATTTTGCAAGCCAAGATGAAAGATGAGCTGCGCATGTATTTTTCAGATAGTCTTCAGGTAGTTGCTGAGCCTCATGCAGATGCCTCATAAAAGCACAATAAATAAGTGCTGGGAAGAAATGATAGCAGCTATTTGCAGGCACAAGAGGAAACGACCAGCACTCTGTCTTAGCTGTATTATGGAAGAGCATATAAAATTCCCCCTGCTCCATTCTGCTCTTCCAAGGAAGTGGGGGTCTCATGAAAATGTAAAATGTGGGACAAGGTGACGTCATAGCAGAAGACACAGACTAGATATCCCACTAGGGATTTGACAGGTTCTAGTAAATGCCAGTAGGGGATAAAAATATGCCAGGGAGAATACTTTCTATCTCAAAGGATGGACATATGAAATTGACAACACAGTAGCATTTGCCTTTTCTCCTATAGTATAGTTGTGTCCTCAGAAAAAACTGTCAACTGAAAACCTCATGGGTCACAAGGCACTGAGTTGGTTTTTGGATAGATGTTAACAGTCTTCCTCACACTGGGTGTTCCTGTCAATTAGCCCATTTCCAGAATTTCAGTAATCAGAGGAGAGTTTTCGTTGCAAAGGAAAACAAAGCGTTCTAGCCCATTTTCTTGAGGTCCTGAAAAATAATGCTAGCAGAGCCTATTATATTTGGAAAAGAGCCAAAAGCCTGATACTAATGCCATAAGGAAACCAGAAACTGAGGGCTGTGTTGTAGTAAATATGATAGCTCCCCTGCCTAAAAAGATTTTAAGAGATTTGCAAGCTAAATTACACTTAAAAATGCCTAAACCCAGAATCTCCCAAGAAGCAAATCTGGAAAGGATTACGATCTTTAAAATGTACATGCAGAATTCTTTTAACAATATTTTTGCGTAATATATTGTGGGAAAACAGGGAAACTTTCAGATTAGAGAAAGAGGAGGCAGATACACTAATTTCATTGATGTACTAACTTCTTTAACCCACACAGAGAAGACTCTACGAAATAGTTCTGAGAATTGTTTTATGAATGAGACAAGTTGGACACAGACATCATTCCAGTGGGATGTACAGAAATGAGTTTGAATGTATTAGATAAATATACAAAAGATAAATACAAATAGTTTGGGTAGTTTTGAGTTTCGGGAAATTGATTAATTTAATCAGTCGAGCAGCAAATTTTTAAAAAAAACTTCAATGTGTTGTTGTTATTATTGTTGTTGTTATTAATATTATTATTATTAGGGAGACAGAAAGAGAGAGAAAGAGAGCTGGTAAAAGAGAGAGACAGCAACAGAGAGAAATCCTATTCAGTTTTCCACTTCTGAAATGCCCAAAATGTCTGGGGTATTAAATGGCTTAATACCATTTTTAATACTTTAGCCTTTCAAATTTTTCTTTCAATTATAACACCATTATTTTACATTTTTAAATTATTTGACAGATAGAGATATAGATGATATAGATAGTGAATGAGAGAGACAAAGAGAAAGGTCTTCCTTCCGTTGGTTCATCCCCTAAATGGCCGCTACAGCCAGCGCTGTGCTGATCCAAAGCCAGGAGCCAGGTGCTTTCTCCTGGTCTCCCATGTGGGTGCGGGGCCCAAGCACTTGGGCCATCCTCCACTCCCCTCCTGGGCCACAGCAGAGAGCTGGACTGGAAGAGAAGCAACCAGGACTAGAGCCCGGCACCCATATGGGATGCCAGTACCACAGACAGAGGATTAACCAAGTGAGCCATGGCGCCAGCCCCCATTATTTTACTTATAATCACCAATTCCCAAGCATTGTGCTGAATGAATTACAAATAATTACTTGCTAAAATGTCATAATGACTCTATGAGGCAACTACTGATATATCATGTAGATTGTAGAATGAAAAGAATGGTATTATGAGGTTAGGAAACTTGTCAGAGGTGAAGCTATGGAGTAGAGAAAGCAGGACTTCCACCCAGGCTGTCTACTTACAGATTCTGTCCTCTGAATTCTCTTTACTATCCATCCCTGCTAGTTTCATTGTTGTTGTTTTGTATTTTTTTCCCACATGAAAAACGTAGTGTCTTTTGAGTCATTTATAACTACCTTGCATACCAGTAAAAGCATTGTACATACCCTGAAACATTGAATAGTAATGTAAGCAGTAACTTTGAATTATACAATCTTTAAAACTTGCAATAATCAAGTCTTGTATACACTGTATTTCTAGCTAGCGTACTTATTTTTTCTTTACAGTCAGACAAGAGAGACATTTCAGGATATCATCTTTATTTACCTAGATTATTCTTTGTAATAGTCAGTAACCCACCTATATTATTCCTCTTCCTCTCTATTTCCCCTCCTTGACTTATTTTTAAGCATTTGTTGATGCCCTATTATGGGTAAGGCTTAATACCATGAAAGATTCTCTTTTCACTTAAAAGTTGAGATCACTAGGGTTACCACACATTGAACATGATCATCTAGTGAAATATTTTGAGAAATGAAGGAATCTTACTAATGATGAATCTAGTACAACTTATACAAAACAGTCACTCGTGCAAATTTGAATGTGTTCCTACTTTACATAAATGAAATGGGCCTTGAAATGAATCATTTATTAGACAAACATGATGGAAAATGTTTTTTCAAACAAACAGTATAAACATTCAAAGGAGGAAAGCATTATATGTGTTGAGATAAAGGGCAAGACCTAGAATGACTGAGGTAGGAGTTCCCTGTTCCATTGCAGTAGAAATCAAAGCTTCAGAATATTCATCTTTAGTTAGAATGAGGAAGACCGAACATCAGACTAAGGAATTGCACCTTAATTTAGTAGGAGGTGAAGAGGCAGGGAATGGTGAATCAAAACATTGGAACCTGAAGTCTGTAAAACATTCATTGATGATCATCATTGATGGATCATGGTATACAGTGAGAACATGCATGAGGGGGCCGCATTGTGGTACAGCAGATTAAGCACTACTTGTGATGCCAGCATCCCATATCTGAGTGTGAGTTCGAGTCCTGGGTGCTCTGCTTCTGATCCAGGTTCCTGCTGACATGCCTGGGAAGGTGGTGGAAGATGGCCCAAGTTTTGGGACCATGTGTAAAATTAGGATGGAGATTCTCAATCCTGGCTACAGCCCAGCCCAGAGCTTGCTGTTGCAGTCATATGGGTAATGAACAAGGGAATGTCTCTCTCTCCTTCTCTCTCTTTTTCTCTCCCTCTCCCTCTCTCTCTCTTTCTCTCTCCCTCTTCTTTTCCCTCTCCCTCTCTCTCCCTCTTGCTCTCTTCATCATCTATCCTGCTCTATCTGTTGCTCTGCTTTTCAAATAAATAAATAACAATAAAAAGAACATGATGCATCAGCGCCGCCACAGCTCAATAGGCTAATCCTCCGCCTGCGGTGCCAGCACCCAGGGGTTCTAGTCCCAGTCGGGGCGCCGGATTCTGTCCCAGTTGGTCCTCTTCCAGTCCAGCTCTCTGCTGTGGCCCGGGAAGGCAGTGGAGGAAGGCCCAAGTGCTTGGGCCCTGCACCCCATGGGAGACCAGGAGAAGCACCTGGCTCCTGCCTTTGGAACAGCGCAGTGTGCCGGTTGTAACAAGCTGGCCGCAGCAGCCATTGGAGGGTGAACCAATGGTAAAGGAAGACCTTTCTCTGTCTCTCTCTCTCACTGTCCACTCTGCCTGTCAGAAAAAAAAAAAAAAAAAAAAAAAAAAGAACATGATTCATGAGATGGCTGAGGTGTGAGGTGATAACCTTGACCTGAGTGACTTGACCATTCTAGGCCAGAGTACTTTGTTTTGTAGTTTCAGTGATTAGCAAATAAACAAAGTTTATCACTGTAAAATTTAAAAGAAAACATAAGCAAGGAAAGAGGAGGGAGGGTGGGAACATGGGCCGGCAGGAGGATAGGGTAGGAGGAAGGTTGGATGGGAAGTATCCTTATGCTTTTAAATCTGTTTATATGATACGTAAAGTTTGTTCATCTCATATAAATAAAAAAAGTTGTGAAAAGAAATGTCCTCAAGCAGTTCTCAAAATGTCACAATTTAAGTCATTCACTAATTCTTAATAATCAAACACGACCACTATTGTACTTAAAACTGAGCAATATTCACTACCTTACCTGAGTTTTCATAGGGACAATATACTTATTTTATGCATGAATTCAATAATACAATTCCCAAACTGAGATTATTAGAAAGCAACATGCTTGCTAGAATACCAGAAAGGAGGTTATGTTTAGGAGATTCACTTTTTAAATTAATAAATGTGAAAGTAATACCTTTAGAATTATTATTAATAAAAAAGTTTATGTCCCACTGAATATTTACCTGATTTGATCTTATGTTTACATTGAATTATTATAGTTATATAATTACTTTCTATAAGATCATATCCTTGCCTATTTTTACAATACCTGCCTGCTTAACATTGGCCAGAACATCTTCATAAGCATGGAGATGATGATAACTTGATTTTTAAAACTGATTTGGATTTGCTGTATTTAGATTCTAAGCATTTTCTGATTAATTGCACTAAATCATGTGAAGTAAATTCCCTTTAAGATATATTTCTTGTACTGAAAATTAAAATTTTATTGATGTATTGATGTATCTGTATACATTTTCCAGAAGGACATTTGGTAGTTTTCCAAGTTTTTTTTTTTTTTTTTTTGGATACTAAACTTTTCTCTTGCAAATGCATTTCTAACAGAACATAAATCATGTATGTATCCAACTATTACTCCAGGATATGAAATCTTTTAAACAAATTTATTCTCCTAACTTGCTTGTTAAGCCTACTTACCACTTAAATTTACTGGCAACAAATTTCTTTCCACTGCTTACTTAAACAAATCATATTCTGATAACATTCTTAGAAATCGTCTTTTTAAAAAAAGATTTATTTATTTATTTGAAAGATATACAGAAAGGGAGAGACAGAGAGAAGAGAGAGAGAGAGAGAGAGAGAGAGAGAAGTCTTCCACCAGCTGATTCACTCCCCAACTGGCCACAATGGCCGGAGCTGAGATGATCTGAAGCCAGGAGCCAGGAGCTTCTTCCAGGTCTCCCACATGGGTACCGGGTCCCAAGGACTTGGGCCATCTTCTACTGCTTTCCCAGCCATAGCAGAGTTGGATAGAAGTGGAGCATCCAGGACTAGAACTGACGCCCATATGGGATGCCAGCACTGCAGACGGCAGCTTCACCCGCTACGCCACAGCGCTGGCCCCAGAAATTGCTATGTTAAAAATAATCTGATAGCACTAGTTTCCTATAAATTAGTCATTGTTTTTAAAGACTCCGTGATAGAGGACACATGCACATATTATTTGCCTTTTTTTTTTTTTTTAATTTGAAAGGCAAACAAATGAGGAGGGTTGGGGGGAGAGAGAGAGAAAGAGAGAGAGAGAGAGAGAGAGAGAGAGAGAAACAGACAATGAATCTTCAACCAGCTGGTTCATTCCCCAAATCTCTTCAACATCTGGGTCTATGCCAGACTGAAACTAGGAGCCAAGAATTCCACGCTGGTCTTCTATATGAGTGACGGGGGCCCTGGTGATTGGGCCATCTTACGCTGCCTTCTCCAGCACATTAATAGGAAGCTGGATCAGGAGTGGAGCAGCTGGGAATTGAATTAGCACTCTGATATGGGATGCCCATATCTCAAGCAGTGGCTTAATTCTCTGTACCACAATGTCAGCCCCTATTCATTTTTTGAAGTTATGTATAGACAGTTTTCCAAATGAATTTTCCTTTATCTCAATTTGTAGCTATCTTTTCAGATATTTCTAATGGCTTTTATTCATGCGAGTGGAGCAGAGGGCAGCAATTAAGGTACAATTGACTTTTTCTAAGGAGAATGTGGTTAATTCTACTACACATCCTTTCATTTTATACCACATTATTATTTTAATTGGAAACACATCTTTTGTACAATAAACCATGTCAAAACTTAGTGTTATTTACCTCTGAGTTAGTATATCAATTTATTTTTATAGATTACTTTAAATTTTTGTTTACTACTCCTTGCCAGATATCCAGTATCATTTATTACTTAAGAAAGGGGGAGGGTTGCGCTAGACTGATGTGATCCTAGAAACTGAGAAGTCTGGAAGAGGGAATTTTCTGCCTTTCTGGCCATATTTGTCACTGCTGAGCTGCGTGTTACCCAGTACAGTTCTTTTTCGAGAAGCCATAATTCTCTATCTCAAACTCCTTTGAAGCTATGGATCTTTGACAAAGATTCCAGCAAGACATGCCTTCTTTTGATCTTTCTGTACCAGCAAACCATCCTTCTTTGCAAGGATGAAGGTTCTTGATAAGCCTAAATCTCCAAAACTCTCATCTCCAGGAACTGGAAGATCCACCTCTGTTGCCAATATGGTGCAACATGACCCTTTTGGTGCATCCCCAGTGTCTGCAGCCAGTATCAACATCAGCTGTGTTGTCTCAGAAAGCAATCTTTGAAAGTAAGTCAGAAGTAAGTGAAAAACCAATAAGGAAATGAACGCTGAGGTCAGCTACAGTGTGCTCCTGTCGGAAGATAATGCTAACCATCTGCTCTGGTTCAGCTCACTTGGCACTTTTTTTAAAAAACTAATCTCCAAAGCTCTCTTCAGCCTTTGCTGAAGCTGTCCAATACAGCCATTTGTACTAAAAGACAGATTGATGTTGAAACACTAGAAATGAACTATTTTCACTTTAATGTGTGTTAAGATTTTTAGGTTTGGACATTTTTCCTTGGTGATATGTGGTATAATGAAAAATGTTGCATTATTATTGTAATCTGAGTAATCAAACACTAGAAAATTTAGTGGAACTTAAAAACTGCAGTGATGGATTTCTCGGCAGCAGTATTTTTCCCAAGATTTTGTCCAAAGTTATCTCAATCATCACAATTGCAAAATCATAACCTTACAGGTTGAATCACAGATTCCATGAGATTAAAAGTCAGAAAACATTTTTTCAAATCTTTATACATTTTCAAATTTTTATAATTTTTGATCATTTCCACTTACACATCATCACATAAAAGTAAAAATATTATACATAAAGTCTTGGGTTTCCAAACAAAATGATAACAGTAATGCCATAAATATTTTTATAATCTTTGTATTATTTCTATAAAATTACCTTTTTATTATTAATAATTATCTTGTTTTGCAGATGGAAAAACAAATAATCAAAAATCAAGGTTAACTAACTTTTCTAGTTCTACCCAGCAAATAAGTGGAATTAAATAGGAGCTTTTACCCTATATCCATTCTTCTTTCTAAAATCATGTAGGAAACTAGAAAGCATATCATGGAAAAGCGTGTAAATTTCTCATCATTGGACAATGATATTTTACTAATACTATCTTCAAGCATTACTTTAAAAAATGCAGTACTTATATATTGTTCTATACTTTAATGAATAGCGGCCGTCGCCGCAGCTCACTAGGCTAATCTGCCTGTGGCACCGGCACACCAGGTTCTAGTCCCGGTAGGGGCACTGGATTCTGTCCCGGTTGCTCCTCTTCCAGTCCAGCTCTCTGCTGTGGCCCGGGAAGGCAGTGGAGGATGGCCCAAGTCCTTGGGCCCTGCACCCACATGGGAGACCAGGAGAAGCACCTGGCTCCTGGCTTCGGATCAGCGCAGTGCACCGGCTGCAGCACACCGGCCACAGTGGCCATTGTGGGGGTGAACCAAGGGAAAAGGAAGACCTTTCTCTCTGTCTCTCTCTCTCTCTCACTGTCCACTCCGCCTGTCAAAAAATAAATAAAAATAAAAAATAAAAAAAAGTAATGAATAGCATAGTGACCTAAATTTGTTATATGATAAGGCCAAACACACACACACAATTGGCCAAGTATTTCCACACTTGAGGCTAACAGAGTAAATATTCCAGTAAAGATCGTATATATAAAACATTAGTACCAACATTAGTGAT
Source organism: Oryctolagus cuniculus (assembly GCF_964237555.1). Lineage (NCBI taxonomy): Eukaryota > Metazoa > Chordata > Mammalia > Lagomorpha > Leporidae > Oryctolagus > Oryctolagus cuniculus. The sequence goes on from NC_091434.1 coordinate 51,787,329, forward strand.
AAAACATGTGCCCTTGGCATAAGGTTAGGTCTGCTTCAAATATTTTTAAGGAGTATTTGTGGCATAGTTCATGAGAGAATGACATCCTTAAACTGTGCTTTCACTGTATGTTAACAGGTAGATTTGGATAAGTGTGAAAATAGGTACAATTCTAAGTTGCCTATGATCTCCAAAAAGAACCTTTTTGCTTCACTCTAAATTTACTTATGATGATTTTACTTGAGTTATTTCTTTCTACCTGGAGACAGGCTTACACCAAACAATGTTTGGATCTTCCCTAGCAATAGTCCAGCCAAGGGGAAGTCCACTGGTCTGCTAACCATGCCCCCAGCCATGCCTCCAAAATTTAATGGACATAGGAATTACGTTGGGGTCTTCTTAAAACGTAGACTATGAAACAAGTCGGTCTAGAGTTGATAGGGCCTCGTAGGCTGTAATTTATATCCAACAAGATTTATAGTGAAAATTGTCTTTTTAAGGTATATTTATTTTTATTTGAAAGGGGGAGAGAGAGAGAGAGAGAGAAAGAGAGAGAGAGAGAGAGAGAAAGAGAGAGAGAGAGAGAGAGAAATGTGAACCCAGAGAGGCAGCAGACGATGGCACAGGTACTTGAGTCCCTACCACCAAGTAGGAGACCAGAATGGTGTTCCTGACTCCTGACTTCAACTTGGTCCAGTTCTGGTTGTTGCAGGCATTTGGGGGAATTAAAGAGTAGTTGGAAAACTCTCTCTCTCTCTCACTTGCTCCAACTTTCAAATAAACAAAAATAAACTTATAAACTTTTTAAAATGTTAATAAAAGACTAATGCTAGTGATGGTCCTTTGCCTAAAGAACAGCTCTATCCATAAATAGTGAAGGGCTGTGTGTACACCAGGTACTTTGGCCTCATGGTTAGAACACCCACTACCTAGACTAGGTTCCTGATTGAAGCTTCCTGCTAAAGCAGACCTTGTAAGGCAATGGTGATGGCTCAAGCAGTTGGGGTGCTGCCACCCAAATGGGAGGCCTACATTGTATTCCAGTCTCCCAGCTTTGACCCAAGAACTGCCTTGGCTAAGTCCCAGCTCTCTCTTAAATTAAATCAAACAAAAATAAAAAGATTAACAGCTGTAAGTTTCTTAAACATAAACTAGTATGAAAATATTACACCAAACTTAATTTCAGGGAAACAGTCTTTATATGCATTGACATGTTTTAATTTTGTTAGATAATGAGTTTTCTTTTCGGAGTTACTCAGAAACTTTAGAGACATTTCTGGGTGCTATCATGGGTTTCCATACAAAAGAAGTAATGCTTAAGATCCAAGTGTATTGTTTCACTTAGTTGCTAACTCACACTCTTATTTTGCATTACCTGATCTTATATGTATCAACAAATAGTTTTAGAGGTAATCAGAAAAATAATGGAAGAGGAAAAAAATAAACTTCAAAACAAAGTGGGGTCAATGATACAGGAGAAAGGGAACCGGCAGTAGAGAAGGCAGAAGAAGAGAGGAATGAAGGACAATCAGGCTATATGCAAGCAGGGACAGATATAATTATTTATTTTTGTCCCATGTGCTTTTACTTTATTTTTATACCTTATGGAAATGGCCAGAACTGCCAACACTATGTAAATAAGACTGGGGAGAGAAATCATCATTGCAGGGTCCCAATATTAGCATGAAGGCCCTCAGTCTTTCACCACTAAGTAAAATATTACTTGCAGTGTATTTTTGTAAGTATTCTGTATGGACTTAAGGAAGGTTTTTCATTATTCCTATGAACGAGTGCTGATTTTTGTCAAACAGCTTTTATTCACTCATTATTGCAAGAATGTGTTTTTTTTCTTAAACCTGTTAGAATGGTAGACTTCATAGATTTACAAATAATGAACCAGAATTATATACCTAGAATGCAACACGTTTACTGTATAATTCATGTTACATATTACTGAATTATATTTGCTAATAGTTTGTTAATATTTTTTGTTTATAATCACAAAGAATCATGACCCGTAATTCCCTTTTGTTGTAATGTCTTTGTCTGCCTTTCATATCAGTATGACATTAGTTTCACAATATAAATGGAGAAGTATTTTGTATTACATTTTCGAAAAGAGATTCTGTCTGATTTGTTAAATTCTGTCATATTCTAAATAAGAATTAACTTATGACAGAATCCTCAAGTGAAACCATCTGAGTCCAGAGATTTCACTTTGGGGAGATTTAACATTACAAGTTATATGTGTGGTATATTACATACATACAATTGTGGTAGTGTACTTATATAACTGGTCCACTTCATCTAATATGTCAATTTTATATGTGCTTGTTTATCAGTAATATTCCATTATTAATCTCTTCAGTAATATTCCATTATAATCTCTTCATGCCTAGGGGATCTGTAATAATCTTCCTTATTTTTTTATTGGTTTTGATAGTTCATGCCAACTTTTATTTTATTTGTCAAGCTTGTTGGAGACTCATCAATTATTTTGATTTTTTTCTTTTAAAAGTTTTTATTCTTGCTAGTTTTATTGCACAGACTTATGTGAAACTGTGATAATTCTGCACAAATTCAATTGTGAACATCAAATCAGATTAGTTAGCATTTCCATCTATTTAAACATTTTAAGAACTTGATTAACAATGATTGTACATATTCTTGAGATACAGGTATACAATGTGTGCTGATCAAATTATGTTTATTAATCTTTCCCTTTCTGTTACTAATTTATGCTTGGAACCCTAAAATCTCCTTGTTTTTTGATTCTCTGTTTGTATATTTGATTTTTTTTTTCTATTGCATCTCTCTATTGTTTTGCTGTTTTTATTTCAATTAGCTTCTGCTCTTATCTTTCTCATTTCTATTTGCTTTGGGTATATTTTTTCTATTTTTAAAGCCCTTGATGGAGGCTTAGATTATTAGATTGAAACTTTCCCTAATGTGCGAGGTATGTACTTAGAGGTGTTGATTTCCCTGTCAGCACTATTGTAGCTATGTCTTGAAATTTTGGATGTTCTGTGCTTTAATTTATATTCAGTAATGTATTTTACTGTTTCCTTAAGACTTTCTCTTTAAACCACGCCTCTGATATTATTCCACCAGGGATTTCGAGGTGCCTACCATAGCCTAGTAAGGGCAAAGATCTAGGCTCTTCAATTCAGCCCATGCTGTGTTGAGTAAAAGTCAGGCCACAGGGTTTTCTGCAATGTTTGCTTTGAGTCTAGTGATTGTCACCTTGCTAGACAACATCTACTCGCTACTTAGCTAGACAGGTAGATCTTTTACTCCAGATTCTTTTTGCTTGTTTCCATTTGTTTCTCTGAGTTGCTCCACATCTGGGTCACATCATTTGAAAAGAAAACAGAAGGAAATGATAACTCAAGTTTTCTTCCTTGGGTCTATAGTTCTCTAGCCTGTCTCTCATCTTCTTTCAACTTTATGAATCTTCTTTTTTTTTTTTTTTTTGAATATAGATTGTTCAGGATTTTTAGTTGTACTTAGTGAGAGGAATACTAAAGTAAATAGTAGATTAAATTTTTTCTCTTTATGTATTAATTTACATTTAGCCATGAGTAACCCAACAATGGGACTTGCAAAATGGAAAAACAATATTGCTTTCATGTAAAGAGAGTTCCAGAGGCTGGGCAGTCCCAGATTTAGTTAATAGGAGTTACTGCTCAGAGAAGCCAGAGCTCTGGGTCTTTTCCACAATTCTCCCTGCTTTCTTCTTAATTGCAAGGTGGCTGCAGAGGCTCCAACCATTTGTGACTTTACTACTTGTCAAGGTCCAAAGAAAGTATCACCTTTTAAGAGTAGGGAAATATTTCCCAGGGGCTCTCTAGCAGATTTCCCCTGTCCAAATTTTTCTCACAAATCTTCGCTTAAATCAATGATTGGCAAACACACAGAATTTCCATTTTTTATGTAAACTAATAAACATTTACCCTCTGGGGCTGGTGAAAGGGTTCACTTTCCATGAGCATATGAAAAAGAAAAAAACAAAATCAGGGCTATGCTGGCAAGAAATGAGGATGTTGAGGAGACAGCAGACAAAATAATCCCTCAACAAGACTCAAATAAAACTGATTTCGCTTCTCTCTACTATTCACTTTTCAGTCTTAAACAGAGCTTTCAAAGGCCGGACTTTAGAAAAGTTGATTACTTCTCTGTCGACCTCTCTATGTGTTACTTCTAGGACTGTGGAGAAGTAGAGGACGGTTTCTCATTCTCTTGCAGAATCACTTGCCATGTATTTTTCTGCCCAGATCCCAATTCTAACTACCATACTCAAAACATGCAGCTATGAGACACAGACGAAGAAACACATATTTCTTAAAGTTTTCTCATTTGATTTTAATAAGTATTATTCTGATGCTTATTACACAATCACTGCAAGAACAATTTCTAAGTGTTACATGGTCAGTCATCAAGGGGAAGTTCTATGTTATCATCCTTACCCACCCAGTCACCTGGCTGCTGTTAGCTCTTCAGTGTCTGTCACCAAATTACTTTTCCTGCACAAGTCATACATACATGTTGTTACCGCTGTGGCATGAATGAGATTATATTCTACATGTAGTATTTTGATCCAAATTTCAAATTAATGGTATCTTAGATCTTTTAACCTTAGTGTATAGGGTGCTATTCAACTCTTTTTAGTGGCTACATATTATTAAATGTTATAAAGATCTATCATAATTAATTTAATTTTCCTCCAATTTGGGAGTTTTAAGTAGGTAACAATTTTAGAATTTTTTAACAGATTTATTTATTTATAATTTATTTGAAAGTCAGAGTTACAAGCATAGAGTGAATGACAGAGAAAAAGAGATATTCCATCTGCTGGTTCTCTCTCCAGTTGGACAAGAATTTGGCCATGGAGACTTCATTTTATGGGAGAAGAGAGTCTCTACATGGCATGGAAACAACAAGGGGAGCACCAAGCCTGGAAACTTCTATATTCCACTTGGTGGCAGCAATCCTGGACACTTTGGTCCAGATCCTACATCAAGCCAAGAGCACAGAGGGGCTGTGGTAGGCACCAAGATCTCCCACAGCTTTGAAACTTATCTAGGCCCAGATGATCTAACTATGCTGTCAAGTTTGCCCTTGGCTCTCCTGGTGCCTTCTTAACTTAGTCAAGAGCACCAATACCGTTCCTGTGATCGTCATGAACCTCCTGTTCATCATTAGGGTGGGTGCTACCTTTGCCAAGGTGGCCCAGACAGACCAAACCCTGACGGTGGTCCTGGTACCCACCGTGTGCTGCATAATGAGGACACTTTGTGATTTCCATTTACACCAACTATGGACTCCAGGGCCTCAGCCTAGGAGGTGTTTGCTCTTGAAGTAAAAAAGATGCAACAGGAGAACATGAAACCTCATCAACAGTTGTCCATAGAATCATACAAAAGAAGCAATGATATGGTCATGGTGTGTACAGACCACCTTCAAGGTGAGGAATTGGAGCTCAACACTGTCTGGATTGCCAGAGAGACATGTTGTTACTGCTGTTCCTGTGTTGTGCTATGAAAAGACTCAATTCTCCTTGAAAAATCAGTTAGTATTCCGTGTGCCGATATACTATCATGAAAATTCAATGGAGCAAAATGCACTGTTGGAAAGCGGCTCTACCTGGCGTTTTTTAAAGTTCTATAAACCTGGAGCCTGGAAGTCTAGAGCAGGTACAAAATTTGTTGCCTCTTTTCTCATTTTGCAGATCCTTGCTCATGCTGTCCTTAATTCTCCCGTTCTAGGAGGGTCCCAGGAATTTGAGTGGGGATCTTGACAAAGAACCATCTATAAAACTATCACATGGGCTATCTTTATGTCATTATGAGATTGCAAATGTATACTACTTTAAGGTCCATTTGTGCTTGCTCTCGGCAGAGCTATAAAGATGTTCTAAAAGGAATGACTGCTGGCTGCTGGCTTTTAACCCTCTTCACTCTCCCCTGGTTGAAGGAAATATATTTTACAATATGAATGTAAGCCTTTTGCTTTTTGCTTTCCATTTGTTCATGGAGAGCTCAGAGGAAATAAACTGTATGACAGCATTTCTCTTCCTGGACCTCCAGGAGTGTTGCTGGCAACCCTACAGTCCTCTGAGAGTAAAACAACGGCCAAACAAACAAACAAACAACAGTGCAGTGGGTTCTCTGGAAAGCTCATTACCTTTTGAGTCGTGCCCTTCCTCCAGGAATTTTCTAGGCCTGGAGTTAAACATGAGATTGTGAAAGAAGTATCAGCCTAATAAGCATTTCTTAATCCCCTACACTCCTTTTTATTTACAACCAAACCCCCTGAGCAAAGCAAGGCCTTACAGAACAGAGCCCACACCAGACTCCAAGAGGACCACACTTCTGCCTGAGATAAAATGTTATCCTGCAGCTCACGGGTCTGGTTTGCCTTTTACAGTACAGCAGCAGTCAGCAGACTTAAAGTATCTACAGCGCTCAAAAGAAAAGAGCATCCTGCACTTTCTCTAACATTTCCTATGCACGCCTGCTTTCCTAAACCCAGATGTCATATGTTGTGAGGGGAGTATAAACGTGACTCGTTCAGAACTCCCATGTCCTGGGGGGTTGCCTCCCAGTTCTGTGCCATGAGTTGTTCCAGAGAAGGAAGACTCAGATCCCACGGATTTCTCTGATTGGGACTTTCGGAGGCCCTTTTTCCATTGTTCTACACTTGGCCAAAGGCACCTTAAGTCTGAACTGAAACATGAACCAGCAGTGACTTTTAATCACCAGCATGTTGTCCACTGCAGAATTGCTCTCATCCCTGAGGCCAGGGACAGACTAATCTGTAAACAGAAGGGGAACAACTGCCAGACCCTGTGGTCTAATAACAGGGATTACCCTGTGGAACCTGGAGGGATGAGAGTTGTTTAAATCCTGAATTCCATAGAGTCAGAGAGTGGGGAATGCTCCTTTTTGGGCTTTATATATCTCTGCAAAAATGGTTGTGTGCTGTGTCTCTTACTCCTGGTGTTCTATGATGTTAACCACAAAAGAAACATTGCATGTCTCTGCAGTAATAATCCCGTTTACCACACCCCTCAGATTTCCCCAGGCTTCTGGTTGATTCTGCAAAAGAAGACTAGAGACTGGAGATAAGGATCCAAAATGTATGTTCCTGAGAATGGTCCTACTCCTCATTTCTTTTATGCCTCTGTTTTTAGAAACAACATATATTTCATACCCCACAGAAGGAAAAACAAGTAATCACCTGTTTATGAGAGTGATGCTTTGTGTATTATAGGAATCTGTAATATTACTAGCTTGAATCAACTGAATCACAATGGAAGTTGTATGATTGAGCCTCCCATGTCCTTAAGGAATTGGACATTGATCTTGTTTGTTTTTGTTATTACTGTTGTTTCTTCTGCTTTCTGCAAGTGATTCTGAGTCTTTTGATCAACTCTATTTAAAAAGATAAGTCTGTTAAACTATTTGAACAAAATGTCAGTGGTGTTGTAATATGGAAACAGACAAATAGAAATAACAAAAAGTACAAGTCCATAAGGTTACTTCTAAGAAATAAAATGTGAAATTAGAGTTTGCAAGGGAAATATGTATTTCTTAATCAAAGTCTTTTTATTTATGTGACAGACATGCTATCTCCCTTTCATGTCAGGCCTCTGGAAAAGCAGTCTGATCAAGGCATGAAACTCATCAGATTCACTCTGATAAAATCTAACAGTTTTATATGAAACTGACAGTTTCATGTGAAATAGACAGTTTGCAGATATTTTACAATAGCACTGTCTAAGGCTTATGAACCATACACAGAGGCTTAGATCAAAGCCACAAGACAAGTTGAGGTTTAGCCTGTGCTTGAGTTTATCCAGAAACAACGGAAACATGATATCACTTCACATCAGGGAATAAAACAAAGTGAAAACAGCACAGTTTTAGTGAAGGGTTCAGTATGTGGTCAGGTCACGCAAGAAAAGGAAGGGGAAAATATAAAACATTCTCCTGCAAAATTGTGTCTTTCTTTGTAAAAAAAAAATCCAATTGTGATCCATAAATTCAGTGCAACACCACCAGAATAAGATAATACAGTTATTATTGAATATATAATTTGCAATGGATTATTTGAAAGATGTTCTTTTCTCTTTCTTTTCCAAGTCTTTTTTTTTCATTTGAGAGTCTGGGGTTTCACATCAGGCAAGCATGTATTGGTACTGATTAACAGTATGAAGCCGTCTGGAAGAAAAGCAATATAATATCCAGTTCTTCCAGATAACTATATGGAAACCTACAGGACTGTTCCGCTCATCAGCACATTCTATCTCTCCCAAAAGGAAAGGCAAAACCATTTCTGCTTTGAGTGAGTAACATTTCCATAGTTTTTAAACAATTTTACACACATTTTAAATTTTCTTAAGCAAACACTGATCATCAGTGATCAGGTCCGTATCTACTCATGAAACATCATCCTTCAGTCTTCTTGATTCCTTTGCTATTGAAATAATGAAGAATAATACATTGTATGCTGCAGTTCTTTTTACACATTGTAGTGTTTTGGAAACCATTACTCCACTTAACACTCATCATTTCTTTATCAACTAAGTGGATAGAGATCTGCCATCCCTCTCTTTCAAAATTTTCAACTTATTTATTGTACTTATTTGAAAGAGAGAGAGAGAGAGAAAGAGAGAGAGAGAGAGAAAGAGAGAGAGAGAGAGATCTTCCATCTGTTGATTGACCCTCCCAAAGCCCACAATGGCCAGGAACAAAGCCAGTAGCCAGGAACTCAATCTGACCTCCTCCATGAGTGGCAGGGGCTCCATCCCCTGCTGTCTCCCAGGGTGTGCTGTAGCAGACGCTGTAATCAGGAACAGAGTCAGGACTCAAACCCAGGATGCCTAAAGCTGTAACTTAACCACTTAGGTCAAATGTCTACCCTTACCATTCCTTCTTTAAAGATAAGAAAGGCATAAATAAGTTAAATAATGTTCCTTCAATGACACCTACAGATAATACTAGAGTTGATACCAGTCTATCCATAGGTCTATTTCATTATTTGAACTTGAAAATAACTAAGGAAAATTTTTGACACACCTACAAATTAAACTATCAGCGCAATTGTCATATATAAAAAGCTTTTCCTATAGGCATCTTTCCTTTTTCAAGAATAAAATAATTACATATTAATCTAAATATCATTTCTTCAACACGTGCATTTTATCAGACCTATAACTTGAATTCCAAACTATCTTTAGGACATCTGAAAGTATCAGCTAACATGCCATTGTAATAAATATATATATTTCCCTCTACATATATATAGCCTAAGAAAAAAAACAAGGTTAACATATCATAAAAGTGTTCAGGGAGGATACAAACTTTTGTTTCTCTCTCTTTTTCACAGGCAATGACATTTTCAATACTCCCCAAATTTGTCTTTAATTCAAAATTCTGATTTAAAATTGATTATATATGATACCAAACAACTTATTTAAATGTGACACCATATTCAGACCAATGGTATGCTAGTCTTTCTAAGTTTTGGAAATTGACTACACTCTGTGAGGTTGAATGCTTGGTGCATTTTCATCAGGAATCAATACATGCCCTATCAGCTGTCCATTTTCTTCAGGCACTCAGCAGTACTTCCTAGGACTAGGTACTCAGTCTGTCCAACAGGGTTATCAGTTACTCTTACTTGTTCCCATTCTGTGAATAACAGACTCAATGCTTTACTATTCACCTAAGGAGTTAATTACGTCCTCTGTTCTGTGAATATTAGGAACAGAGCTTTTCTCTCCCACCTGAAAATATGCCCTAATATGTCCAATATGTTTTCAGGACAGTGTTTAGTGGATTAATACTTGGGTTATTGTTATTTTTATTACTTCTGTTGTGTTTTTATTTAGAGGTGTTTGGTGGTACAATAAAAAATAATAACAGTAGTGAAAGGTAATTGAACCTATTTTTATGACAGTGGATTTGCTAGAAGGTAACAAGTTTTATTATGAATATATTACATCTAAAACTGAGGTTTAGAGATTTTAAGTAAATTCCCTATGCCATACAGTTCATCAATGACAGGTGTAGGGGTTATAGAAAGGATTGAGAGACCTACAGCTGCTGTTTAATTACCATATTATACTGTTACTCATTGTAAATCAAGTTAATAATTATTAATGGATTAGACAGGCACATATCTAGTTTTCTTGATTTTAAGGACCTAATTGTTTTTTCTGATTATTAATTTTTAGAATGGGAATGAGGAGATACAAGTTCTTGTTGCAATTTAGCTGTGAAATTGGGCCACTAAGCTCTTTATAGATATTTGGGCATAGAATACTCTAAATTTTTGTGAAGACAGACTGGGCTCTTCTTTAATATATTTGCTGCATACTTAATTCTCTCACACACATGTGTCATCAGAGAAAAAAGAAGAAATAGATAAAATGCTGAATAGAAAATGTGGATCTTGAGTCTTAAAGAATGTGTATAATTTAGATAAAGGGGGTGAAGAGGATTCCACAGAGGACGCATAATGGGAACATCCTAAATTTCTCAAGAATGAGAACATTGTTAGGGGGGTAAATGAAAGAAACTGAAACATACGTAGATCGTTCTTATTTTGGCCTATCTTGAGAAATCAGCTAAATCCAGGTTGAGTTGTAGACTATCTTAAATGTTGGTGATTAGTGATCAGTTACTTTTTAACAAAGCACCACAAATTTAGTGAGTTAAAACAACACCCCTTAATTATGTTAGTTTTTGGAGGTCAGAAGTTCATGCATAGTTTAGCTGGAGTCTGTTCAAGTGTCACATATATGAAATTGAGGTTTATCCTGAGACTTATTTTATCTGACTGAATGCTCCTTCAAGTTTGTTCAGGTTGTTAGCAAAATTTATCACCTGTGGTTGTCTGGTGCTCAGCCCCATTTCCTTGCTAGATATCAGCCAAGGGTCTTTCATCAACTAAAGGCCTTCCATTTACATGTCTTTTGAAAACAATGAAATCCACCTCTTCAGAGACCTTGACTGGTGAGTCTTTGACACTTGACTTTCTTTTATTGGATTCACCTGATTATGCTAGGCTCACCTAAGATGATCTCCTTTTGATTAATTCAAAGTCAATTGATCAGACATATAATTATGGGAATGATAACAGATAATATTCATTGGTCTTACACTATCTAGGGAAGGAGATTGTATAGGAAATGTCTACTAAGCAATAGGAATTATAAAATATCATCTACCTTGGATGGACACAGGAAACAGTATATCTTTTTATTTATTTATTTATTTTGACAGGCAGAGTTAAACAGTGAAAAAGAGAGAGAGAGACAGAGAGAAAGATCACCCCCCAAATGGCCGCTACGGCCAGCCACTGCGCCCATCTGAAGCCAGGAGCCAGGTGCTTCCTCCTGGTCTCCCATGCAGGTGCAGGGCCCCAGGACCTGGGCCATCCTCCACCACCTGTCCCCCACCCCCAGGACACAGCAGAGAGCTGGACAGGAAGAGGAGCAACCGGGACAGAACCGGTGCTCCATCCGGGACTAGAACCCGGGGCGCTGGTGCCACAGGCAGAGGATTAGCCTAGTGAGCCACGGCGCTGGCCAGTATATCTTAATAGATTATCATTGAAAGTTCACTGCTATGAGAGATAACATTGTTATATAAAACATGGAGAGACATATTACCATACATGTTTTAGGTTGATGCTAGATGTCATTTCTCTACTTCTTAGATACCTCCATGATGCTCCCAGATGGTGGTGGTGTTACCTTCTGATGGATCTTAGCTGGAATGGCTCAGGATCTCCCCAGGAATTGCCTTTTGCCAAATGGAAATGCCTTGAGATTGCACCCCACCCTCAGGACAGGCTACATAGAATAATTGATCTAAATTGGAAGTAAGCATCCTCTCTAATTCAGGACATTTATAATAGGACATTCCAGCTGCAAAGTTCCCAATGCAAATATCTGACTTCTCTGTTGCAATGACAATGCACGCAGCTTCTCCCTCTGCCCACTGCCGGTTGTCCCTCCCTTACACCGTTACAGATGCTCTGGCCTCAAATTTCCAAAATATGATATATTTCCACTAGAAGTTCATGTATGAAGGTTAATATAGGATATGATCCAAAACAGTAGTCTCTGAAATGGAATTCAGAAACAGGATTACTTTTGACTGGCAATAAGGACCAATCACTAGTGATAGACAGAACAGGGGTCGAATCTGATGTCCAATAGAATTACCATGAATAAAAATGATGAAATGAAATGGGAGACCTGTGGAAAGGAATCCACTAGCAAGTGAAACTCCTTCAGTAGTTAGAGATTAGGAGAAAATGGTTCTCATCAATACAAGGCTATTGTATAGCTATCGCATGAGCATGTGGATACACTGGGGAAATAGTGTCCTTCTAAGGGCAATTATGCACTACTTTAAGGCAAGCTATTGAAGCCAGAATACTTTTCTGTACTGTAAAGAATTATAGGAAGGCACAAAGAGTTGAGAGTAATTTTTAGAATTTGAAGTGGAGGCTGGATCCAAGAAAGATTGAATCTATAAATATGGTAGTCTGTTATGCCAAGATCAAGACTTTTATTGGAAAGAAATGAAAACCTGAGCCATGGAATAGGATGTGTGCATCTATTTAATCAAAACCTTGACTATTTAGTTCACTTTGAACCCGCAAAACCTACAGAATAAGTTTATTCTTCTTTTTTAAAAGTTTACACTCATCTGTTTTTCAATGCTGAATGAGTTATAAACATGTAGGAGAGTATATATCCCTTCAGGGATCTGCTCCCAGCTACCTTCTGGGTCAACAGAAAAAAAGCTAAAGTTTCAGTATGCCATGACAAAGAAAGTATTGAACTGCTAAGGGAGAAAGCACACTCTAACCCAAAAATGTTGCTGAAACTATAGACTGCCAGGAATTGGAAGAATATTTGGAGAAAAATAAAGAAATGATAAATTTGTATAGAGGAGAATATGTTGATATGGGATCACTTTACTGTGACACATGATTTTACAAACCAGAAAAACTATGCTGACATGCTGATGAGATGGTTTTTGGAAGCTTGACAAAAAGTGGTAAAATAGACATGAGAGAATTTCCGTTGAAGATGATGAAAGAAAATGCAAAAAGTTTCTGAAAAGTACTGTTGTGGTGAATAAAATGTGTAAGTCTCTGTCCCTTACACAGAGGTCAGTTCGTTTATCAAAGTGACAGGACATGTGTGTGAGGGGCCTGAGGATAGCTGACAACATTAGTGGAGAGAATCCTCTTTAGGCAGATGGCAGACAGCACTGATACAAAAGTAAGATTACAAATAACAATCAGGATGGAAGGATCTCCAAAGAGAGGTCAACTGGAGGCAATACTGCGATGGTGACAGTGAGAAACAGGTTGGCCTATCAGGAACAATTGCTTGACCTGTACAAGTCATAGAGATTGGGGCTGGCATTGTGAAATAGCAGGTAAACACTGCTGCCTCTGATGCCAGCATCCCATATGGATACTGGCTCTTCTGGTTGCTCCACTTCCAATCCAGCTCCCTGCAAATAGGCTGGGAAAGCAATGGAAAGTGGTCCAAGTGCTTGGGCCCCTGCACCTGTGCCGGCCTGCAGCACAAAGAACTGGGTTTCCTGAAACAGAGAGTGGGAATGCAGGGACAAGGATGCAAAGAATGGAGCCAAGACAAATCCTGATCAAGGCTCGTTTATTCAACAAGTCCAGTAGTGTTTAAACATGACCAGTTGTATACAAGAAGGCACACAAAATATTTACATATCTAAAAGACTTTTGGGGTTACAAAGAGTTCCCAACAAGGTTCTTCTACTTAACAGATCGTAAAATGTTATCATTGATTATAAGGGTATAACAAAACACCTAGGTGATAAATGCAGGTTTCAGGTGTGGCTGATTATCTACATCATCTCTTGTGAGAAGTTTAGCAGTGAGATACGGTTCTTCATGCCTCTTCCTAGAACCTCCTTAGCCTTTTGTCTGTGCCTGATGTCTCCATCCAGCCTACAGCTGCCCACATGCACCCACATGGGAGACCTAAATGAAGCTCATGGCTCCTAGCTTCAACCTGGCCATGCTGTAGCCATTGTGGCCATTTAAGGAGTGAACCAGCAGATGGACTATCTCTTTCCTTCACTTTTTCTGAAACTCTAACTTTCAAACAAATAAATAAAGCTTTTAAAAATGATAGAGATCATTAAAAAATAACATGGACTCAATTCAGATGGTTAGTCATTATGAATACTGCTCAATCTACAGCCATAGATATGAGTAAGTTTAACCTAGAAGTTAAAAGAAATCAAGCATAGATAATCAGATGTGCCAGTAAAAATCCTTATTTCCTAGTCCAGTATCTATAAATAAATAAGCAAGTTTTCAGAGCCAGGGTGTATTGACTAAGGAGAATGTCAAATTCCCAGGAATAAGGAGACTGTTTACCACACCAAGCAAATATGGTAAAGACACTCCTTGACACTTCTACCAAAAAAAACCTGTATAGCTAATTACTTATTTATACACTGAGGAAAGAAAATAAATGTTTTGCATATTTAATTATTTGAAAGACATAATGCTGGAGAAAGAGAGGGATAGACTTGGTGGGGGAAGCAAGGAGAAAAAGAGAGAGAATCTTTTATTTGTTGGTTCGCTCCCCAAATGTTCACAACAGCCAAGGCTGAACCAGTTCACAGCCAGAGGCCAGGAGCTCAATCCTGGTCTCCCACATGGATGGTAGGAGTCTAGGTAATTAGGTCATCTTCTGCTGCCTTCTGATACATATTAGCAAGAAGCTATATTGGAAGTGGAGAAATCAGGACCTGAGCTAGCACTCTGAAATGGAATGGTAGCATCACAAATGATGGCTTAACCTGCTGGGCTTCTATGCTGGACCCTAAAACCAAGTATTTTGATGATGACTGGGCATTACGGATCCTCTGTTAGAATGAGGGTATTTGGGACCTTACAGGAAATGAATTCCTTGCCAAAGTTTAACTTTCCGACAGTTAACTGGGTTCTCGGTCTTTATTTCCTGGTATATAAACTATAATTAATTATTAGCACCCAAGGTGGTCATTTGGCATTGGTGTTGGAGATATGACAATAATGTAAATAAAACAGAGTCCATGGAAAATACACCTCTTCAGCCAAGAGAATAAATTGATTTTTAGATTCTTGGTGAATGGAGATGGGAACAGAAGTAAATAGCTCCATTCTTAAGGACCTAAAGGCTGTAGATTATGGTTGCATTTAATTCAACACACTAGCCTTTACCAGATATATTCTAATTCCTTACAACAAATTCAGCCAAGCAATAGTCTCAATTGCAGTTCCCTCTGCCAAAGCAGATTAATTGAGTCTCAGGTAAGTGGTGTGTCTTTTGATCTGTAAGACTGATACATTTGCATTCTGCTATTGAGCAAAATGGCACAGACAGAAAATCTTCCAAATGGCCACAGCTCTGATGATGCATCTGATTATCTACAGTATAGAGAATAGAGAGAATAGAGTGACTTCTGTTAATAATGTATTCAGTCTAACATGAAGTGGTGAGAGAATTGGTTTCCTGATCAGAGATCCAGAGAAATCTTGGAAGATCCAGGACAAGAACTGGGTTAAAGGGATATGATATCACTATGTATTGAGCAAAAAATGTGTGAAGTTTTTGCATTGCATGTTACCAACCACAAGAGAAAGTTCATATTAAGTGGTAATAAACAGCCAAGCAGATAGAATGATTTGGCCAGTTGATGTTCATCGGCTTGGGTGTTTAGCACAATGGATATAAGAATGAGCATCAGAGTGACAGTGATTGAGGATTTGTATATGCCCAGGAACCTGGACTTCCATTTTCTAAGGATAATATAATAACTGCCACTGCCAAATATCCAATAATCCAGCAAAAGAGAACATCCCAAATTCCTTGAAGAGGTACCACTTCCTGAAGAGAAAAAAAATATTTAATTACGCACTATATTGGACTACTTTTACCCTGAAAGGAATGGTAATTCCTCTTGGCTGAAATCAACATATATTGGGGGTATTGTTTTACCTTTCACTCCAACAAGATCACAGGACTTGAAAGGATTTGCTTTATTAACAAAGAATCCTTGAATAGCGTATCAGATCTGGAGACCTACTTTATAGTACAGAAGGTACAATAGTTGGTATATATCCATGGTATCCATGAGTCCAATCACACATGAGTATTATGTATGTTCTTTGACAGTGTAGTGAAGGTACCGATTTGGAGATGATTCTCTGTTAATATGGAAAGCCACACTCCAGAATGTAGCATGCACAATCAATTACCATTATCTGCTGAATAACTGATGGGTAGAATATATGCTATTACAGCCAAAGGGCGAGAAAGTTTGAGCCTACCTACAATTACACTTAATGAACTTGTTTGGGAAGTCTGTCCTTTCAGTTTCTGCAATTGTTGGCATTGTAATTTCATTGCTTTCTGGTGCTCCCACCAGTAAAAACACTAAACTCCTATTACATTTTAAGCTATCAATGCTATAACTTATTTTAGGCTCCAAGAACTCACAGGCCAGAAAATGAGTCATTATTGTTGCGGGGTAATCGCCCTAGATCCTCAGGGACAGAAAGGGCCACTGTTACACAATGAGGACTGGAGACTCACTGAGACATTGCTTAGCTATCCCTCCCCACAGTTTTGATGGCAAATAACCAAATATATCAACTATAGTTTAAAATAGATATGGGTCTAGAATCTCAATCCTCTCAAAATATGTGTCTGGTGATCATTTAGGTAGGAATGGTTGTCATGTGTGACAATAATTTGGAATGGGACATACTAGAGATGATGAAAGTCATTTTCTATCCCATCTCAGCTGTAGTGGTAGGATCTCCAGGTTGTTCACTAATTTTTTCTGTATATTCCCTCAGAAAAAGAGAGCACGCCAGAACCATGGAAGAATTGATGTCAAAATGGGATAAATTTATCATAACCCTCATCCCTCCACAAGGATATTCCCACGGCTCTGGTGTTCCCAGTTTTCACAATAGCTATCTTCTAATGGTTCTTGGGAGAGTCCTTCCCCAGGAACTGCTCTAATCTGAAGAGAACTTCCTTACTCAAAGTAACTTTATCTAAAAGCAGACTGAAAATAACTAATCCAGGAGAGAGTAAAGGTGTTCAAACTCTTCTCTCGATTCAGAATTATCTCTGAAGCACAGTTTTCAGTTCCAGAGCTGTCTGCTGGAAAAGTGAAGTCATTATTGCATCACAGTGCAACATCTTTCTCTTCCCAATGGTTTCTCTCATTCCATGAGTAATCCCCAGTCACATGTATATAAGTACCCATCTCAGAGTGTTACCTGAGAAACTCACCCTATAACAAGCTTACATTCTAAAGCATTTGCCATATACTTAAAATATTAAGCAGAATTTCCATGATGCCAAAGTGGCTGTCACCTCCAAATGCCCCACTTTCCGAAGTGCAGGCCTTCTAATAGCTGCTGATTCTCAGACTCACCCTCAGCCCTCGTGCCCTGCTTTGTCCTAGGACTCTGGTACAGGGGGATTGTTTCCCACATGTAAAAAGCTGCTTCCCTGTCTATCTTTTCCTCTGCCTGTCAATATTGATGAGGTTCTCACTACGTTGTAGCTCTAATGGCTCCAATTCAGCAGCCTCTCACTCATCATTTCTTTCTCTGATCTGAAGCCCACATTTGAGTTATTTGCTCCAGATCTTCCTTTCTAGTTAATCAATCCTCTAATAATTCTCAATTTTTTCCCATTTTTAACTTCAACATTTTGCTTAAAGTATTTCTGTTTCATTCTGATTTTGGCAGGGAAAGCTGTGTAGTGGTTTCAACCTTGGGAAAGCTTCAAGCATAACTTTTTAGATAATCATGAAAGCTGAATGCAAATTTAAATTGTGCCTCTATTAGCTAAGTCCCACATCAGTCAGCTTAAAGTTTTGTTCCTTCTATTGAAACAGATCAAATATTTCTGTAGATCAACCCTCAGACCATAATCACTTTTGAGGAAAAACACAATTTTGAAAATTAGACAGCAAGAAAGCCAAGAAGAAATTGTGAGCAGACTGGCAGAGACAGAACTGTGTATCAGGTGATAGAGTTCATAAAGAGATCAGATGCTTATTAATAAACTTCTAGTTATAGCCGCACTTTGCTACACACTGAGAATGATGCAAAAGAAGTATGTTTCATAGATTTCCTTAGTAAGCAGTTCATGTCTGCGTGTAGTATCTTCTGCCTTTACATAGAAAATAACAATAAATGTGAGAATTCAACAAAGCCTTAAAAATGTGATAGATGTGTCAGTGAAAGAGGAAAAAAATCTATAAAGAAAAAAAGTGAGTACTGGAAGAGTCTAGTATCATGGAAAATAATATCAGATTTTCAAAAGAAAATAATAAAGGACACTAGATGAAAGTGAATATAATTATTTTCTGCTGAGAGCCCTCCATGCTAAAGGAAGCAAAATTGGACAGTCTGTCAGCAGCCATTTACAATTCAGCATATCTGAGTTGCCTATGTACTCATATTTTTAAGAATTTCAGCCAAGGTGGTTTTGGTTTGAATTCTTCCTTGAGATGCATTTCAAACCATAGAAAAATCACAGAGTTTTTGGCTTACCAGTAAGGCAACCTGGATTATACTTTGTGGGACTCTTGGTGCTCCAACCACACTCAGTACAAAGGCTTCTGGCAGACACAGAGCTGTTTCAAAAGCCATGTTGATGGACCTCGTGGTAGGGGTAAAGCTTCCCCAAGACCAACATTCCTGTTTTCAATTATGTAGGTCTTGTTATGATTTGCTCAGTTCAGGATATCCAATGCTGGAAAGATTAAATTTTGCTTTCATTAAAGATATCATATGGAAAAAAAAAGGCAGCCAAAAATTGCACTATATTCTATGGGAGAGACAAAATAAAATCAATCTGAAAAAAATACATCAAAACAATATTTAATTGTTATTAAGTCTCTTGATGATATATGAAAGAGTGTAAGAAAGACAAGGTTAAGTCCTTTTATATTAATTTCCTTAATGCTTTATTATTATTACTTAAATCTTAGTTGAGCCATTAAGATTCTCATTGATGTAACAGTATCTCTATATTCATTTGGCCCTTATAATAATAGCTACCATTTATTAAGTATCTATTCTCATTGTAGATGCTTCACATATTCATTTTCATTTTATCCTTGACTCCTTGATTAAATACTGCTCATATTTTATGGGTAAAGAGACTGAAGGATCTTAAGTAACTTTTCCAAAGTCACAAAGCCAATAACTATTGGAGACATTTAATAAGCATCATGGATTATATTACTGCTTGCTAAATTTTTACTTTCATCCTTGAAGTGTTTTATTCCGTATCCTTTTTCTTTTGAACTCAGGGATATACATGGATGTCCTTTGGCTAATGGAATCGCATGCACGTCTTCACTTCTGAGCAGGAGTGAAACTTAGCACTGCCACAAAGGACTGCTGAGAGTCAGCACATGGTTTGCCACAAGATCAGTCATGCTCTGGTTAGAAACAACTTCTTTTACTTGGTGCAGAACTTCCTTGAGCAGTTACAGCAATCTCTAAGGGACAAGCAAGAATGAGTAAGAGCAAGAAGGAAACTATATTGTTCAGTGTCTGGTATGGTGGGAAGAGGTGTCATTTGTTGACACAGCATACCCTTGCTTAGAAAGATTTACTCCATCTCACCAGTCCAAGTGATTAATTTCTGTCCACAATTGATCATACTGATAGGACTAAGAGTCAAAGGGATCACACAAACAAGGCTAGTCTCTGCAAAAACTAACCGATAGAATAAAAAAGGGAGATAACGATCCAACATGGGAAGCAGGATACGCAGCAGACTCATAGAATGGCAGATGTCCTAAACAGCACTCTGGCCTCAGAATCAGCCCTTAAGGCATTCAGATCCAGCTGAAGAGCCCATGAGAGTATTTTAGGCATGGAAAGCCAAGACACTCTGGCAAAAAAAAAAGTGAAATGACCTAAATGAAAGATCTCTGCGAGTGAGATCCCAGTAGAAAGAACGGGACCATCAAAGAAGGAGGTACCTTTCTCTGAAGGGAGGAGAGAACTTCCACTTTGACTATGATCTTGTCTAAATAAGATCGGAGTTAGCTTCCATAGCCTTGGCAACTCATGACAAGTGCCTAGGGTGATTACTGACACCACAAACAAGAGTGTCAATTTATTAAGTCAACAACAGGAGTCACTGTGCACTTACTCCTCATGTAGGATCTCTGTCCTTAATGTGCTGTACATTGTGATTCAATGCTATAACTAGTACTCAAACAGTATTTTTCACTTTGTGTTTCTATGTGGGTGCAAACTGTTGAAAGCTTTACTTTATATATGCTAAATTAATCTTCTGTATATAAAGAGAATTGAAAATGAATCTTGATGTGAATGGAAGGGGACAGGGAGCGGGAGATGGGAGGGTTGCAGGTGGGAGGGAAGTTATGTGGGGGAAAAGGCATTGTAATCCATAGCTGTACTTTGGAAATTTATATTCATTAAATAAAAGTTAAAAACAAACAAACAAAAAAAGATTTACTCAATAAAATATACAGGTAGAAGTCACTTTGATCTAATTTAAATGCCTTTCCATGGTCCTTATATGAATTCTTTCTGAGTCATTCAAGTGTGAAACAGATAACCCCAATTTTATTAAAATGGACTGGCGGGTGAATACAATTGTTAAATTTATATTTTCAAGCCGGCGCCACGGCTCACTAGGCTAATCCTCCGCCTAGCGGCGCCGGCACACCAGGTTCTAGTCCCGGTCGGGGCACCGGATTCTGTCCCGGTTGCCCCTCTTCCAGGCCAGCTCTCTGCTGTGGCCCGGGAAGGAAGTGGAGGATGGCCCAAGTGCTTGGGCCCCTGCATTCATGTGGGACACCTGGAAGAAGCTCCTGGTTCCTGGCTTTAGATAGGCTCAGCTCCAGCCATTATGGCCACCTGTGGAGTGAACCAGCGGATGGAAGACCTCTCTCTCTCTCTCTCTCTCTGCTTTTCTTTAATTCTGCCTTTCAAATAAATAATAAATCTTTTAAAAAAGAAAGACTTTTTCATTCCTCAAAGTGCTTTTCCTTTCCCTTAGAAGACACTGAAAAACTCTTGAGTTGAAATAAACAGATCCTTTGGAACGTTATTGGAAAAATACCATGTTGTACTATTTTTGCAAATTAAAAAAAATTAATATTTTCCATTGAGTTTTGGTAAAATTGATGCTCACTCAATTCTGATTTATCATTATCCCCAATGTTTCTAAATCCATGGTTCTCCTGCATTTTTTAGATTTAACAGGCCTTTCTTCTAGAGCTTAAGCCCAGAGTAAAATGGACATTTCCATAGAAATTTTCTTATTCCTATGTCTATACTTTGGTGTTATAAAAAATATTTCGAAGGTTTTGCTAGTAATATAATCGTTTGCCAAGAAACATTTAGGTTACTATTTATTTCAAGTAGCTGATCATATATTTTAAATAAAATGTATTTCAAAGTGGTTTTAGATTTACAAAAAAAAAAAAAAACAAAAAAAAAAAAACACAGCCAGACCAGAGAATTAAATATACCCACCAAAATCTCCCTATTATTAAGACTTCGCATTTGTATTGCACATTTATTTAAGGTCTATTATTGATGCAACATTAACAAATCCACAAATTACTAAAATTTCTGAATTTGGGTTACCTAGTTTCCTTTTCCTGTTCCTGGGTCCTAGTCAGTTTATCGCATTTCATGATATAGTCCTGTCTCCTTAGACCTCTTTGCTCTGACAACTTCTTAGGAAGTCCTTAATTCTGATGACCTTGAAAACTTTCAGTAGAAAAACTCAGCTTTTTTTTTTTTTTTTTTTTTTTTTTACAGAGTGTCTCTCTGTTGGGTTCTGTCTGAGGATCTGTTTCTTATCATTATATTCATTATATTTCCACTATAGGTTTTGGGGAGGAAGTCCTCATAGGTAAACTGACATTCATCACATTATATCAAGAGTATATACTATCATAGTTGGCATTGTGGTGCAGTGGGTTAGACCTGTTGTTTGCAACACCAGCATCCCAAATCAGAACACTGGTTCAAGCCCCAGCTGCTTCACTTCAGATCCAGCTCCCTGCTAATGCACCTGGGAAAGCTGCGGAAGATGGTCCAAAGGTTCCCATGGGACTTTGCCTCCAATGTGGAGACCTGGATGGCGTTCTAGTGTCCTGGCTTCAGCCTGACCCAGATCTTGCTGTTACGGCCTTTAGGAGACTGAACCAGCAGATGGGAGATCCTTTTCTCTTTCTCTCCCCTTCTCTCTGTCACTCTGTCTTTCAAATAAATAAAATAAAACTTTACAAGAGAGCATATACTATCAATATGGTTGATTATGGCTAATACGTTTTCTTCACTATTATGTTAGTCATAATGCAGTCTTTCTTTACTGGACTACACCACTTTACATACATGTTTTACCCTCTCATGCAAAATATCTACACAAATTATTTAGTATTTTTTAGTATTGGAGATTTCTCTTTCCCCCTAATTCCTTATTAATATCCATATTAATTCATGAATATCTATTTTTAAGATGTATTTACTTATTTATTTTTGGGGTCTCCTTAGCTGACAAAGCAAGGGATAATGTATGTATACAATGAACAGTATATATGTATATCTACTAAACTAACATTTATGTCCCAAATCTAATCCATTTCCACATAGATAATTTTAGTCTTCTTTCATTGATCTGCAGCCTTCTACTCCATTGGTGAGAAATCTTGCTGCCGCTGCCCCCATCTGCCATTTGAATACTTAAGTGTTCAATACAAATTTATTTCTACAGTAGTAGCAGAATTATTGAACCATACCATGTGGGAACAACTTCATTAACTAGAATACAAGGTTTATACGCAGGTACTTGTGCATTTAGTTTAGCAGATCTGTGCATTTCCACAGTTCCCTAGGCCAGCATCTTTAGTCTCCCCACTTGCAGTGAGGTTGCTTCATACATTTGTAACAAATTAAAGTGATCTGTCACATTCTCACACTTCATCCTGTTATCCCCAGTAATCACAATGTTTTTTTAAGAAATTGCCTACATTAAGGTTTATTCTTGTGTTGTGGCAAATGCAGTGTCATGTATTCACTATTACCATATATTTTTTTCTATTTTTTAAAACAGTATGAGATTGAGGAAAGCTCTTTTTTTAAAATATTAATTTATTTATTTGAAAGTCAGAGTTACACAGAGAGAGGAGAGGCAGAGAGAGAGAGAGAGAGAGAGAGGAGAGAGGTCTTCTATCTGATGGTTCACTCCCCAGATGGCCGCAATGGCCCAAACTGTGTTGACCCGAAGCCAGGAGCCAGGAGCTTCTTTCTGGTCTCCCATGTGGCTGCAGGGGCCCCAAGACTTGGGCCATTTTCTATTGCTTTCCCAGGCCATAGCAGAAAGCTGGATTGGAAGTGGAGCAGCCGGGTCTCGAACCAGAGCCCATATGGGATGCCGGTGCTTCAGGCCAGGGCATTAACCCACTGTGCCATAGCATTGGCCCCATTACCATATCTTACAAAGTAGTTTCAATGTCCTAAAAATTCCCTGTGACTAATATATTAAATCCATTTCCATTCCCCTGAACATTTGGTAAACACTGATCTTTTTACTTTGACTGTACTTTCACCTTCTCTCTAACAAAGTATTTTTGGAATCATGCCCTATGCAACTTTTTCACATCGGCTACTTTCAGGTACCAATATCTATTTAACATCCATTCATGTCTTTTCATAGACTGATAGTTCAATCAGCTTACTTATGAATAATATGATATTGTACATTTATGTGCATAATAGAATTTGTTTACACATTCACCTATTGAAAAAATGTATTGTTATCCATTTAGGATGAATAAAATTGCTGTAAACATGCAGATCTTTGTGTAGATACAAGATTTCAAATCACTTGAGTAAATATCTAATTATAATCATTGAATTAAATGATAATAGTATACTTACTTTTATAAGAAACTGTCAAACTGTCTTCCAAACTTGCTGTACCCTTTAGCAGTCCCACCGCAAGGACCTGGAGCTCCCGTAGCTTCATGTCCTCAAGAGCAATTTTCAATATTTTGGGTTTCATTCACATATAAATATGTAACCTGAAGGGTCTATTTAAAGAGAGACTGATATAATCAAGAATACCTGTCAGACCCTAATGGAGTTCTAGGCTCCTGGCTTAGTTCTCACAGAAATAAACCTTTCTTTGAAAGGCAGAGATACACACACACACACACACACAGAGAGAGAGAGAGAGAGAGAGAGAGAGAGAGAAAGGGAGAAAAAGGGAGAGAGAGTGTTTGCATCTGCCAGGTGCTTGCACCACCTGGGGCTATTCTGAGGACAAAAAGCTGAGCAGCCAGTGTAGGCCCTCCATGTGGCGCACAGGAACCAATCACTTGAGCCATCACCATTGCCTCCCAGAATCTGCATTAAGCAGGAAGCTGCAGTCAGGAGCTGAGATGGGCATCGTGTCCCAGACACTATGACATCAGACATGGGTTTCTTGACTGTTAGGCCAAATGCCACCCCTAACACACAATTTCTGTTGTTCAAAATTAACTCAATCAAAGATATTGGATAAGGTTTTCACCATTAATAGAAATATGCTTAGAGTTAAATTAGTAGGCAATCAAAAAGAGCATTGCTTCCTTGGGTAAAGTAATTTACAAAGTATTACATTGAGTGAATAAGTACACTGTACCATTAAACAATAAACATACATAAGCAGGCATTGTGGTACAGCAGGTGAAGCCACTGCTTGGTACCTCCGCATACTGTTTCAGTGTGCCTTGCTACATTGCACTTTCAGTGAAGTTTCTTACTAATGTGCTTGGAATGCAGTAAATAATGGCTCAAGTCCCTGGATTCCTGCCATTGTGTTCCTGACTTGAGGCTGGCCCTGTCTGGCTCTTGTGGGTACTTGGGGAGTGAAGCAGCAGACAGAAGGCTGATCTTTCTCTCTCCTTCTCTGTCTCCCTCCTTTGTCCATAAGCCAGGCTGAGGCCAGAAGCCAGGAGTTTCATCTGGGCCTCCCATGTAGGGAGTCATCTTCAATACTTTTCTCAGGGCATTAGCCGAAAGCTGGATTGGAAGTGGAGCAGCTGGGACGTGAACCTCTGCCCATGAGAAATGCCAGTGTTGAAGGTGGTATCTTTACCTGCTATGCCACAACACAGGCCCTAGGTGTTTTTTAAATTGTGTTCTTACAAACAGTTAAAAGATAGTGTTCCTGTCTGCTTCTAATCTTGAGCCTGTCTGGATTATTACTATATTAGGTTTCTATTAAATATATTTATTAGTGCCTAGTTCTAGTTCACACTAACTCACAAGTATAAAAAATCAAGAACAACTTATGATAGCATCTAGACAGTTGTGTAGTTTAAAATGAGAAGAAATGTTTAGATATTATAATCTACATATGCTGCCTGTCTTTTGTTTGAGACTCATATCTAAGAAAAATAAATGTCATGAAATGCTATTGAAACTGTCTACCCCAAAACCACATTTCTGAAGTTTGATAATAACCCTTCCACATTACGCTGATTTGCAACTTCTAAAACCATATTTTCAACCCAAGTAGTTGGCATAATTTCTACAGCAACGGCTTTCTTCTGGGAAATCTGGCCGCCATGATTAGCGGTTTGCTACAGCATTTCCAACTCACTGCAGTGAGTTCCCACTGATGTCCCTGTGGTTTCATATACGCTAAGGAGTACTCTGTGCTGAGTTCTGAATGGAAAAGATCGCTCATATCACAGTGGTCTTTCTGGCAACAATCAGAATTCTGGCAGTAACCTCGAAATTTTAGCAGTCATAAATAAACATTATTCTTGCCAACATATATTCATTCTTTATATCAGGTTCCTTTGATGTTTTACCTTTAGAAATTGAATTTTTAATGGGTGTCTAAATGTTTCCAAAATGAATACCACAAACCACTTCATAGTTACCTTAGACCCAATCAGAATCACATTTCCAGAAATTTCGCTTCTGTGCATATAGATAGATAGATATGGATGTAGGTCTAGGACTTTCACTGGAAAGGGAGCACAGTGAGTGGAGAGGCAGCCAGGCAGAAAGGCAGAATTTTCAACTGCCCTTCAGAATACGGACAGTTGAAGCACATGAAAGGGCCAGCAAAGGATAGAACTTGGTTTTTATTCCCCTCTATACCCATTCAGGAGAACAGACTCTAGTCTGCACAAAAGGACCTCATCAGAGAAATCTTTTAACATAAAGCATCTGTCTTAAATATTAAAAATGTGACTTCAGTTTTTCCCCTTAAATACCAGCATAGCTGACCTTTTAAAACAGAGCTGAAGTTGCTCTCTGCTTTAAATTGCTCATTCTCATGAAGAACAATCATGAATTAGCACATTTATTTTAAACTGCCTTGGCCTTTTTTTTTTTTTTTTTGAAAAAGTACATTCCAGATTAACTCTGTTCATTTAAACATCCAAAAATTAAACTGACAATTTCAATATTCCTGATAATTGTTAAAAAAAATCACTAGACTCAGATATCAGTTAAAATTAAATTTTATGAGCTTAGACCACTATTGAACAGGTTTTAATGTGTAAATCAAAATTTTAAAATATCATATTCCTTTTATTAATTGATTTCAGCTTTTGCTTAAAAATTTTCATGCATAGCTTTCTTAGACATTTGTCCAATTTTTCTCTAACCTCCTAATTTTCAGCTGGGGGACAGTATGAGAAAAAATCTGGTTTTGATGGAATCCCAAATTTTTGTGAGTGTGTGTGTTCTAAATAAACTCAACTAGGTCATATGACTCATTGTACTTTCCATGGTCTCACTGACTTCATATTGTGTCTAGAAACAATTTAATTAATCTCATTTGATCAGATTGACATTCTGAATTTTCTTAAAAAAACATTTTACTAAGAACGAAATATTGCTTTAGGTTTTCATTTGAAAAGGGTTTTCTAGAGATTTGATCAATGTGTTTGCAGAAATAGACCATGAGTCCCTTGTGGTTTTCCGGGCCAGCTGTTTTCTCCAGCATTAGCTCTGAGATTCCTGCGTAAGGAAGGGATGCAGAGGGATGAGAAATGCATGGTGTCAGTGTTGCCTTTGTCAGGGTCCGCACGTGTACAGCAGAGTTTTATCTTCTCTTCAAGTTCATTCTTTTATAGTTAAAACCAGTAAGGCGAACTTTCCCAAAAAGCTAACATATAGAAAAATCATGGTTGCATATAAATCAACATGTGAAAGGCAAGTTTTTTTTTTTTAAATTAATTCCAAGAAACTATTCTAACAGTCCCATTTATACAAAACAAAGCCTCAAACAACCTAAGTACACACAAACAAGTTCCTATAATATCCAGAAATATAGCAACTTCTCTACGAATCTCTATGAATTCATCTATGTGAGCACATGGATGAATACTTTCGTTTGCTATTTCAATGTGGTGTCACGGGTTTTAGTGTTCTCTCTCTAGCATTTGCAAGGTTTAGTGTTTACTCTTTTCAGATATGTGTTATTCATCTTGAGGTTATCCTGACACTGTGTCAAGCTGTTAATATTTTTATTGAGAAAAAATAGCCTCCATTTTTTAGTGTATACACACACACATGCACGCACATATATAAATGCGTGCATGTGTGTGTGTGTGTTCTGAGGTTTGTGTTAAAATATGTTCCCAAGAGTAGGAAATGTTGAGAAAGGAAAGACTCTTAGAATCATGCTTTTGGTTTGCATTGAACTTTGACTATTACGAAAAGACAGAATTCTAAATAAAATGTTCCAATAATAAAGAGAAATAAGGTTGAGATAGTTTAGGAATCACTTTACCTTTTCTTTTGATGCTATTATTACTTGTAACTCAGAAACCATTTACTTAGAAGCCATTGTTTCAGCATTTATTTACAACTAGCATGGAATTAATGTAATGTAAAATACATTGTTACTTTTATTTCCTAATCTTGGGCTTATTTGAGGAACTTTCTTTCATTTTGATATCAAGAGTAGTTAATATTTGTGAACCTCAGGAGACATGATTGATTGCATTACTTTCCCCAAATCAAAGATAAGAATGAAATATCATAGCATAGAGTTTTTTTTTTTAAGATTTCTTATTTATTTATTTAAAAGTCAAAGTTACACAGAGAGAGAAGAAAAGGCAGAGGCAGAGAGAGAGGTCTTCCATTTGCAGGTTCACTCTCCAAATGGCTGCAACGGCCGGAGCTGCACCAATCCGAAGCCAGGAGCCAGGAGCTTATTCTGGGTCTCCCACATGGGTACAGGGGCCCAAGCACTTGGGCCATCTTCCACTGCTTTCCCAGGCCACAGCAGTGAGCTGGATCAGAAGTGGAGCAGCAGGGACTTGAACTGATGCCCATATGGGATGTGGGCCCTGCAGGCAGCAGCTTTACCCACTATGGCACAGTGCCGGCTCCAGCATAGGGTTTTAAGTTTAGTTCAATTGTTCCCTATAGGTCAAACTAAGTAGTTCTGAAGAAAATCTATGTCAATATAACCATTTCAAAATTAGTTGGAGATTCACATAAGTTTTGGTTTAGTAAAGTTTCAAAATTAAGCTACTTTAAGGAGTTAATAAAATTTGGTTTTCTGATTGCCTTTGATGGCAAGTGGTCATGAAATAGGGATCAATAGATTCTTTAGGTATTTTCCCATTTAATTCCTTTTATGTAGTAAAGAGGAAAACCACAAGAATAATCAGAGAGCCAGGAGAAATTAAAGAGGAATCACTGTAGAAATAACTTTTCTTTTTAAAATTTCTTATCAATATAAAGAGAATAGATTTCATGTATTTCATAGTTACAATTCTAAGAAGGTAACTATACCACCCTCCCTCTTTTCATAACTGTATAATTCTTGTTAGTCTTTGGCCCAGAAATGATTCAAGTTGCCTGAGAAATGAACAGCTCAGATATCTATACCTGCACACTGTGCCAAGAATGGGTAAGTTGATATCTCTGAAGATTTATGACTGTCTGTCTCCTCCCATTCCCCGGCACTGTCTAGTACAACTCAAGTTTATTTTACTGTAATTAAAGCAGTTACTAAGAATGAAATAAATGAAGAACTAAATGAATAAATGGGGGAATGGAGAGGGAGAGGTGGAAGAGAGAGAGAGAGATTAGTATTTGCTGAATCTTCACCAAATTTATTTGCCTATACTTCTGACATACAATTATCTACTTAGTTATTTAGAATATCAACACTAACTAATTGAGTTTAAAGGCAAAGAGAAAGGCAAAGTATACACAAAATATCAAAAATTCTTTTGATGAGTTTTAGAACTATACGGATGTCTTTCAAGTATTAATAGACTCAGCTATAAAATTATTTCATTTTTTTCCATCAAAATGCAGCCAAGGAAAAAATAATCTATCTTAGCTCTTTGCTTTCTTTGCAGGAAAGAACCAGTGTCTGGATTATTTCCAGCCCATCCAGACAGCTATTTCAACTGGAACAAGTGACCTTTGGAACAGACTAGAACATAGCAGCCTGGCCAGACAGGGGAGGGAGTCGTCAACTGGGAAGGACCCCAACATGTTCTTGTGAAACCTCATGTGAAGCAAGAGGCCAATATAAAGTTAAGAGCCGACAGATGAACTTCAGCAACTTAAAATCAAAGAAAACCATGTAAACTACAATATAGAATGAAAAGAAAAAGAAATGTGAGCTTTAGCTATCATTCTTGAAAACACTTGCCCAACAAATACAGAGCTCTACCCCCTTGAGTACAAGTAATGTTCCTTAACTAGGTAACATTCACTTTGTAAACATCACAACGTCTTTGGAGCTCAACATTCATCCTTATATTTCCTTAGTGCAGGATTGTGTAGTGGTTGTTAGATGCTCAATTACCAAAAGCTTTATTTAGAAAGTCACTGATGCAATAAATGTTAAAACGATAGTAGAAACTTCATTGGAAAAGAGAAAGTAGTTATTTTCTCCTAATATTTATTAAGAGGACATGCTATTCTTTTTTTAAAACATGAGAAATTTTAGTTCATATTGTTAGCAAGAAGCATACTAAATAATTATTCAACCTTTCACTAAATGCTAGATGAAGTGTTGTTTGGCACCAAGAGAATACAAAAATGTCATCAATCCTGCTATCAAAAAAATTTCCAAATTCTTTATGAAAATACAAAAGAAAAGATTTCTATAAAACAGAAAGCTGTTTATTTTTGCAAAAAATAATATTAATCAAGTTAGGTTGATTACATTACGTTACCAAGATAACACTTTGGGATTTCAGAATGTTCTTTGATAGAAAATTTAGGTCCAGTGTGTACTGGATAATTCTTTTAAGATGGCAAGTTCTACAGTTTCTAGCCAGGTCTTCTTTAATGAAAATAGCAACATTTGAAAGTCCTTTAAAATATTCATTTATTTGTTTGAGAGGCAGTAAGACACCCACACCCACACCCACACACAAACACACACACACACACACATACAGAGAGAGAGAGAGAGAGAGAGTTCCTACCCCACTGGTTTACTCCCCAAATGCCCTCAATGGCCAGAGCTAGGCTTAGGTCAAAGTTGGAAACTGCTCCAGTCATGAGTTTCCAAGGCTATGGAAGCCCTCTGAGTTCTCCGATTCTTATCTTGTTTAGACAAGGTCATAGTCAAAGTGGAGGTTCTCTCCTCCCTTCAGAGAAAGGTACCTCCTTCTTTGATGACCTGTTCTTTCCACTGGGATCTCACTCGCAGAGATCTTTTGCCAGAGTGTCTTGGCTTTCCATGCCTGAAATACTCTCATGGGCTTTTCAGCCAGCTCCGAATGCCTTTAGGGCTGATTCTGAGGCCAGAGTACTATTTAGGACATCTGCCATTCTATGAGTCTGCTGAGTATCTCACTTCCCATGTTGGATCACTCTCCCCTTTATTTATTCCATCGGTTAGTGTTAGCAGGTACTAGACTTGTTTATGTGCTCCCTTTGACTCTTAGTCCTTTCATTATGATCAATTGTGAACTGAAATTGATCACTTGGAATAGTGAGATGGCATTGGTACATGCCACCTTGATGGGATTGAATTGGAATCCCCTAGTATGTTTTTAACTCTACCATTTGGGGCAAGTCAGCTTGAGCATGTCCCAAATTATACATCTCTTCCCTCTCTTATTCCCACTCTTACGTTTAACAGGGATCACATTTCAGTTAATTTTTAACACTTAAGAGTAACTGTGTATTAATTACAGAATTAAACCAGTCATATTAAGTAGAACAGACAAAAAAACTACTAAGAGGGATAATGTATTAAGTTGTTCATTAACAGTCAGGGCTATGCTGATCAAGTCACCGTTTCCCATAGTGTCCATTTCACTTCAGGAGGTTTCCTTTGGAGCATAGGGAGACTACTGATGCCATAGACAGGAGTGTCAATTGGTAAAGTCAACAACAGGAGTCACTGTGCACTTACTCCTCATGTAGGATCTCTGTCCTTAATGTGCTGTGTATTGAGATTTAATGCTATAACGAGTACTCAAACAATATATTTCACTTTGTGTTTCTATGGGGGTGCAAACTGTTGAAATCTTTACTTAATGTATACTAAACTGATCCTCTGTAAAAAAAAAAAAAAGAAATTATCAACTCCCAACTTGACTCTCACTGGGATTAAACATGACAATAGGTCTGATCTGATTTCATCATCATTTAAAAAAAATCATCTATTATTTTTCACTTTATGTTTCTGTGTGGGAGCAAACTGTTGAAATCCTTACTTAATGTATACTAAGCTGATCTTCTGTATATTAAGATAATCGAAAATGAAACTTGATGTGAATGGAAGGGGAGAGGGAGTGGGAAAGGGGAGGGTAGTGGGTGGGAGGGACGGTATGTGGGGGAAGCCATTGTAATCCATAAATCGTACTTTGGAAATTTATATTCATTAAATAAAAGTTAAAAAAAAAAGTTGGAAACTGAAAACTCAATATAGGTCACCAATGTGGGTGACAGGTACCACATTACTTGAGTGATCATTGCTTCTTCATCTCATTGGTTGAGTCATCACTGATGCCTCACAGCATCTGTATTAGCAGAAAGCTGGAGTCAGATGCCAGAACCTGGAAGTAAACCCAGGTACCCCATTATGGGATGCAGCCATGTTAATCTACATCTTAACTGCCAGACTAAACCCCCAGGACTAAAAATCCAAATGCATGGGGCAGGTATTGTGGCACAGAGGATTAAGCTGTCACCAGGGATGCCCATTCCCATTATCAGAGTGCTGATGTGAGTCCCAGCTACTCCACTTCTGATACACCCTGCTGCTAATATTCCTGCGAGAGCGCAGATGATGACCCAAATACGTGGATTCTTGCCTTCTGAGTAGGAGGTCTGGATGAAGTTCCAAGATCCTGGCTGCAACCTGGCCCAGCCTTGGCTGCTGTGGGCATTTGGGGAGCAAACCAGTGGACGGGATGCAAGATCTTTGTCAATCTCTCTCCCTTTCCCACCACCCTGTTGCTTTTCAAGTAGATGAGAACAAGTAAACATTTTAAAAAATGAATGTTTCCAAATGTCTGGAGTTGCCCACATAAAAGAGTTCAGCTCAATGAACCTTGAGGGTGCTTCTCAGTGAATGCCTGAAATATGGATAAGATAGATAAGGCAGAGTCTTACAAATTTTTGTGAGTTACTTTGGTAGTATTAACTGACATAAAATTCAGTGTTAGTGATACAGAAATAAGGAATTAATCTATTTCAATTTATTATGTAATGTCAGGAAAATGAGGCAGCTTTTAAAATTAATTACTTTTTAAGTATTTCATCCTTTCTGCATTATTGAATCATGATTTTGGAAATCATGTTGCTGAGAATCTGTGAAGCAGAGTGGAAAGAATGAATCCAGAGCAAGACATCTTGGAGCAGTAGCTTAAACCTCCACCTGTGATACCAGCAACCCATATGAGCCCTGCTTCATTTCCTCATTGCTCCACTTCTGATCCAGCTCCCTGCTAAAGGCCTGGGAAAGCAGCAGAAAATGGACCAAGTATTTCAGTCTCTGTACCCATGTGGGAGACCCTAAAGAAACTCCTGGCTCCTGGCTTCAGATGGGCTTAGGTGTGGCCATTGCAGCCATTTGGGGGAGTGAACCAGACCTTTCTCTCTGTCTTTCCCTTTCTGTCTGTAACTCTACATCTCAAACAAATAAATCTTCAGGGGCCGACACCCGGGTCTTTATGCACCTGCACCCAAAATTTTTTATTTGAAGGGCAGAAGCAGAGAGAGAGGTCTTCCATCTGCTGGTTCACTCCCCAGATGGCCACAATGGCCAGAGCTGCGCAGATAAAAAACCAGGAGCCAGGAGCTTCTTCTGGGTCTCCCACATGGGTGCAGGGGCCCAAGGACTTGGGCTATCCTCTTACTGCTTTCCCAGGCCATAGCAGAGAACTGGATCAGAAGTGGAGCAGCAGGGACTTGAGCCAGAGCCCATATGGGATGCTGGCACTGCAGGTGGCGGCTTTACTCACTACACCACAGGACTGCCACTAATATAATTTTATGATATGGTACACTAAAATCTACTGAATGTGATAAAATGTTCATGTTTCCATTTGACTTTTGTTCATAATCCTTGTGGCCATTTGGGGAGCGACCAAGTGAACAGAAGACTTGTCTCTCTCTCTCTCTCTCTCTCTCTCTCTCTCTCTGTAACTCTGCCTCTCAAATAAATAAACAAATATTTTTAAAAAATAATACCTGTTTTCATAAAAATTCACTTGAAAGCAATAGGAAAGAAGACCATAAGTGATTTTAGGAGGTAACATCCATGCTGTAATAAGGAATTTTATTGGATGACTTCTACAGAAAATATGCCCTTTTAAGGAGGAATGCTAGAATTGAGTTACCTTGGATCTTAACCACTTAAGATGGAAATATGACAAGCTTATAGAATTAAAATTTGTGTCAAATTTATTATATGGACATTGGAGGGAGAAGTTCTTGAAAGAGTTGTCTGAGATTAGATAGGAAGCAGAAGACACTTCCTGTATGAGATACAGGGGTCCAGGCTCATCTAACAGCTTGTTAGCTTCCTAAAAAGGGTGCAGTTTAGGTGGAGTGTAAGATTTTATTGTCAAAACTGAGTCCAGGGTTCTTTAAGTAATTTAATAGTGACTGAAACTCATAAGTAAATGTATAAGGGAATATTTCAAAATAAAAATATTAATAGCCAGTTTTATTCATGTGTTACACCAAGGAACATCAAAAATAGTAAAAACGGTGTGTTGTAAGATGCAACATCTCGTCTGTCAAATTCTACCTATGATGAGTTTTCATAGTATGATTAATTATTTTGAAAAATATTCAAACCCAAAAAAAGATAAAAGTAGAAACAGAAATTTTTTGCCATTGGATAAGTAACATTACACTATCCAGTGAGAAATGCCCAAATTTCAATAGTTACATATAAATGTTCCCAGAGAAGTTTTTGTCCCTATAGTACTTAAATATTTCTTGGTTTTCATTGATTACCTCACATACTTTCTTTACTTTTCCTTTATGACAATAAATTAAGTGAAGGTAAAGATATTATCCGTTTAATATTTGTAAATAAACATATGGGAGGTTTTATTATCTACTAATACATTATTTATATAAAATGAGCAACCTATAAAGTTTATTAAATGAATCAGTGAATTGCTCATTGGTGGGCAAAGGATGTGCATGAGATCCTGTATCGGAACCGGCACTGTGGCATAGCTGGTAAAGCCGTCGCGTGCAGGGACGGCATCCCATTTGGGTGCCGGTTCAAGTCCCGGCTGCTCCACTTCCAATCCAGCTCTTTGCTGTGGCCTGGGAAAGCAGTAGAAGATGCTTGGGCCCCTGTACCCTCATGGGAGGTATGGAAGAAGCTCCTGGCTCCTGGCTTCGGATTGGCGCAGCTCCAGCCGTTGCCACCATTTGGAGAGTGAACCTGCAGATGGAAGAGCTCTCTCTCTCTCTGCCTCTGTCTCTCTGTAACTCTGCTTTCAAATAAATAAATAAATCTTGAGAGAGAGAGAGAGAGAGAGAGAGAGAGACTCTGTATCTCTAAAACACATCATGTTTTAAATAGTTTCAAATCTTTCTCATGATTACACAATTAGCCACAACTCAAATCCCATTATCAAGTCCACCTTTCTAAGACTATCAGCTAAGACATCCTTTGTAGGTATTCCTAGCAAAAAAAGGTACGCAATTTTGAAAGTGATATTTACATCAGACCACTATTGACCCAAATGCTTCTGGTGAAAAGAACTAAACCATGACCTTTTGCATCAGTAGAATCAAGTCTGCTGTTTTCACAACTGAATAGTATGTGTTCAGAAAGTCAAATGTGTGTGGGCTGTAAGAAATGAAGTCTAGGGAAAAGGCTCTTCTCTCTTCTGCTTCTCCTTTTCTTCATCCTGCCTTCCCTACCTCTCAGCTTCCCCTGACTCCCTTCTCTTCCCAGTTACAATTTTTCAATAGGAAAATTTGTCATGGAGTAAGATTCAGAATGTGACTTAATCAGATATTATTTAATGAGATTATGCAATTTATTTAAAATCATTTATTCTCAGCAAAATCAAACATATCATTGAGTTTACAAAGAAATACAATTTTTAGCCAGATCTTCATAAAAATCCACTGGTGGAATAAATGTTCATAATTAAGGACCAATTATGTACTATTTAATCATGCCAGTAGCATAACTGATTACCATTAAAAATTGGTAAAGTAACATATCTTAAATGTGCAAATATCTCAGTACTCTATTGTGTTACCATTGATAATAAATGGTCACTACATTTATAGCTATTACATAAAGCTTTTAAAGTACAATAAAAATACAAATTCTATTTGTTAAAAAAAAGCCATTTATATGGCTTCTAAACATCCTCATTATACAAATTCCAAAATACTATATGACAAACAAAACTATAAAGACTCTCCTTTATGAAACATGTACTACCCTCTATAAAGGAACAACGTAATAGATAACAGAAAACAAGAAGGCTTATATATATCAGGACATTATGGAGATACATACAAATATAATATTGCATAAGCATGTATGATTTCTGTTCCTACTGAAAATGTACTTTAAAAAATCAATGCAGAAAAAATGTACTTTTAACACTTGAAGAAAATTCTGATGAGAGAAAGAAAAACTGATTTTCCAGGGCTACTCCCAATCTAAACCCACATTTTCATTGATTAATTTTTGTCTTAGAATGTGATAGATAAAATTAGACATTTTGCGACTAAGTTTTGTTGCAATGCATAAAATTCACTTTGTTAAATAATGGGCAAATAATCTGTTTCAAAAATTTTAAAGTCAATGTTCATAAGCACATCCAGAATGAGATGCCATAGAATTTAATTGCTCATATGCAAGGCCAAACTTAGCAACAGCCTGATTTTTGTGAAAGATGAGATTCTAACTTCAACAGAATAAAACAAATTAAATTTGTTAAATAATTTATAAATCATATAGAATAGTTGCTACATGGATTTTTAAAATATCAAAACTAATGGGCACCATAAAATAAACTTTGAAGAGAAAATATTTTTATTGAAGCAAAAAATATGAGACAGATGGTCCTTTTTTAATGAGGATAAATATGCTT
The DNA here is from genome assembly GCF_964237555.1 of Oryctolagus cuniculus. Taxonomy (NCBI): domain Eukaryota; kingdom Metazoa; phylum Chordata; class Mammalia; order Lagomorpha; family Leporidae; genus Oryctolagus; species Oryctolagus cuniculus. The sequence continues at coordinate 51,823,991 of NC_091434.1, forward strand.
GGTAAAGTGTATGTGAATAATAGACATTGCATGTAAAGGCAGCATATATTCCAAATTTTTTTTTTAGGAAATATCAGATAAGATGATGTTTAGGTGTTATAGTAATGTAACTTATCTCTCTATAAATGAAATTATGGTTTTCTGTAAATAGCAAATTTTCTGCTTTTTCCATTCTTTATGTAAAACAAAATATTTAGAGTATAACTAATAATAATAAACTAGCATTATTACCTTGTATTTACTAATAAATACTCTAAATGTATTTGGTTTAATAATTATTGGAATTTATAGTCCTGTTACTTTACCTGCTAAAGATCTGGTGGCATTATTTCAAAGTTTACATTTCCAAATACGTGAATAATATTATATTTATAATGACCTCTCTCTGATGAATGGAAACATGGCTAGAAAATACAGTGTATTTATTTGGCCATGTAAAACTCTTCTGAATTTTAAAAGGTATTATTAATGTATGGCTTTTGGGAAATCAATAGTAAGCTAGCAGACTAGAGAATTAACACAGATTTCAAGGTGCTAATTATTTAGAACTCCAACACAAAGTCAGAAACTTGGATTTGTCTTTCAATTATAAATCCATCTACCACCGAAGCAAACAGGAATGTCAAACTATGATATACCTTACAGTAACTTGTTTTGAAAATAAAAGTTACAGGTCAACAAAAATGTTGGAAATTTTACTGAAATAATTGTCAAAATATATTCAAAAATATATTGGCACATGTATAATACCTGTCATAAAGTAATAATGAATGATATATATGTATATAAACAAATTTAACATGAGTCAGGATCTTTTATTCTTGACATCAGCACCTGCTGTCTAACGGGTCCAGACAAAATACTGTGCCTTCAAGAGTTAGTCCCATTTTGAACCCCTCCTGTAAAACAGAATAAAATAATTAAAATAAGAAATGCTCATGCCAAAATACAGTGAAATCAGTACTTTAGACTATGAACAAAAATTGGAAGCTTCTTGCTTTGATCAACTGAGAAATAAATATACATCAAATGTTGGCTTGCCAAATTTTATATGGGTTCTTTTATAGGGCTTTGGTAGTTCATTTATACCATTAACATTTTAATGTTTTAAATATGTATGAGGTAGGCATATGTGTGAGACAGAAGAAAAAGGCAATACATGCAGTTATATGATTTTAAGATTTCAACACTGCTTTTTCAGTAAAGCTTATTTTGATGTCATCCTACTGCAGCTAAAATTGTGGGTTTAAAGATTATTTTTAATTGAAATATTTTAAGATAATTAGACCTCAAATTAATGAGAAGTCCAAGGTAGCTTGGTAATTTTCATCTTTTCTTCTTGGCCACCGGTGTCCAAAAACTGAGTAAAATATTCTTCATACATCCACCGCCATGGACTACACTGATCAAGCTGCAAACCATTTGGCCATGGAGAAAATCTCCTCTGCTAGTCCTGCTGCTGCTTTTGGTGGACTGTCTGCCTTGACTCCTTCTCCACTTAACACAATTTAGAAGTTAAGCTGCCTGTGATTTATGGGGCACATAAGCATATAATCCATGAAAATATTGTGCTTTCCCCTAAGGTTTTAAGTAAAAAAACAAACAAACAAAAAAATGGTGGCCAAGGAGTATGTCCTCTACTCTAAGCTCTTCTTTTGAGCACACTGCGCCACCTCTGGTCTTACCATTTCCCCTCAGCCCCAGAATGCCCTTTCTTGTAAATCTGCGCACACTACAAAGAGATTTTCATCATATTGTACTGATCCATAGAGTTCGAGGTCCTATGTTTGGTTTCCTTGTAGAAGTCGTTTTGAAGTGACCAAAATGACTTCCATTAAGAATGGGTATCTAAAAGTATATCTCTTTGTACAAATCCAATGTAAACATTATCTTATATTCTCAAAGAAAGCAGCAGTTATAACTGTAAAGCACTTTGTTATTGATATTCAGAGAATACTCTTCATTATATTGATAGTTAAAGTTAGACTAACTAACAAGGTCATCCCTGTAAATGATTTTCCAAACTCTTTCAGTACTTGGAATGCAAATTATATTCAGTTGGGTGAAGATCAGACTACTTACCATTATTTTTTAAAAACCTATTCTTATCACAAAAAGAAGTATTTTGCCATATTTATGCATTGTTTTCAATTAGCTTTCAAATATTTAAAAAGTAAGTACTTAAAAAATATTTTAAATAAACTTATCTCTTAAAATAGTTTATCTGAGGAACAGTATTGTATCATCTTTTGGCATATCATGAAATAAAGATAAATGATAGTTATAGAAATATAGCAATAGATAATTACTTTTTGAAAGGTTTGATACCTACAATGTTTTTACCTTTTATGAGGTCTTTCTGAAATTAAACCAGTATCACTTCAATTACACTGAAAATACTATTTGATATCAATCAAAGTCAAATAGATTTGAATCACTATTTTCATAACCAATTGTTTATCACTTTCAACAATTTCTCCATGGTGATTTTAAAAGGATATTCTCAAATCCTCGTAGGTTAACCTTATCATCTCAATTAACAGATAATTACAAGGCTCAATGGTTTTCTTTTCTCCAAAAATAGAATTTCCCATATATTTTCTGACCTTCTTTCATCAGTCACAGATTGGGAATCATGGTTTAGTAAATGCTGAATTATTTAAAGCTCTCTACATCCTAATCACACATTAATATCAGTCAAAAGAATGGTTTCATTGCATGCTTTTTATATGAAATATTTTGCTCAGACTATCTTATTTTGAAATAGAAAATCATATGAAAGGAGGAAAAAATATTCAAATGTAAAAATGTTTAACATGTTGAGGTTTACTCTTCAAAATATTCTTTTTCCAATTTATAGGTTTTTTTCAATTGTTTAATGATAATATAAATAACTATGTGGTATATATATACAACTTTCTTATTCATGTAATGTATTATATATACTACATATTATTTTTATCTTAATATTTTGACCATAGCAGAACTTTCTACATAATTCTGAGTTCCCATAAAGCAATTTATTATGACTACATAATATTCTATTAATTTTTGTAATAATTTGTTTTCCGTGATTTACAGTCATGAATAAGGTTGACTGGATATTATTGTGTACAGACATTCAACACAGTCATACATATTTTCTCCTCAGAATACTTTTAAAGATTTTGACATCAAATAAAAATGCAAGTATTCATAACAAATTACCCTCTAATGTGACTCCATAAACTGACACTGGCCTAGCAAAGTTTTTGAATGCTCTTTCATCACATTTCACTTGTACTCATTATTAGTAAGAAAACAAAACCATTATTTTTCCATGTTGAAAGTGCATTTACCGTCCTTTATTTAATGTTTATGCGTACTTTTACTGGCCACAAAATATCTACATATGTGTTATCTACCAGTTACCTTCTTTTGGGAACTATAATTTTTATCTGTTGTTCATTTAGCTTCCCAATCACATACATATACTTGCTTTCATTTTATGTTTATGTGATGTATTTATGCATATTTAAAGCGAAAATTTCAAAGAATATAAGAAGACTATAGATGTACATTTTTATTTTCCTTACAAAATTTTCTCTCCAATATAAAAATTTCAGGAGTATTCATTGAATTCCAAACACTTAAAACTGTCTAAAGCTTCTGAATTTTGAGTATTTGCTGTTTCAGCTGTACATTGAACTTCTGAATTATTAAGCACTTTGTTCTTTTATCCTTCGTTGAATTGCCATGCTTTTTTAAATGTGTTTAATTGTTGTACTCACAAGGTACACTTTTGAACTATCAATATTATTTCATTGATTTGTGTGCCAATATCATGTACCCAGTAGTATAAGTAATATCTAATGAAATAACTACGTTATGATTTCAAATAAATATCTAACTCTAATGAAATATGACTTAAGGTTTCTGCTTGAATTCTTACATGCAGGAGACATGGCTGTAAATTCAACCTTCACAATTCAGTTCCCTTAGGAGCTGCTAAAGTCACAATTATCCGTAATTAAAAGAGTAAAACCAAAGATTTCACTAGGTTCATTAACTCAATGTGGTGTACACATCCATTATTCTATATTAAGTTCTTATATGTTATACAAAGATAAAAGTAGTAGCCAAATATGTGCATGGGATTAATTAGGCAAGGAAGATTAATTAAGAAAGTCATTACAACTTTAGATAAAGAAGTATTATTACAATTTAGTTAAAGTGACCTTAAAGTAAATCTTAGACTAAAAGAAACAGACAAGCAATAAAGTATACAATGAAACAGTGACTAAATCACTGGGAAGACAACCTTTTAAATTGTGAGTTATGAAACCTAAAAACACGACTCATAACCAGACACATCCATGTGAAACTTCCATTTGAATATTTATTTAAAGCATGCAAATATTAAGGTTTTAGCTTTTGAAAGGTGTAAGTTGTCTAAAATTATTACGAAAATAATATACCAACCATCTCTGGCGCTACCCACCATGAAAGCAGAAAAGAATAAGAAAGACATTAAGAAAATATTAGAAATGGCAGAAATAAAAACATCACAGTTTAACATTATTTGACTACCATTACACTAAATTGTCCCAATACAGCATTTTCCAAACCTTGTTCCTGCAAAACTCTGGATATAGTTGTTAGTTTTATTTTATTTTAGTATATAGAACGTTTTTCAATTTTTTGAGAACTTAAAAAATTTCACATAACTCTCGAGAACAAGAGCTACCACATCAGTGTCCATTACTCTCAAGTAGTACACACCTAGTTAGTAAAACTAATAAAAAATCTTTTGTCATCTGAAATGCAGCATTTACTTAAACATCATGCATTATAGAAGTAAATATTTCATAGTCTTTGAAACATAGAAAAGAGGTGGAAGAATCAGGCTATCCAACAGAAAAACGAGAAAATCCACAGAGGTTTGATATAGTGATTTTAGTTTCAGCCAAATGACATCATCTATACTGTTATGTGACAGTTCTTAATTTAAATGTTATTGATGGTGTAATGGTGCTTTTATTATTTATAATTTATGAATTAATAATTGCATAATAACTATGAAGATGCATTCTTTATAACATTTTAGTAAATATTAAGACATGTTATGGCAATTTAAGTTAATGGTAAGCATCCACATTTACTAGAAGGGATTTTAGTGCATAAAATGCAATGCTCTCTGTCTATTCATGTATCTGTTCTACATTATGCTCTTACTTTTTCCACTTGTCTGTACACTTGTTTTTGTACTAGTCCTTTCTTTTTTTTTTTTTTTTTTTTTTTTTTTTTTTTTTTTTTTTTGACAGGCAGAGTGGACAGTGAGAGAGAGAGACAGAGAGAAAGGTCTTCCTTTTGCCGTTGGTTCACCCTCCAATGGCCGCCGCGGCTGGCGCGCTGCGGCCGGCGCACCGCGCTGATCCGATGGCAGGAGCCAGGAGCCAGGTGCTTTTCCTGGTCTCCCATGGGGTGCAGGGCCCAAGCACCTGGGCCATCCTCCACTGCACTCCCTGGCCACAGCAGAGGGCTGGCCTGGAAGAGGGGCAACCGGGACAGAATCCGGCGCCCCGACCGGGACTAGAACCCGGTGTGCCGGCGCCGCTAGGCGGAGGATTAGCCTAGTGAGCCGCGGCGCCGGCCCTAGTCCTTTCTGAAAATGAAAATTGAGTTTCAATTTTTGTGACAAGTAGTTTTTTTGTAATGTACACCCTAGTGTATATGAGCAACTAAATTATGACCTATACATCACAGCTAATTAGACAACTTCAAATGCATTCGTAACTTTTGACCATTCATGTAAGTTTTGCGATTCTTGATTTAAGTATATTTCTATAATTTATGTGCATTTATCTGTATTTGTGTTAACCAATTTTTACTTTAATTATTAAGATTCAAAAATTAAATTATATTAAAGAAAATTTTAAAAAATATTTTCACATAAAAGGGAATTATGAATCAGCTAACTTAAAGAAACAGTGTTTTAATTTATTCTTCAAAAACTTTAAGAACTGTATTAAACAATTCAGTTTTTCTAATACAAGCATGTTATATCTAGAACAATAAAGAAATTCACCTAAAACCTAAAAAGATAAGATGGCTCAACTGTTGCAGTTCAAAAGGAGTGGAAGAGTATTACATTATCTTTTCAGATAAGTATTTATCAGTGTCAGATCAGAGTTCATGCAGTCACTGTTTTTCTAGGAACTGAATCATAAACAGTGAATGTATTACCCCAGGACTAGTAACCAGATGGACCTCTTCTGCTTTATTTTAGTGTCTTCACTGACTTTTCTGAAGCAACTTCATATAATTAAGAAAAATATGATATAGCAGCTTCATCAAATTGTAAGGCGAAAATACAGAGAGAAGTCTTTATGGTACTGGTATAAGACTATTTGTTAAATCAGGGCCCACTGTGTAAGTTTTTTAAACTCAATTTCTCCAAACTTCTAAAACAATTTAGAAGTCAAAGATAAGAGGGAAAGTGAAAAGAAAGCCCAACTGGTCCACATTCCTAAACAAATTGTCATTGAGTGTCTGTTTTTTTCAATAAGAACCCAGAAATTATGAACTTTTGCTACAATGCTTCCTTTCAGAGAGAATGATTTTACTCTTACAACGATTTTCCCTCATCTACCCATTTGCCATTTTGAAATTTGTCATCATTAAGACTCAGGTCAAATCTTAAAAATCCAGTGCAATAACCCTTTGATTGCTGGATTTCAAAATAATGAGTATTAGAATTCATGTAACAGTATCAAAAATTAACCAAGTATTGCCATTGTAAATTAAATAGTTTAAAAAACATAATTTTCATCCTTAGCATAACAGGAATGTTTCTAGCACTAAATATACATTTTATTTCAAAGTAACTTTTTATTCAAGTTGTTGCAGTGAAACCAATTCAAGGAAAGGGTAATTTAGGAAAATAAGATACTCTTTGCCCCAGATTAAAAAATAAATCAATAAATCTTTATTGACTAATCTAAAACAGTCACCTGCATCTCATCTAATTTTGATTGAATATCTGGAGGAAAATCCCCTGCTCCACAGTTAAACGGGTCAAAAGGTTCTGCTCCAAACAGGTCTCGTTCTAGAAAGAAGAAAACAATTTAGTGAATGACCTGGGAAGTGTTATAATAGAGTGAGTTAATTTCAAAGGCAAGATTATATAAATAGTACAGTCATGATCAAATAAGCCACTATTCTCACTCACACTCCATGTTGGATTTTCTTAAACTTAGACTAAATACTAACAAGGAAGCAAAATCCATTTTATAATATTAAAAACTATTTGATTACAAAGCGTTATTATCCAGAACGATTTCTGTGTCTTCAATAGACTAATATCAAATTACCAGATATCTGGTAATATACCACAATAACTACATTTTATTGAAGCAATTTAAATTTACTAAAATTAATTAACTATTCATTGAGACATTCCTAAATCAATTTATTAACACCTTACAACACAATGGCAAAGCAATATGGAGGAATGAGTGGATCAGTAAGTGGTTTTACTTAATACTTCATATCCAGAAAAAAACTTAAGGCATTACATCTGCAGTATGAAATCCTTTCTCTTTCCTAGATAACAACGAGACAGTTCTTTAAAACTGACTTAAATCTCCCAAAAAACTTACTTTTGAAAAGTAGGAATAGAGTGTCAAAAAAGGCTTCTGTACATTATGTTCTAAAGTATGCACTGCTTTATCTACTAAAGAAGTATCTAAGTCACAATTGATGTCAGTAAGAAAGTCTATGACCTATTATAGGATTTAAAATTTTAGAAAACTATTTTCCTCTGAATCAATTAAACTGTAACCTTAAGTGGGAACAATTACATTTTATATATTCAGAAAATTTGGCATTTTCTAAATTCAACACTTTAAAAAATAAAATTTAAGTTACTTTTACCACATTCTCTAAACTCACTCCATGGCTCCCATTATGAAGGATTTTTGTGCTTTTATATTTTCAGATCCTTGCATTAAATAATTTTAGAAAGGCAAAATGCTTAGAAATTCCTGGTATCGGTAATTACCGTATGAATAAGAGGGATATGTAACTTATTATCCAAGCAAGGATGATTTCATAAGTGAAAGGAGCACTTCTAGTTGTTATACTGGCACAAAAGCTGTAAATTGGGACTATCATAAACAAATGGGAATTTATTGTTATCACCTATAAAAATATAAATTTATAGTTATTACTACTGCTGTTATTTACTTCTTTCAGTCTGATAGACCTCAAGCCATAAATCCAGGTTAAAGAATAGAGATTTTCTTTGGAGAACTGCCCTGGTTACCACTATGCCAGAAGCATATTGAATGCTGTTCACATAGTAGGTGTTTGTCAAAAGGAAGTGAATTGAAGTATGTTATCACAAAAATTAAAAGAAAAAAAGAAAGGAAGCAATGGAGAGGGAAGGAAATATCATTAAATGCTTAGAATTTTATCTATGAAATCCATGAAATCTGTCCTTTTTACATTAATAGAAAAAGAAATGAAAGACTTAAGAGGAAGATTGCTGATCAGGAAGATTTTCATTACACGAATTTTCTCAAATTGGGACTCAAGACTCCCTGGAGATTCCAGATGGGTTTAAAAGGCTCCCTTACATTCCTGAGATGCAATGGGAAATTGGGTATGAGTTGGCCTGGTGTGTTCTTCTGTGAAGAGGTTTCCTGACTTTCATCAAATTCTCAAGGATTTGTGACCACCCCCTCCAAGTTAAGAAGCAACCATACTATACAATTAGTAAGATATCAATGCCACCCATAGTCATAAACATCACAGAACTCTTTAGTGTATTTTGCTTAGCTCAAAGGGATCTAAAATTCATAAGAAAAAAATCATACAAATTTAATTACCAAGAATAAAGATGTTACGTAGTTACTAATATTAAAAGCAGTTGGTCTAATAGAGGAGTAAAATAAAAAAAGCTAATAGGAAGTACTCTACTTATTCTTTACTTTATTCAGAAAAAAAAATATGGGATTCATATAATATGTCACTTTTTTTTTTTTTTTTAATTTTTGACAGGCAGAGTGGACAGTGAGAGAGAGAGACAGAGAGAAAGGTCTTCCTTTGCCGTTGGTTCACCCTCCAATGGCCGCCGCGGCCGGCGCGCTGTGGTCGGTGCATCACGCTGATCTGAAGCCAGGAGCCAGGTGCTTCTCCTGGTCTCCCATGCGGGTGCAGGGCCCAAGCACTTGGGCCATCCTCCACTACACTCCTGGGCCATAGCAGAGAGCTGGCCTGGAAGGGGGGCAACTGGGACAGAATCCGGTGCCCTGACAGGGACTAGAACCCGGTGTGCTGGCGCGGCAAGGCAGAGGATTAGCCTAGTGAGCCACGGCACCGGCCACACATTTTGTTTTTCAATAGAGTAAAATAGTGGAGAAAAGGCCAAGTCATTCCTTCATGGAATTTACAGTCATCAGGCAATACAGTTATTAAATCAACTAAATTTGACGCATAGTCCAAGGGGAGAATACATTCAACAGAGGTGAGAGATGAGATCAAAATTCTGTTCTGGAGAAACTATTTGGATTCTCAGGCACTAAGAACAAAAACAAAAGGAGCAACTTTGTAGATTTTTCGCTTCTGCATACTTAATAAATAATGAAATGATATAAATGAATACAATTAAAAGGTCACTCAAAGGCAAACATGTACTACTAAAACTTCACTAACTTAGAATTTCAGGTAATATACCAATTAAAACTTAAACATGTTCTTCAATGGTGAGTACAGATGCTGATCTATATCATATCTACATAATCTCTATGTGTCTGCCTATTAAGCCTAGTAAGCTTTGATACTCAAGAATATATACATGTTTTAAAAGGTATTATTTAATTTTCTTATTAATACATTCCTTAAGGGCTGTAAATGTGGCACAGCAGGTTTGAAACCCAGCTGCTCTCTTCTGATCCAGCAACTTGCTAATGTGCCCATGAAAACAGCAGAAGAATGGCCTAGGTTCTTGTGTCCCTGCTGCCACATGGGAGACCTGGATGGATTTCCTGGCTCCTGGCTTCAGCCTGGCACAGCCTGGGTCATTGCTCCAATCTGGTGCTTGAACAGTGAGTGGAAGATCTCTCCCTAGCTCTCTGTCACTCTGCATTTTGAATAAATAAATCTTAAAAAAATAAGTTCTTGAAACCCTTTGACCATTTCTGACTAGTCTTTCCAAAGTCACTTCCAACTTACCAATGTCTAAAACAGAATTTGTTCTTCCACACTTTTCTAGAGGTGGCTGACTCTGTTTACATTTTATCTAGAATCCTGAATTATAATTTACTTTGAAATTATAATTAGCATCCTGATAGATTACTCCTATGAAATATCTTCAAATCTGCTAACTTTCCTCAATTCATTTTTGACTTCTTTGTGTATACACTGTGAAATTATATTTCAAATTCCAGCATGTTAGAACTCTATTGTAAATCATATGAAATATAATTATTAATAAATTTTACTATTTTGAATATTGTAATACTATAAATCGCTAAAAGTACAGATTTTAATTCTTATCACAAAAGAATAATAAATGAGTGAGCTAATGCATTGATTAGTTAGCTTGATGTAACCATTTCACAATACATAATATACTGAAACACCCAATAATATAAAAAAAAGCTCGGAAATATTTAGAATACTTTCTAAAAATGTAAGTGTATCTCTGATACTGTTAAAGTAACAAATGTATTACTTAAGGCATGAGCAATAAGATTATTCAACATAGCTCTACACAAAGAAAGTGAACTTTCAGATGGCTTCAACAAGTGCATTCCAAATTTTTACATGATACCTGGCTATATCAGTAAAATATTTTTATCTAGAAAACATTTTCAGCATGTAATCTGAGTATAGAGAATGTGTAAAATAAACAATTATTTAATAAGTAAATAAGTGAATCAATAATAAGGTCCAAGAAAGTGAGACAGGAGTAAAGGAAGAGATGCAGGAACACACTTACGAGCAAAAATACTCATCATTGGATCCTGATCTGGTAATATTTTCTAAAACCTACCATGACTTATAATTATAGATATGTCCTTGAAAATATACTTTGTCACAAAGTATATTCAGAGACTCTAAAAATACATTTCAACTTAATGTAAAGAATTAAAATACTTTTATTTACTGATTTTTGAAGGCTCAAGAGTTATTAATTAGTATTTACAAGTTAGTCCTCTAAAATGCTTTGAATATGTATTATGGGCAGTATTTGTGAAGTTTTGGGGTGGGGGAACAAGTGAACTGCAGGCTCTGCATTAAGTAAAAATTTCAGAATTGAATTTGTAAGGTCTTAATGTGCGGAAATGTCAATAAAGCACAATATGTAGAACTCTTGCTTTTTTCAGTCTCTCTTTGGGCAAAGTGACTGTTTCATGGCCACTGGGAACTATTATTTCAGCTTCTGAAAGGGAGATCAAAATTCATTCAGAAAATAAGCATCTGCTAGATGCTTCCTAATTTATCAAAAACAAAATTTGATGTTCCTTCCAGATATATAAGAAATAGAGCAGAAAAGCTTTTTATGCAATTTACAAAAAGCTTGATAATTATTTTTATACCATTTCAGATATCAAAAAATCTTCAGATCAAGTTAACAGAAATCACAGAATTAATACAATTTGTATTTTCTTCAATTAAGAATATTAGTACTGTCTGATTAAAAGTTTAAACCAAGTTACATTAAAATCTCAAAAATGATTAAAATAATTACCATAAGAGAACTAGAGGTATTAAAATACAATCCCAAACACAATATATAATTGTCTTCATATTATTACTTAAATAAATCTACAACAAAACATCATGATGTCTTTAGTAGAATACCTTGAATTATAATGTGGAGGTAACTAAAATTAGCACATATATGAAAACCTAAGACTTTAAAAATTAAAATTGTTAGTGAGCTTGTCAAGATATATAAAATGCCACGTTTTGTTAGTGAGCATTCAAAATGTATGTAAGTACAGAAAAGCATGTTTGTTTAGAGAGCTTACTAATCTCAGAAGATCTACTGGGTATGGGAGGTGGCTGTGTGCCGTTGCGAGTAGGTAGCGAAGACTGGTGTGATATTGGAGAAAACGGAATCATATCAAAGATGTCAGTGGAGGGTGAATTAGTCATCACACTGCCCGCCTGCAATGAAAATAATAGAGATTAGGGAAGTAGCCCACGTATATGCAGTATAATGTTAGAATTTCATATGCATATTCATATGCATATAAATGAATGGCATATTCAAGTGAATCTTAGAACTTGCAATTTTTAGATCAAAAACACTTAAGTGTTGGCAATTTCATATGGTTCAACCTATTATGTCAACATTGCTCAATGATTATAAAATTCCTTTAAAATCATCTCATAGATGATGGCAAAAATAGTGACAATACTACTTTAGATGGATATGTATGTCATATAGAAAGTGTTTTGTATTTCTGGAAAAATTTCTCTCTGTACCAAAGAATAAAAACATGTTAGAAACTATTTATATAAAAATATGATTTCAGGAACACAGTTTGCATAAGATTATAAATTTTAAACACATAATTGGATACAACATGACACACTTTCTTACATTTAAATATTCAAATACCAGGGAGACTTTTTACATTTTTTAAGAGAAGAGTAGATTTTAATTTCTCATTATAACTACATGGCAACCAACTGATATTCTCCATTACAATATCTTTAATTTCTGGAAGACTTCATTGAGCTTTCTATATTAAATAGTTACCTTGTGAGATAAATTAACTGTCACTAATGTACCACAAAAACCATTGACTTATCTGGCAAAGTGTGAGCTAGGACTGAACAAATACTAAGAAAGAAAACTGTAAATCTTGTTAAAAGAAGAAATAGAAGAAGACAACCACCACTTTGTCAAGTTAGAAATATTAAATATGCAGAATCTTCCGTGAAAGCCATCTGATCTGATCAAGAATAAAAGATAGTTCCTGTTTTAAAGGGAAATAGCAAAGGAAAATGCCTTTCTAAAAGAATATGGACTGAGTTTACTTAGAGTGATTCATATTAAAAATCAGTTCCTCCAATAACTTTATTTTTCTGATTCACAGAAGATACAGATGATGAAGACATATGAAGGCTGTGCAACTGCTTCACTCTTCGATTAAAATGAGCATCAGTGCACTTGTTCACGCAGAGGAGTTGCTGCCATCTCCCCTTAACAATTTGTTTACTCACCCCTTTCTACTTACTGGGGAATATTCTTCCTAATCCTCTCATTCCTCTGTCTTACCTGGCTTTAATCGCTCTTCTTTCTCAGCATATAAAACTAATCAAAGCTTGAAATTCATTGAAAACAAAACAAGCCAATCAACATTTTCTCTACTCCTTGGCTTCTCATCTTTCTCTTTCCCTGGAGCCCAAGCTTCAAGTTATTAAGCTTCCTGTCCCAACCCACACTTCATTAACCCGAACATCTAGACTTTGCTCTTTCTGCACTGTTTTTCCTCATATCGTCAATGATCTCATTTCCTAATCGCCAGGCCTGGCAGGTCCTTTGAAGGACCCTTCCTACTTCATCTTGCTGTCGATTACCACATTATCACCACTCTTTACCTAAAAGTAGTAGGTAACCAAAGGAAACAAAACTGATACAGTGAGGCCGGTGCTGTGGCATAGCAGCTAAAGCCGCTGTCTGCAGTGCTGGCATCCCATAAGCCGGTTCGTGTCCCGCTGCTCCACTTCTGATCCAGCTCTCTGCTATAGCTTGGGAAAGCAGTAGAAGATGGCACAAGTTTTTGGCCCCTGCGCACTCCTGGGAGACCTGGAGAAAGCTCCTAGCTCCTGGCTCCTGGCTTCGGATCAGCGCAGTTTGGGCCCTTGTGGTCAACTGGGGAGTGAACCAGCAGATGGAAGATCTGTCTCTCTTTCTGCCTCTCCTTCTCTCTGTGTATCTCCGACTTTTAAATAAATAAATAAATAAAAAAAAAAAAACAAAAAAAAAACAAAAACAAAACCTGACACAGTAACTCTCTGAATCACAGCAGATTGATACGAGACACATCTGACTTTTCCCATTACTGCATAAATAGCAAGTCCTGGCAAAGTTAAACAAATTATGTAGGATAATAAAAATAATTTTCTGTTTAGCTAATTACATTAGGTCTTGGGCTGCTGCTCTCACTGACTGCTTAGGGAAGTCACATTTAGAAGGCAGTGGAATGAACACTCCCAATGACAGTCTGGATTCAGGAGAGTTGACAGGAGTGATGGAAATAGAATAAGTATTTAGACAGGGAGAGGAATTCTGACTACTATGCCACAAAGAGGGCATGCATCTCTGAACCCCATATTGCTCATGGCTAGACATTCTGTGCAGCAGCTGTAAAGGAATGACAGAAAAAGAAACGCACAAAGGAGAAGGGACTCATGGGAGGAGAGAAAAAGTGTTTTATGAAAGCTGTAAGATAATGTCACAATAATGTTATTGAAACATTTGGTTGAAGTCGATTTTCCTATTGTGATAGTCTTCATTGAAATATGACATTTTTAGATATTCTGAATAAAATATTGGATTCTTAGGATCTGGGGGAAGGGAAGTGGATAGGAAAACCTGAGATTTATTTTGAAGAGGGCCTCTGTGTAATTAGATAGGAAAAGAAATGATGGAGAGAAGAGAATAGTCACAGTAGAGATAATCAAGTGTAAACACAGCTACGGCTTTGTTGCATACTCAAAAAGTTGCAGGGCTGGTGCTGTGGTGTAGTGATTTTCAACATCATTTGTTATTTTTTCCATTTTTGATTGGTTTTTAATTTTAGTTTTTTTATTTTTTAACAGATTTAATACAATTCATAGACACAATTCTAAGAATAGACTGATATTCTTTTCCTCCCTCTCCTCTTGCCCTCTTTTCTTCTCCCTCACTTTCTTTCTCTTTCTTTTTTGAGATAAAATATTTTTAACTTGGATGGCAATCAAGGGTCTAATACTCCATTTATAAAGAGCTCAAAAAAACAAAAAGCAAAAATAAAAGACCTGAGTTTAGCATAAATATGAGCAAGGATTAAAAAACAAAAATCAAATGGAACCATGACCATTTTACCCATATATGGTAAATTTCAATGTACTATATTATTAAAATTATATTAGTATATAAACTATGAAACAGCATTGGCAAAACTTTCTTGCAGCAATACTGGTACATGCAGACATTTTTTTTCTTTTTGTGCTTTTGTTCTGTTTTCTTTTCTATTTTTAGTTTTAGCTCCTACATATAAAAGAGGATATGTGACATTTATCTTTCTGTGTTTAGTTTATTTCACTCAACATGATGTCCTCCATTGTATCTATTTTCTGCAAATGGTATAAGTTCATTCTTTTTTATAGCTGAATAATATTCCATTGTGTATATATGCCACATTTTCTTTACCATTCATCTGAGTCTATACCTTGGTTGATTCCATAGTTTTGGCCATTTTGAACATTGTGGTATAAACTTGGTGGTGCAGATGTTCATGTCTTTGGGTACATACCCAGAAGTGGAATTGTTAAATCATATTGCAAGTCTATTTCTGTTTTTTAAGAAATCTCCATACTGTTTTCCACAGTAGTTGCACTAACTTAAATTCCCACCAACAGTGTATTTTTCTGCATTTTATCAACATTTGTTACTCTATGTCTTTTAGATTTTAACCAATCTGACAGGGGTGAGGTGATATCTCATTGTGGTTTTGATTTGCATTTCCTTGACAGCTGCTGATGTTGAGCACTGATACTTTGTTGAATAAGTAGATTGCTAATAGTTTCTTCCCATTCTGTTTGATGTCTCTTCACTCCATTGATCTTTTCCTGTGCTGAACAGAAGCTTCTGACTTTGATATACTCCTGTTTAGCTTTGCTTTTATTGTCCGTGCTTTGGGGGTCTTATCCAAGAAGTCATCACCTACTCCAATTTCTTACAGTGTTTCCCCTACATTTTCTTCCAGCAGCTTCATAATTTTAGGTCTTAAATTTAGGTCTTTGATCCACCTTGACTTGATTTTTGTATGTTGAGAAGTATGGATCTAATTTCATTCTTCTACACATATATACATCCAGTTTGGCCAGCACCATTTATTGAAGAGATTATCTTTACTCCAATGTATGTCCTGAGCACTTATGGCAAAATCAGTTGGCTATATGTACATGCATTAATTTCTGGACTCTAGTCTGATCATTGTATTGGTTTTTATGCTAGTAACATGTTGTTTTGATTACTATAGCTTTGTAGTATGCTTTGAAGTCAGGTATTGTTAAATATTGTTAATACGTCAGGTTGATTTTTTTTTTGTTCAGGATCACTTTCAAGATCTGAATCTTTTATGATGCCATATGAAATTTAGGATTGCTTTTTCTAATTATGTAAAGCTTGAAAAGCAATGAATTCTCTAATTTAGGAGTGGCTGAAAGACTCAACCAGGTACTTATAGCACTGGAAAGGGCACATATTTTTCTTCCGATTAGACAGAATTTACTCCTTTAAAAAACTTTTGTGCAACTAACAATTAGGAAAGTAAAATTGTGGGTTGGTAATCACTTTTTGTGGGAACCAATTATCCTTTTTCTGATGTTCATGTTTAAAATTCATGCCTTTGTTCAAAGGTTCACATTCAACTTGTGTAACTGAGTTTTCACAATATGCTCTTGCCCATCCTGACTTCAATTGTAGTTGAGAAAACATGAGAGAGAAATAAATAAGCAGGCTTGTTTACCCACAAGGAAGTACACATTTCAGGTTATAATTGGCCTCTCAAATCTAATCAGTGGTCACACAGTTGATTATGTAAAAGTAGAATTTTATCGAGCACTGGGTTAAGCTAAAAGGGAGACATTTGTTTTCCTCACCACTGGAAAGTCCAGTATTCCTCAGGACTACAATTTTATTCATTTAACTTTCTGGCAATAGTCTGATTTGGTAAAAATCCTCTATAGTCAGAAAAGTGAAATGTAAGCACTCAGACATGAGAATCAAGAGGAACAATCTGATTTAACTTGTTATGCCCACATCTTACAATGGAACAATTTTCTGGGAGTGTTCATGAGGCGAAGAGGGCAGAATAAACCCCTTTTCTAATATAAATACAGCCAGCAGTGCCATGTGAATGTAATAAATGGAAATCAGATTGTTCCTAGATAATTAGTACCAAATGGTTGGAAAATCCAACCTCTAATCTATTGCCAAACCACTAG
Source organism: Oryctolagus cuniculus (assembly GCF_964237555.1). Lineage (NCBI taxonomy): Eukaryota > Metazoa > Chordata > Mammalia > Lagomorpha > Leporidae > Oryctolagus > Oryctolagus cuniculus. The sequence continues at coordinate 51,841,208 of NC_091434.1, forward strand.
AACACAGCAAAAAGCAAACAGCACAGTCAAGTAATGGAAATTCTTCAGTGTATCTAAACGATGGCGTAAAATAAGGACCCAATTTCTAAAGGGAAAAGATTTTCATAATCTCAGTGTGATACAGAGATCTTTAATATGGGGACTATCACAAGCTATTTCATTCGCTAGAGGAGAAAACCATGACTGAACCAGTGGAATGGTATTTAAGAGGTACGTAAGCACTCTGTCCTGGGCTGGTCAGTTGTGAAGAGTTGTCTGTTTTAGGCTCTTCTCTCATCATAACACATTGAAAACTCATAAAAAATCTGATGCACAATTAACTGGATACACCAAACCCACTCATGTTCTAATTTTAGTGTGCTTAATGGGATTCATAATTCACTTCGATGCCTCTTTAAATAACCTCTAGAATGCTGCCTCTTATCCTTCGAACAAAACGCCGAGAATTCTAGTAATCTGGGAGTATTCTACCCCTCGGTCCTATAATCTCAAAACAAACAAAATGTATAGTCTCATTTCAGAGTTATAACTCAATAGGCATTTACTTTGCTAGCCATGAGGCACATTCTGTGATTTACTTTGTGTTCTGTTTGTCCTGTCAAACTAATGTTTGAATTTCCTAAGAAAGAACAGATGCAAAACAATTCTAGCAAAAGAAATTCACTTTACTTCAGATTCATAACAAACTATTTAACAAAAGATACTTACATTTTCAATTTACATTTAATTCTTTACAATTTTGATTGTTTTTCAAATGCAATCCCAATAGTTCAAATCAATAAATACAATTTCAATAGTTCAAGTCATATTAAATCAAAAGTGGATATATATATTTAATACTAAATAATTTTAAATAATTTATTTTAATATCAGAAATTTGGAATTTCATTTTAATAGACATGAAATAGATATAGCTGCACTAGATGATATATCAGTGTATTTCACAGTAACATAACTAAAACTGAAAATGAATGAAAAGTAAGGAAAAAGTCACCTCCTTATCCCCTCTGCCTCTACCACTGCTGAAGCGGTGTAGTGATGAACTATGTGAGATCACCAACGCACATTCATAACCTCAACCTTGACCCTCCTTTTTCTCAGTTACTCCAGGGCTAGGCTAGTGTGCTGGTACATCTTTGACCAACATGTCCCAAACCTCTTTGCTCCTCCTGAATACTCCATGCCCCTCAGCATGATAGTCTCAGCTCTGTTTCTTCAAGGAAAGAAGATGCGAAGTGAACAAGACTTTTGTTTGCATCCAAATGGTGATGCATCTTTTATTCCTTTGTCAACACACAGGATGATTCAAAGTTGCTCTTTACATGTGATCAATTTCAGAAAACCCTGACTCCTAGCAAAGGTAACTTCCTCTTCACTTATGTTTCTACTCATAGTTTATTTCACAGCATGTCTTATAGTACTTGCAACAAGACCCCAGAGGCTGGATATTCCCTCTGGGTGCAAAGATTGAAGGTATCTGAGCCAATGTTCTGTCCCTTAAGTGAGGGAGACAAGAGAAAAAAAATCATAATCCTGGTAAGCAGGAAACAGTGAAAAGAAAAAAGAGAAGAAGGTTGAAATTGAAGTGGATCCCCTGCTCTTCACTGTGCACAACACGGGTACTTAGGGATCTAACTCTCAGCCTCTCTCGTCTCAGTCACATCAGTCCCTGTTACAAACCAAATGCCAAGCAATGAAAACAGCAACTATTTCAGTATGGTAGATAAAAAGTATGAGTTTATAAGGAAGCTTTTTGAGTGGTTTCCAGGGCATACAAAGTTAAAACACTAAATGTAACTTTTTCTTAAAGAAATGTTTTTATTTACATTGATGAACTGGTGAAATATCCTAGTATTAAACATAAAAGAATGATATACTTGAAAGTTTTTACTTAATTTAGCCTAGGAATTGCACCCAAATGAACTTCCAAAAGAACATATGTGTTGAAACTTTTTTCAAAAGTTTTCAAATACAATATTTTTGTTTCAGTTCATAGTACCATGCCATCAGTTTAGATATTAAATATTTCTAAAATTAAGTATATACTTAAATGGAGAATATTAGTAGCACAAGTAACTCAAAGAGAAAATAATTTTCTCCAAGATATATTTTGCCTATAAAAAATATTGTTTTCAATTTCACCTCCCTCTAAAAGGTCCCTTTACCAAGATCATGCAGTAATGTTATCATACATAGTATCAGGAAAAGGATTTCAAAACTGCAACAATTCAGAAACAGGTAATTTAAATACAAATACTTGAGTACTCGTTGGCAGAAACCACTATTCATTTTAGTGTCTGAAATGCAATTACATCACTCCCAGTGGGAACCCTTGCTATGTAATACGGGAAGTCACATTCAGACTGTTAATAATGCATTCCCTGTAACCAAGTTCAGCACCCCAGTGGTGGACCAGCATCACTCATTAAATCTACCTCCATTAATAGGAATAAGAGTAGAAATGTGCCCCAAGGAGAAAAAGTATATGAAATTTTAAAGCAATACTGAGAGTTAAACCATTTTAGAAATCACAGAGAAAAGAGAAGCATGGCAAGTAATTTGCATCTGACTTGCTAAAGTAATTTTAATTTGCAAGTTAACCTTTTTTTACAAGCCTTCATCTCTAGCCATGTTTACTTTTAAATTACGATCTGAAAGTAGTATTTGAAATATTATAGAAACAATGATGCAGAATGATTACTGGAAAATATTGTATCTAAGGAAACCACAGATACAATCAATATACTCACTTTAGATGTTGATACTTGAGTTATTCTTAACTGATTTTCCAAATCTTGCACTTTATTTTTCAGTTCCACATTTTCTGTTTCTAAGTCTTGGATCTAAAAAGAATTATTATGAAACAACATTCAGAAATTTTCTTTCTTGGAAAATACTAACTATTAATGAATAAGATTTCACATTATTTAAAATGTTAATGTGCTCTTTTGTGCATGGGGAAATTATTTGATAAATCTTGGAGAATACTAGAGGATGCTAAGTCACTGGAAAGACATAACATTTAAAATACATTTCACGTGTGTGAAAAATTTTATGTTTCTAATGCTTCATCTATGTGTTTTCTTGTTGTACTGTGCAATCTATGCCCATAATCTTTGAGGATAACCACAAGAGAGTGAAACTTGCTTATGACGATTCTGAAGAGTGGAGAAGGGGTGTAATTCAGTTACAAAGAATCTGATCTGCATGGGAAACCACTTACCCAGCATCTGCTGCTTCTGCTGCTCTGATCCCCATGAGAAGCATCAGGAAGTGAAGCAAAGTCACATGAGAACACTAACTTCTTGTGGGAATTCAATATAAAATAGTTAAAAACTGTACAGGGGATCAGGAATGAAAAGTTATGGGAACACAGTGAAAGCAGTTCCAATCAGTGTTGGGGAATTTAATGGCAGGCCTTTTAGATTTGTTTGATGGAATGCAAGTTTCCCTGTACTTACAGCACACACATGTAAACAACAAGCTTGTTTACTCACTCTTTTCTGTAACCCTGCAATCTGCTTTCTGGTTTCCACATCTTTTCCTCCAGATTCTAGAAATTTCCTGTATGCCAGGTCAAATGCTTGGCCGATTGTTAACGTTATCTCTTCAGCCTTTGAAAAAAGCAAACAGAGAGTTCTTTTTCAATTATAATATGCCAAACTCTTTTTTTTTTTTTTTTTTTTTGGACAGGCAGAGTGGACAGTGAGAGAGAGAGACAGAGAGAAAGGTCTTCCTTTTTGCCGTTGGTTCACCCTCCAATGGCCAGCGTGCTTCGGCCGGCGCACCGCGCTGATCCGATGGCAGGAGCCAGGTGCTTCTCCTGGTCTCCCATGGGGTGCAGGGCCCAAGCACCTGGGCCATCCTCCACTGCACTCCCAGGCCACAGCAGAGAGCTGGCCTGGAAGGGGGCAACCGGGACAGAATCTGGCACCCCGACAGGGACTAGAACCCGGTGTGCCAGCACCGCTAGGTGGAGGATTAGCCTAGTGAGCTGTGGCGCCGGCCTTAATATGCCAAACTCTTCGTTGAATGAAGAAAAAGCATTTACACGAGATACAATAGGGCAAGGACTGGGGATAGAGGTTGAGGAAAGAAGCAAAGAAGCCCATCCTAACAGAATATTCAATCTACAGGCGTTGAGAATTTTTTAAAAAGAACATTAAGGAATATTTGTTCAAGTTGGAAGCAAGAGTTCTTTCTGTTCAACTTCCCATCTCTTTTGCTGTAGTATTTTCTTTCCTAGTTGTTTTGCCCTATTCTTTGAGTATTTAGTGCTTATTGAGATAGCACAGTGCCAAGTGCAGGCCTCCTGTGACTCTGCTACTTACTTCCTTTTCCTAACAAGGAGGTCTGGGTAAGCCCTGGGCAGGTAACTTGAATGAGGCTGACTGGGACGTGTCTGTGGAAAATTGAGGTATGCTCTCTTTAAATGGAACAACTGGGATTAAGTTCCAGGTTAATTGTGGCCTGGTGGAAAAGAGCGATTCACAGAAATTTCAGATTTTAAATAGGAAAGGCGAAGTCAGAAATCTGAAATTTAATGAGAGCTCCTAATTTTAAGTGATGGCAAATGTTTCATATTTTTCTAAAAAACAGTGCCAATTCAACAAAATGTACTTGTCCTCTGAATTTGGCCTGGTAAATAATTTACAGTCTGTTCCATCAACTAGCAACAGCCACAAAATTTTAAGTCATCACTTTTCCATTTATATCTCCACAGATACCATGGTATCTTATAAAATGTAATTCACTTAATTTTTTTTTATTTAGTTAAAATTGTACATTTAGAAAAACATATCAATGGATTTAATAATCATAAATATGTCACATGTATTAAGACGAATTCTTACAACTTCGTAATGACAGAAAAACCAGCAGAAACACTAAATATTAATAGTTCATGTTTGCAAATCTTATTTTTTGTAATAATCTATGATCAACCTCAGATTAGAATATACTTTATTAATAGAACTTAGGTTAGCTAATTGACTTTTTTTTTTTTTTTTTACAGGCAGAGTGGACAGTGAGAGAGAGAGAGAGACAGGGAGAAAGGTCTTCCTATATGCCCTTGGTTCACCCTCCAATGGCCGCTGCGGCCAGCACGCTGCAGCCGGCGCACCGCGCTGATCCAGTGGCAGGAGCCATGTACTTCTCCTGGTCTCCCATGGGGTGCAGGGCTTAAGCACTTGGGCCATCATCCACTGCCTTCCCAGGCCACAGCAGAGAGCTGGACTGGAAGAGGAGCAACCAGGACAGAATCTGGCGCCGCAACCGGGACTAGAACCTGGTGTGCCGGCACCGCAAGGCAGAGGATTAGCCTATTGAGCCGTGGCGCTGGCCTGCTAATTGACTTTTTGATTTTTGTACTTCACTATTTAAGTGGGCTATAACAAAGCACTTAATCTAGTTAAATAAAAATACATCCATAAAATAATTATACAGAAAAACTATTTGTCATTCAAAAATGAAGGAAAATGTATTTAGTAGAGGGTTACGCTTGTGATTATAAAGAAAGTTGAAAGTGTGTCATTGTAAAAATTAAAGGAAAAATAAGAAATGAAATAAGGAGGATGGGGGGTGATAGTGGGAGGGAGGGATGGGAAGTATCATTATGTTCTTAAAACTGCATATATGAACAAAGTTTATAAAAATGATATGTGCAAATCATAATTGTACAATCAGATGTGTATCAATAAAGTTATATACTGATATAATCAGCCTACTGAAGATTTAGAATATTTATTCCTCCTAGAAGGTCTCCTATGGCTACATCTAGTGAAATCACGTCTATTATGGTCAACCATCACTCTATTATTCTAACACCATAGATCAGTTTTGCCTTTTTTATCGTTAAAAATGGATCATAAAGTGTGTATTCTTTTGTGTCTGGCTTCTTTTGCTAACTTAATGTTTGAGTTTCACATAGATCGTATATATCAGTAGTCAGTGCATTTTACTGCCGACCAGCATTCCATGTTAGGAATGTACCACGGCTGACTTGTCCACTTTCTTCTTAGTGGTCACTCATGGTGGCTCTCAGTTCTTTGTTATTATGAACAGAACAGCCTCAAACATTCCTATAAAACATTTTGTAGACATATTTTTTCATGTTTCTGGTCAAAGACCTAGAACGTAACTGCTAAACCATAAAATGCATTTATGGTTAACATTATAAGAAACTGTCACACTGATTTCCAGTAATTATTATGTTAAGGAGTGTTAAGTTTAAGTCATACGAAACGATGGTTTATGATTATGATTTTCATTGTTCTATAAAGTCTTTGTCACGTTTTACATCAGAGTCATACTGGTTTCATAAAGTGACTTTAAAAGTGTTCCTTTATTCTCTACATTTTGGAAACTTTCATGTATAATTAGATATTTTCATAAATATTTTACAAAACTTACTAGGGAAGTTATCTAGGGTTGGTATTTCACTTGTTTTTTGTTTTGCTTTGTTTTAGATTTTATTTATTTATTTGAGAGGTAGAGTTACAGACAGAGGGAGGGAGAGACAGAGAGAAAGGTTTTCCAACTGCTGGTTCACTCCCCAAATTGCCCCAATGGCCAGAGCAGGACTGATCCGAAGCCAGGAGCCAGGAGCTTCTTCCGGTTCTCCCACATGGGTGCAGAAGGTCAAGCACTTGGGCCACCTTCTACTGCTTCCCCAGGCCATACCAGAGAGCTGGACTGGAAGAAGAGCAGTCAGGACACAAACTGGTGCCCATATGGGACACTGGTGCTACAGGTGGAAGCTTAGCCTACTGCACCACATCGCCAGCCCTGTTATTTCATTTGTTATAAGAAGTTTTTAAAGATTTAATTATATATGTAATTAAACTTATATGTAATTATAATTACATGTAATGGTAAATGTTTTCAAATTTTCTTTTTATTCTTTGCCAACTTTGGTAAAATGAGTTCATCAGATATTCACCAATATTATCTGATCAAATGCTTTGGTATAATAGTTATGTATTATGTATCTCTATGTTTTTGAAGACTATAGATTTATAGCTATAGCTACACATTTCCTTCTGAAATTGGTAATATGTGCTTTCTCATACTTTTGTTCTTAATACATTTTTTTTTAAAAATTGTATTATCCTTACTAAAGAACCAATTTTGGCTTTGTTGATTTTTAATGTTTTCAATTTCATTGATTCTACTCAATTATCTTTTTACTTTCTATTCTGGTTTTAACTTGTTCTTTTTTTTAAGAAATTTTTTATTTATTTCAAAGACAGAGTTACACAGAGAGGTAGAGCCAGAAAGAGAGAGAGGCTTTCCATTCTGCTGGTTCACTCCCCAAATGACTGCAATGACCAGAGCTGAGCTGATCCGAAGCAAGGAGCCAAGATCTTCTTCTGGGTCTCTCACCCAGGTGCAGGGGCCCAAGGAGCTGGGCCATCTACTGCTTTCCCAGGTTGTAGCAGAGAGCTGGATCGGAAGTGGAGCAGCCGGGACTCGAACCAGCACCCTTATGGGATTCTGGCGCTGCAGGTTGAGGCTTTAACCCACTGTACCACAGCGTCAGTCCCTTGTTCTTATTGCTTCATTTAATGTTTTAAGGTTGAGACCAAGATGAATAATTTTAATACATTTACTTTTCTCATATAAGCATCAACAGCTATAAATTTCCCTCTTAGTACTGCTTTGTCTTTTACTAAATGTGGTATGTTGTATTTTTTTTAACTTTTATTTAGTAGATATAAATTTCCAAAGTACAGTTTATGGATTACAATGGCTTTTCCCCTCCATAACTTCCTTCCCACTCACACCCCTCCCATCTCCTGCTCCCTCTCCCATTCCATTCACATCAAGATTCATTTTTGATTATCTTTATATATAGAAGTTCAATTTAGTAAATATTAAGTAAAGATTTCATCAGTTTGCCCCCACACAGAACACAAAGTGCCAAATACTGTTTGAACACTAGTCATATCATTAATTCACATTGAACTGCACATTAAGGACAGAGATCCTACATGGGGAGTAAGTGCACAGTGACTCCTGTTGTTGACTTAACAAATTGACACTCTTCTTGGGACTTTTCCTTGTATTATGACTATATAAAGGATGTTTTAATTTTAAAAATTTGGATCCTTTGTTGTCAGAGAATATTCACCATGATATTTAAAATTTTAAAATTTATTTAGTATTCAATATGGTTCAACACAAGGCTCATCTCTTGCACATTCCATATTCATTCAAATAAAGTATATTTTGCTGTTCTTTGGGATAGAGTTCCATACATCTCAATTAGATCACTAAGTGATGATGATATTATTTTATTTTTTTCATTAACTTTATTGACTTTTTTGCCAGTTGCTAGGAATGGCATGGAACCAATAATGATTATAGATTTACTCTTTTTCCTATAATTCTGTTAGAGTCTGTAATTCAAATTTTAAAACATATTATTGGGGAGGGGTGGTGTGAATTGAGTTTCAGTGGGTTAAGCTGCAGCCTGCACAACTGGCATATCCATCCTATATGGGCACCAGTTCGAGCCCTGGCTCTTCCACTCTGATCCAGCTCCCTGCTATGCACCTGGGACAGCAGCAACGATGGTCAGAATACTGGGGCACCTGTCACCCACATGAGAGATCCAGATGAAATTCCTGGCCTTGACTTCAGCTGGGCCCAGCCCTAGCTATTATAAAGGGCCATTTGGGGTGTGAACCAGTGGAGGGAAGATCTTTCTCCTTTTCTTGCTCTCTCTCTCTAACTCTACCTTTCAGATAAATAAATAAATCTTTAAAAAATACACTGCAATATAGATTACATGAACAGCATCTGCCCTTTAATCATAGCTGTCTCTTTTTATATCTGGTAATACTGCTTGCCTTGAAGTCATCTTTTTTATCAATATAATCACATTAACTTTCTGAAGCATACTGTTTGTACGGTACATATTTTTCTTTCTTAAAAAAATTTATTTATTTATTTTGAACATCAGAGTTACAGAGAGAAAGGGAGAGACAGAAAAAGGGATCTTCCACTCACTGGTTCATTTTGCAGAGGGCTAAATGGCCAGGGCTGGGCCAGGCCGAAGCCAGGAGCCAGAAGTCAAAACACTTGGGCCATCTTCCACTGCTTTCCCATGCCATTAGCAGGGAGATTAACCACAGTGGAACAGCCAGGACAGGAAGCGGTGCTCATATGGGTTGCACGTGGCAGTTTACCCGCTATGCTACAACACCAGCCCCGGGTATGTGTTTTTCATCTATATTTGTCTTCACATTGAAAATGTGTCTTTTCTAGAGAGCAATGAATCAGCATTTAGAAAGCTTTCTAATAATTAGGATTTGATTGCAGTACGTGGCACATTTACATTTACTTTCTTTATTTCCTATGTGGCACATATGTTTTTATGTTTCTTGTTCATCCTTTTCTATCTTGCTTTGGGTTTATGAAAAAAAAAAAAAGAAAAACTAACCAAGTGTTGTTTTCCTATAAACTTATTTGTAATCCATTGAATTAATTTTAGTGATTGCCCTAATGATTATAATATGCCTCCTTAATTTAGCACAACCTTCTTAAGAACTAATATTTTTTTGTAAATAGTAACAATGAACATACTAGTCCTTTGTGCTATTATTGTCATATGTTAACATTATGACACAAGTATGATTTTATTCTTGTTTCAAATAATTGTTTTAAATATATAGCAACATTGTAAACATTTCTAGTAACGTTTTAATCTTTTTTCTTTTCTACACATTTCAGTTTCCTTTTTTTGTCTTTTCAAATACAAAACATTTTTATCATATCTTGCAGTGAAGTTCTGCTAGTAATAATTTACTCCAGTTTCATTTACCCCATAAATGTTTTGACTTAAATTTTGAAAGATGTCTTAAACAGATGTGGAATTCTCTTATGATATCTCCTTACTTTAATACTGTTAAAGATATCATTATATTCCCCCTGGCCTCCATCAAGACTGATTTAAAGTGGCTTGGCATTCTTCATACTTCTTACTTGTCTGTAGTGATACAATATGCCTGTTTCTCTCTTTCTGCTTTTAAGGTCCTTTCTTTTCTCTTATTTTCTCTCCTTCCCTCTCTCTCGAACATACCATAGACATAAATAGGGACTGTTCCCTGTGTTATTTATTCAGCTTGAAGTTTGCCAAACTTCTCAGACTTGTAATGGGACAAATTTCATCACATTTGGAAACTCTTCAGCCAGTATTTTTTCTGCCCTATTTCCTCTCTTCTATTTTGTTTATTTTCTATTTTGTATTTTTAATTAGTTTTTAAAAGAGTCAATGTGATTTGTAAATACAATTCCAAGAACATAATGATATTCTCTACCTCCCTCCCTTACTTACCCCTCTCTCTCCCACCATCTTTCCTTCTCTCTTTCTTTTTTTGGGGGGAGGTGGAGTTTGAGATAACATAGTTAAGAATCACATTACAGTAAAAAGTCTTAATACTTCACAGAATAAGTAGTTTAGCAAATAAAAAGCAAAAATATCCTAGTTTATCAGGAATAAAGACAATGGCTATAAATAATGAATTGATGGAAAAATTATTTCAGTTTTACATATGTTAGAAAATTCTGTATTTTCCGAGAAGTGTTTATGGCTGTTATCATCATCAACATCATCACCACCACCATTTATTTCACTTGGTTCATTTGGTCAGATAGCATTTCTCATCTATCTTAAGATAACTGACTGTTAGGTTTTTGTCACTCCAAATATAATGTTAAACTTTTCTATTTTTTCTACTTCATATATTCTATCTAAGTGTTTAGTTCTTTTTTAAATTTGCTGCATCTATGTTGAAATTTTTGTTTACTTACTAATTTATTTTTCTTTTAATTTTCTGTATATATTTATAAAGTAGTACTAAAGTCTTGAGCAGTACAAATAAGTTTAAGGTTTCCTTTTGGCATTGTGGCGCCTTAGGGTAAGTCCTCTCTTAAGACGCCCACATCCCAGATTGAAGTGCCCAGAGTTAAGTCTAGCCTCTGCTTCTGATCCAGCTTCCTGCTAATGTGCCTGGGAGACAGGAAATATTGGCCCAGGTGTCTGGGTTCCTGCTTGCCACCCAAGTGAAGGACACGCATGGAGTTCCAGGCTCCTGGATTTGGCCTGGCCCAGTTCCAGATGTTCCAGGCATTTGAAGAGTGAATCAGTAGATAAAAGATCTCTCTCTTTCTCCTTCTCATTCTTTCACATAAATAATTAAGCAAATTGTTGCTTAAATTTGTTTCCTTTAATTTTTATCCTTAATTTGGTTCCCCCTTGGCCATAGAGGTAATGACTGTATGTATTTGTACAGATTTTATTGATATGTTTGTATATGCTTTAAGAGCATAATAACACCAAAAATTATTTTAAATTAAATTATTTACCTACTTGAGAGTCAGAGAGAGAAGGAGAGACAGACACAGACAGACAAGGCTCCCACTGACTGGTTCACTCACCAAAAGCCTGCAATGACCCAAGCTGGGAAGCTGGCAACCAGTGTCTCAACCCAGGTGGGTAGCAGGTACTCAGCTATTGGAACCATCACTTTTTCTTCCCACTCTACACATTAACAGGGACCAGAATCAAGAGTAGAGCTAGGACTTGAACTCTGACATGGGATGCAAGTGTCCCAACTGGTAGCTTACCCACTAAGCCAAATACCCATCCCAATAATACTAAAATTTGTTTATGAGACCAACTAATCTAAAAATCCTTATTATTTATTCAATTCCATTATATAAATTGTATTCATACCTCTATTTTGTTATTAATTATTAATGATATTAACCTTAAACAATGATATTAAAATGTAATGTGTTATGTACATGCCTATATATGAGACTTCACATATGTAGCCTCAATTAATTGATTTTACTCACAACAATTTTGTAAAATGGATGCTATTTCCAGTTTATGGACTAATATTCAGATATTCAGAAACATTAACTAATTTGCCTACTGAAATAACTTATGCATGACAGAATAAGAATTTGAGTTGATGCCTCTTCTCATGTTCAAGTCCATGTGTTTACCCATATACTAATAGTGATAACACATGATTCTTTTGAATCATATTGGTAACAGGCATCTTTACTCTTCATCTGCCAATCTCAACAGAATTTTATTGGTTTTATAATATTTAAAGAAACTGATCTCTTTTTTATCATTGATTTTCTGTATTGATTCTAGGTTTCAAGTTAGTATGCTTCTTCTTTTACCACTTTAAACTCCCTTTTGCTTATTCTTAATTTATTTTGATACACTGGTTTTTTAGGTTCTTTTTTTTTTAAACTTTTATTTAATGAATATAAATTTCCAAAGTACGACTTACGGATTACAATGGCTTCCCCCCCATAACGTCCCTCCCACCCACAACCCTCCCCTTCCCCACTCCCTCTCCCCTTCCATTCACATCAAGATTCATTTTCGATTATCTTAATATACAGAAGATCAGCTTAGTATACATTAAGTATGGATTTCAACAGTTTGCTCCCACACAGAAACATAAAGTGAAAAATAATAGATGATTTTTTTTAAATGATGATGAAATCAGATCAGACCTATTGTCATGTTTAATCCCAGTGAGAGTCAAGTTGGGAGTTGATAATTTCTTTTTTTTTTTTTTTTTTACAGAGGATCAGTTTAGTATGCATTAAGTAAGGATTTCAACAGTTTGCACCCCCATAGAAACACACAGTGAAATATATTGTTTGAGTACTCGTTATAGCATTAAATCTCAATGCACAGCACATTAAGGACAGAGATCCTACATGAGGAGTAAGTGCACAGTGACTCCTGTTGTTGACTTTACCAATTGACACTCCTGTCTATGGCATCAGTAATCTCCCCACGCTCCAGTCATGAGTTTCCAAGGCTATGGAAGCCCTCTGAGTTCTCCGACTCTTATCTTGTTTAGACAAGGTCATAGTCAAAGTGGAAGTTCTCTCCTCCCTTCAGAGAAAGGTACCTCCTTCTTTGATGACCTGTTCTTTCCACTGGGATCTCACTCACAGAGATCTTTTGCCAGAGTGTCTTGGCTTTCCATGCCTGAAATACTCTCATGGGCTTTTCAGCCAGATCCGAATGCCTTTAGGGCTGATTCTGAGGCCAGAGTGCTATTTAGGACATCTGCCATTCTATGAGTCTGCTGAGTATCTCACTTCCCATGTTGGATCACTCTCCCCTTTATTTACTCCATCGGTTAGCGTTAGCAGGTACTAGACTTGTCTATGTGCTCCCTTTGACTCCCAGTCCCTCCACCATGACCAACTGTGAACTGAAATTGATCACCTGGAACAGTGAGATGGCATTGGTACATGCCACCTCAATGGGATTGAATTGGAATACCCTGGTATGCTTCCAACTCCACCACTTGGGGCAAGTCAGCCTGAGCATGTCCCAAATTATACATCTCTTCCCTCTCCCATTCCCCTCCCATGTTCAACAGGGATCACATTTCAGTTAATTTTCAACACTTAAGAATAAATGTGCATCAATTACAGAACTAAATCAGTCATATTAAGTAGAACAGATAAAAAAAACTACTAAGAGGGATAATGTATTAAGTTGTTCATTAACAGTCAGGGCTATGCTGATCAAGCCACCATTTCCCATAGTGTCCACCTCACTCCAACAGGTTTCCCTCTTGGTGTCCAGTCAGTCGTCACCGATCAGGGAGAACATATGGTATTTGTCCCTTTGGGACTGGCTTATTTCACTCAGCATGATGTGTTCCAGATTCCTCCATTTTGTTGCAAATGACTGGATTTCGTTGTTTCTTACTGCGGTATAGTATTCTAAAGAGTACATATCCCATAATTTCTTTATGCAGTCTATCGTTGATGGGCATTTAGGTTGGTTCCAGGTCTTAGCTATTGTGAATTGAGCTGCAATAAACATTAGGGTGCAGACCGCTTTTTTGTTTGCCAATTTAAATTCCTTTGGGTAAATTCCAAGGAGTGGGATGGCTGGGTTGAAAGGTAGGGTTATCTTCAGGTTTCTGAGGGATCTCCAGACTGACTTCCATAGTGGCTTGACCAGTTTGCATTCCCACCAACAGTGGGTTAGTGTCCCTTTTTCCCCACATCCTCGCCAGCATCTGTTGTTGGTAGATTTCTGCATGTGAGCCATTCTAACCGGGGTGAGGTGAAACCTCATTGTAGTTTTGATTTGCATTTCCCTGATTGCTAATGATCTTGAACATTTTTTCATGTGCCTGTTGGCCATTTGGATTTCCTCTTTTGAAAAATGTCTATTGAGGTCCTTGGCCCATCTCTTAAGTGGGTTGTTGGTTTTGTTTTTGTGGAGTTTCTTGATCTCTTTGTAGATTCTGATTATTAACCCTTTATCTGTTGCATAGTTTGCAAATATTTTTTCCCATTCTGTCGGTTGTCTCTTCACTCTCCTGACTGTTTCTTTTGCAGTACAGAAACTTCTCAATTTGATGCAATCCCAAGAGTTGATTTTGGCTTTGACTGCCTGTGCCTCCCGGGTCTTTTCCAGAAATTCTTTGCCTGTGCCAATATCTTGAAGGGTTTCTCCAATGTTCTCTTGTAACTTGATGGTGTCAGGTCGTAGATTTAGGTCTTTAATCCATGTTGAGTGGATTTTTGTGTAAGGTGTAAGGTAGGGGTCTTGCTTCATGATTCTGCACGTGGAAATCCAATTTTCCCAGCACCATTTATTGAATAGACTGTCATTGCTCCAGAATCAAATATAAGTTGGCTGTAGATGTTTGGGTTGATTTCTGGTGTTTCAATTCTGTTCCATTGGTCTATCCATCTGTTTCTGTACCAGTACCATGCTGTTTTGATTACAACTGCCCTGTAGTATGTCCTGAAATCTGGTATTGTGATGCCTCCAGCTTTGTTTTTTTTTGTACAAGATTACTTTAGCTATTCGAGGTCTCTTGTGCCTCCATATAAATTTCAGCATCATTTTTTCCAGATCTGAGAAGAAGGTCTTCGGTATCTTGATTGGTATTGCATTGAATCTGTAAATTGCTTTTGGGAGAATGGACATTTTGCTGATATTGATTCTTCCAATCCATGAGCATGGAAGATTTTTCCATTTCTTGGTATCCTCTTCTATTTCTTTCTTTAAGGTTTTGTAATTTTCATCGTAGAGATCTTGAACATCCTTGGTTAAGTTTATTCTAAGGTATTTGATTGTTTTTGTAGCTATTGTGAATGGGATTGATCTTAGAAGTTCTTCCTCAGCCATGGCATTGTCTGTGTATACAAAGGCTGTTGATTTTTGTGCATTGATTTTATACCCTGCTACTTTGCCAAAATCTTCTATGAGTTCCAATAGTCTCTTAGTAGAGTTCTTTGGGTCCCCTAAATACAGAATCATGTCATCTGCAAAGAGGGATAGTTTGAGTTCTTCCTTCCCAATTTGTATCCCTTTAATTTCTTTTTCTTGCCTAATAGCTCTGGCTAGAACCTCCAGAACTATATTGAATAGCCGTTGTGAGAGTGGGCATCCCTGTCTGGTACCAGATCTCAGTGGAAATGCTTCCAACTTTTCCCCATTCAATAGGATGTTGGCTGTGGGTTTTTCATAGATTGCTTTGATTGTATTGAGGAATGTTCCTTCCAAACCCAGTTTGCTTAGAGTTTTCATCATGAACGGGTGTTGTATTTTATCAAATGCTTTCTCGGCATCTATTGAGATAATCATATGGTTTTTCTTCTGCAGTCTGTTAATGTGGTGTATCACATTGATTGTCTTGCGCACATTAAACCATCCCTGCATACCAGGGATAAATCCCACTTGGTCTGGGTGGATGATCTTTCTGATGTGTTGTTGCATTCTATTGGCGAGAATTTTATTGAGGATTTTTGCATCTATTCTTTCCCAACAAAGAAAAGCCCAGGACCAGATGGATTCACTGCTGAATTCTACCAGACATTTCAAGAAGAACTAACTCCAATTCTTCTCAAACTATTTAGGTTCTTGAGATGAAATTTATACTATTGATTAGAGATATTCTTTTTTCTTAATGAATTAATTTCTATACCTTGAGTATGATATACTTTAGCACATGTTTCTTTATCCCTTAAAAAACAATATACATTCTGCTGTTGGTGGATAGAATTCTCTGTTGATTAGATTCTATTGATTAATGATATTGGATTTTTTTTTTTTTGGACAGGCAGAGTTAGACAGTGAAAGAGAGAGACAGAGAGATTTATAGACAGTGAGATAGAGAGACAGAGAGAAAGGTCTTCCTTCCATTGATTCACTTGTCTTTTCCATTTTACCTATTTCGTTTCTAACCTGTAGTTCTAGTATTTGGCAATACATATTTTAGATACTTTGTCTTCTTGGTGGCATGTCCCTTTTATTATAATATAATTCTCCTGGTCTCTGGTAATTTTCTTCACACTGAATTGGATTCTATCTGGTATTAATATAGTTCATTCTGCATTCTTTGAATAATATTTGCATGCTCTTATCTCTTCTAATTCTTCTATTTCATGCCTGTCTATATCATTATATTTGCAGCAATTTTCTTGTAGCCAATATATATCTGGGTTATAGGTTTTAAATCCACTCTGAAAAATATTTTACTTATTTTTTAACTTTATACAAGTAATTTCTACATTTTCCCTCATTCCACTGTAAAGAAATTCTCATGGCAAAATATTTTAATTGGGCTATTTCTTTTTTTTTTTTTTTTAGGACATTAAAAATTTTTTTTTAAAACTTTTATTTAATGAATATAAATTTCCAAAGTATGACTTATGGATTACAATGGCTCCCCCCCCATAATGTCCCTCCCACCCGCAGCCTTCCCCTTTCCCACCCCCTCTCCCCTTCCATTACATCAAGATTCATTTTTTTTTTTTGATAATTTTTTTTTTACAGAAGATCAGTTTAGTGTACATTAAGTAAAGATTTCAATCGTTTGCACCCCCATAGAAACACAAAATGAAATATACTGTTTGAGTACTCGTTATAGCATTAAGCCTCAGTGTACAGCACGTTAAGGACAGAGATCCTACATGAGGAGTAAGTGCACAGTGACTCCTGCCGTTGACTTCACAAATTGACACTCCTGTTTATGGCATCAGTAATCTCCCTATGCACCAGTTATGAGTTTCCAAGGCTATGGAAGCCCCCTGAGTTCTCCGACTCTTATCTTGTTTAGACACGGTCATAGTCAAAGTGGAGGTTCTCTCCTTAATTGGGCTATTTCAACCATTTACATTTAACGTGATTTTTAATACATCAGAGCTTAAGTCTGTCATTTCAATATTTTTCTTGTTATTGCCATTTTAAAAAACAATTTCTACCTATTTATTTTCATTTTATTTGAAAGGCAGACAGATTTTGAGAGCTCTTCCACCTACTGAATGACTCTATAAATGCCTGAAACAGTCAGGGTTGGGCCAGACTTAATCCAGAAACCCAAAATCCAATCTGCTTCCACCTGGGTATCAAGGACCCAAGTACCTGCAACACCAATTAACTGCCTCTCAGGCTGTTTGCTATCAGGAAGCCTGAATTAGAAATGAAGCAGTCAGGTACTCTGACATGGGATGTGGGCATTTCAAATGTCAACTCAACTACTGCACCTAACACCCACTCATTGCTATTTTTTTCTTAATCTTTATTTAAAAAGTTGAGTTAATTCCTAACACAATTATTTCAGATAATTTGTCTTTCCTTTTTAATTCATTCCTGTGGATTTTCAAAATATTTTATGACAAAATTTTGATTCATCCATAGTGCTTCAAAATGTACTTCATTATATAAAATTTTAGTGGTTGCTCTAGGATTAGCATTACATTTATGTAACTTAGCACTGTTGCCTGATGATGTTTTTTCAATTAAAGGAAGGTGCAGAGAACTTATTTACTTTACACATTCTCATCTTACTTGCTCCATGCATAACTGCCTTACAAATATCATATATAAATATTTGTATACATATTATACACACATGCATGTTTATATGTGTACAGGTGTGTATATGTGCATGTATATATGTATATTTAGAATCACATCAAAGAATCATTGTTGCTTCTATGATCAAACATAATTTAGGGAAACTCAATATTGACCCATGTATTTGTTCATCCTGTTCTTTTTTCCTTCCCTGTGTTCTTAAATTTCTTCTTTTATTACTTCCTTTGTGTTCAGAAAACTTCCTTTAGCTGTTTTACGGAAGGTTTAGTACTGACACATAATCTTAATTTTATTTCATCTGTAACTTTTTATTCATCTTTGATTGTTAAAGTACGTTTTCTGGATATAGAATTTTGTTAAAGTATATTTTTTCTTGAAACAGAATTCTGGTTTGACCTGATTTTTTTTGTTTTTTTTTTGGTTGGCACTGCAAATCCATTTTCTACCTTTGATAAAGGTCTTGATTACTTTTTTTTGCTTTCTTTTTTTTTACTTTTCAAAAGCTTGATTCTGATGTGTGTTAGTGTGGTTTTATTTGAAATAACCTATTTACTTCACTTCAATTTTTGAATATAGATTTACATAATTAGCCAAATTTTGGAAGCTTTCAACAATTTTTGAGCACATTTTAAAGGCTACCTTGCATTTTTTTTCTTCTCTATTTCTCGGACTCTGATGACAAACAAATGTTAGAATTTATGTTATACTGGTCAAGCCACTATGGAAGTCAGTCTGGAGATCCCTCAGAAACCTGAAGATAACCCTACCTTTCAACCCAGCCATCCCACTCCTTGGAATTTACCCAAAGGAATTTAAATTGGCAAACAAAAAAGCGGTCTGCACCCTAATGTTTATTGCAGCACAATTCACAATAGCCAAGACCTGGAACCAACCTAAATGCCCATCAATGGTAGATTGGATAAAGAAATTATGGGATATGCACTCTTTAGAATACTATACCGCAGTAAAAAACAATGAAATTCAGTCATTTGCAACAAAATGGAGGAATCTGGAACACATCATGCTGAGTGAAATAAGCCAGTCCCAAAGGGACAAATATCATATGTTCTCCCTGATCGGTGACAACTGACTGGACACCAAAAAGGAAACCTGTTGAAGTGAAATGGACACTATGAGAAACGGTGACTTGATCAGCATAGCCCTGACTGTTAATGAACAACTTAATACATTATCCCTCTTAGTAGTTTTTTGTCTGTTCTACTTAATACTACTGGTTTAATTCTGTAATTAATACACAGTTATTCTTAAGTGTTGAAATTTAACTGAAATGTGATCCCTGTTGAACATGGGAGTGGGAATGGGAGAGGGAAGAGATGTACAATTTGGGACATGCTCAAGCTGACTTGCCTCAAATGGTAGAGTTAGAAACATACCAGGGGATTCCAATTCAATCCCATTGAGGTGGCATGTACCAATGCCATCTCACTAGTCCAAGTGATCAATTTCAGTTCAATTGATCATAATGAAAGGACTAAGAGTCAAAGGGATCACATAAACAAGTCTAGTGCCTGCTAATACTAACCGACAGAATAAATAAAGGGGAGAGCGATCCAACATGGGAAGCGCCATACACAGCAGACTCATAGAATGGCAGATGTCCTAAACAGCACTCTGGCCTCAGAATCAGCCCTTAAGGCATTCGGATCCGGCTGAAAAGCCCATGAGAGTATTTCAGGCATGGAAAGCCAAGACACTCTGGCAAAAAAAAAAACAAAAACAAAAACAAAAACAAAAAAAAACAAACAAAAAAAAACAACAACACAAAACTACTAAATGAAAGATCTCTGTGAGTGAGATCCCAGTGGAAAGAACAGGTCTTCAAAGAAGGAGGAACCTTTCTCTGAAGGGAGGAGAGAACTTCCACTTTGACTATGACCTTGTCTAAATAAGATAAGAGTCGGAGAACTCAACTTCCATAGCCTTGGAAACTCATAACTGGAGCATAGGGAGATTACTGATGCCATAACAGGAGTGTCAATTTGTAAAGTCAACCATAGGAGTCACTGTGCACTTACTCCTCATGTAGGATCTCTGTCCTTAATGTGCTGCACATTGAGATTTAATGCTATAACGAGTACTAAAACAGTATTTTTCACTTTGTGTTTCTATGTGGGTGCAAACTGTTGAAATCTTTACTCAATGTATACTGAACTGATCTTCTGTATATATAGAAAATTGAAAATGAATCTTGATATGAATGGAAGGGGACAGAGAGCGGGAAAGGGGAGGGTTGTGGGTGGGAGGGAAATCATCAGGGGGAAGGGGGGAGCCAATGTAGTCCATAAGCTGTACTTTGGAAATCTATATTCATTAAGTAAAAGTTAAAAAATGCATATAATAAAAAAATTTAAAAAAAAGAATTTGTTATAATTCCACAGGGCCGTGTTTGTGTGTGTGTGTGTGTGTGTGTGTGTGTGTGTTTATGCATATACATACACATGTACCTAAGTATCTCTTAGGTGTTCAGGTAGGGTATTTTCTATTTGTCAATCTTTCAAGTTATTGACTGTTATATTTTTCTATTTTATTGCTTAAGTTTTCTATTTCATTGATAAGAATTTCTACATTTTCATTTTTTAAAGTATGCTTGCAAATGCTCACTTTATTATGTTTTATTTGTCTTTAATAAGACCTTCATCCTATAATTCTAATATCTCTGGCATCTCAATTTGGAATCTAGTGGTTGACATTTTCATTTAGTTTAGGATTTGCCTGGTTGATAATGAAGAGAAGTTTTCAGTTGAATCTAGGGTATCTGAATATTATTTAAACTTCCTGTTTTAGGTGGATTCCTCTGACACAATTTCAGGAAAAGAAAATGAAGGTATAAAACCATAGCTTTATTCCTCCCTGCTGAGAACAGAGGTTCTCCTTATTTAATTTGTAGGCTGAACAATCTGGTCCTCATATAGTCTTCACTGTCACGATGGGGGGAGCGGCTCATTGACAGAACATACTGCTGTGAATAAAGCAGTATGTTTCAGTCTTGTGGAATATTAGGATCAGTTCCATGTGGCTTTCAAACTCTCTTAGAGATAGTGAAAAGATAGACTACAATGAACGGATAAGGAGAAGGCCCCAGTCATGACAAGTGAGCCACGGCGCCGGCCGGAACCCTTGGTTTTCAAAGACCAAACTTCATCTACCTGGAGCAGAATCATTTGACGAACTTGCAAAATATAGATTTCCTGACTTTCAGCCCCCACAAAAAAGCTTTTTTATGCAAAAGCCAAAGAATTATAATTTTAAAGGCACCCCTGTGAATTATGCACCCTGGTGACTGAATCACTGGGATAGCTTTAATAAATAACATTAAACCTTCAAGAAAAAGAAAATTAATATTCTATCTATAAAGAGAAAAGTGTCATGGGAATTGAAATTCTGATGGTCAATTAAAGATAATTATGATCAGAAAGAATCAGGTTTATACTTTTAAAAGTTAGTATAACTACATAGGGGTTCTGGCCAGCTTGTATTTTATGATCATGAAACAAGTTAAGAAAGGTAAAAAAACATAGTTAAGAAAGGTAAAACAAATGGCACAAGTGTGTAAGAACTATATGAACTCTTTGAACATTTCAAAGGACTCAGTTTATTTCTACATATAAAGTAAGAAAGAAGGGCAACTGAGTTTACTGTTTGGTAATGAGGTAAAAGATCATTATATATATATCCCACAGAGAATACATTCACCAAATACCAACTTAATTTTCTCAGTCACTTTGAGAAAAACATCTGCAAATAATCATGGTTAAGAAGTACTTGATATATGTAAATATAATGTGTTTATTCAATAGGATATATTTCAAATAAACTTATAAAATGTTTTGCTGTAAACACAATACTGTTTTATATGAGTAAGTATATTTTCTGATGAGATGTTTCATAATGTTTATCAAATTCTGAAGATATTATGATACCAAGTGGCTTAGCATATCATGTTGCCTTTTAAAGTATAAAAGTTTTTAATGCTTACAAGACACAGATAACAAATTGTGCTACTTTCGATTAATTTTCAACAAGATTTTTTTTCTTTAGGAGAAGTTCATTGAGCATCTATTGCCTACCTGATGCAGGAATTACAGGGACAAATAAAAATGTGCTCATATTTATTCCCAAGAAGTACACATACTGAAATCAGAGGAAAAAATCATGCAATAGTGATGATAATAGTTGTCCTCTGCTATTTCTGACAGCAAGATGAAGGATCAAATAAATGTATTAATTTCTAAGTATTGCCTAAGCCAATAATGTTGTTGAAGCTAGATGTTCTTCCTTCATGGAAGCCATCAACAGCTACAATGATTGCTTAGAATTCACATCTCATGTTTTATAACAGGAACTCAGAGTAGGTCATGATTAGAATTAACTTATTCTTTTAATCAAGACATCAGGTTTTCCTTAAGATTCTAGATGATTAAACAATAGTTACAAGATTTAATTTAGAATGTCCTAACTTTTATTACTTGCCAAAACTGTAGATTACTTTCAAAAGAGACACACACAGAAACACATTATACTTTTACCTTTCACTGTATTAGTTTTTCTGAATAATAAGCATCAAGAACCAAATATTTAAAGCTTCAGAGCAATTTTTAAGAAGCCATAAAGAGTTTCTTTACTGAAGTTTAGAATATTAATTTTCATCCAATCTGTAACATTCCAGGAGGAGGGAACATTTGTGCATACCACTACTCCTTGCGTTATGTTCATCTTACTAAATCGTATCAAAAATTAAAATTGCATGTAACATGACTATGAAAGAACTACATGCATGAATTAAACAGATAAGATATTCTAACAAAAGAAATTTGCATGCAAGTTTATGTCCATGAACATGAGAATTTAGTTAACAGTGAAATCCTGAAGCGTATTCTCATGACAGAATGAATCTATTAGTGTAGTCAAGTATTTGCAGGCTTTATGCATTTCCAAATACTTTATTAATGCCGGAAACAAGACAATTCCTGACTTGTAATAGAACAAACCACCCCAAAACATCTGGCATACTTACACACTTCTCGCTGTCAAATACATAGCACAAGTGTTTATTTGACTCAGAATCTTTGCATATGAAAGTGAATATCCTCTTGTCAGTTTTATCATCTGCACAAAATGAGATTCTATGAAGCTGGCAATTGTGTTGGACTTCCTGTGAACACAGATGGAAAGAAATACAGTTGATGGGATCTTTTCCATCTTCTGAAACACCCGCTTGAGTTAATGAGATATAACACATGAATTCAGAAGTGTAAAAAATCATCTGTCAAGCTTTGGTTTTATAATCATTTGCACCCCAAACATAAACAAGCATGTAATGGATATGGACCTCCTGACTCAGGATTAAGCTAAAATATTCATTTCAGGAGTGCTTGGAAAAAAATAAGCATAATAGAAAAGGATCAAAGTTACACAGACTTTCTGAGCTACAGTCTTAAGAGCTCATATACTTTAAATCTTGCAAGTTATATTAGAACATTGAAGCCCAGAGAGATTAAGACACCACCAAAAAGTTACATAAATTAAGAGAATCCTTTTTAACCAGAACTCTTTTATTTTTATTTCTCTGCTACTAATCACATTACAGTTGCTAATGTAGTTTCATTTGCACACACTTTCATGCAATGCATGCCACTATGTTGTACTTGGTTTTCTTATTGAATTTTATTTTACGTATATTTTTTAAAAGAATTATCTTATATATTTGAAAGACAGAATTACAGAGAGAGGTGGAGCCAGAGAGAGGTTTTCCATTCCACTGGTTCATTCCCCAAATGATCACAACTACCAGAGCTGAGCTGATCTGAAGCCAGGAACCAGGAGCCTCCTCTGGGTCTCCCACGAGGGTACAGGGGCCCAAGGATGTGGGTCATCCTCTACTGTTTTCCCAGGCCATAGCAGAGACTTGGATCAGAAGAGGAGCAGCCGGAACTAGAACTGGTGCCTATATGGGATGCCGGCGCTGCAGGCTGGGGCTTTAACCACTGCGCAACAGCCCAGCCCCACTTACCTTCTTGACTACACATACACTCTTGAAACTTCTCTGTCTAGGAGTGTCATCTTATGACCTCTGTAACATTTTTAATTGAACAGTAGAGAGGAAGGCCTACATGATTGAAACAACCTTGCTAATTAGTAGAAAGACAAATACTGCAATCAGGTAAATATGAGGGTAATCTTAAAAATTTGTGGAAAATGACATTAAAAGTATTTATTTTGGTGTAAAATTGCTTTTGATATTCACATATAACTTTTCTATAATGTACATGTTCCATGAAATTTTTGAAAGTCCCTCATAGGTACAGTTGCCTTTCTCTCCCTGTCTCTCATGTCTCTCTCTCTCATTCACAAGCACAAACACAAAATTATAAAACATATGCAAAGTATAAAATTACTTATATAAATTTTAAAATTACTATTAGTTAAAATATCAGCAGTTGACATTTGAAATATTTACTCACTCCTCACAGTTTTATGAAACATGTTTAATGTAGATAAGAAGTATGTTTTTATTTTACTATGACTGATGCAAGTGAGTAGAAATATCAGTCATTCTATTTTCTATTGTAGTTATAAATATCTTTTTGTAAGATGAATTGAAATACTAAGAATACCAATCAGAAACTCAGGCAACCCACTCTGTGTAGTAGGTGTTTGAATATTGAAATGGAAGTAATTCTAGTTTTCATCCAAAGAGGACTGGCTGCATGTCTTGTCACAAAGCTTTACTTTAGATCAGATCTACTAATGTTTCTCTAATGTGATTTCAGACAATCTGTAGTATAAATACCTGGGGTGTCTGCTATAAAATTTTCTGTCTTCACTCCAGTGAGACTTGTAGGTCTCCTGATCAAAATGAGTAATGCTGTTATAGTGAAGAACCTTATCTTTCCAAGTTCAGAATCTGATACATGAGTTTGCTAAGATTTGATCTATCACTGATTCACATAATTATTTATCAGACTAAAAATGAATACATAATATAGGATAGACAGATTTGCTTTGCAAGGATACAAATTAAAATGAGGAAGTACACTATATGGTTGTAGTATTTATTGGACTTATTAGATAGCCTAATCTGTTTCAATAGAATGGAGATACAGTACCGAAAGAGAGGGATTCACTCCAGATTTTTCACAAAGCCATGTTCTTTTTATTAGTACTTACATAACTGCCAATTTTGTCTCAGAGTATACTTTCCTATATTTTTCCAAGTGACTAACTTTGAAACTCACATTCTTTTTCATTTATTGTAATGGTAGCATAGTCAACCGAACAATAACCCTCAACCACAATATAATTTCCAAACATTATTTTATCGATCATATAGCCATGTTAATGATAGATAATGAGAATATACGATTGGTATACAATATAGATAAAGGATTTCTTTTCTCTGTTTATAGAAAATATGCCAAACACACTGGTTAAGTAGCTGGTAATGGAATCTACATTTGTCCTTATCCATTCACTAATCATCAGTATGATCACAGAGAGCCTTTGGTTATGAACAGTGGGAATCATCCTAATATTTGTTCAGATTAGCAAAGATATCTTCCTACCTTCCTCCCCACCAGAAAAAAAAAAAAAAAAGACTAGGAAGCTGACATTGACATTGCAAGTTCTGTACTTTTCTGAGATTCTTTTATTGCTGCTGTGATAGATACTCATGATCTTAAATGTAATAGACACAACAGAGACTTTGGGACACAGTAAACCACAGTGAGAAAACACAAGTCCTTTAATGCTAGTGATATTTTATAAGAGTTGTGACAAAAGATCATTAAACACTCTTATCTGCAAGTTATCAATAGCACCAGTTTCCAGCACTGCATAGTCTTCATGTGAGGGACAAGTAAGAACAGTAGAAAGGGACAAAAAAAGAAAAGAGAAAGCAAAACACCTCTCAGAGCCTTGCTGAGATGGCTTTCTCCTTCATTTTCACCCATCCAAGTGAGAAAGAAAAATAAAGGCCCTATTTTCTATAAAGTCCTCATTAGATTAATAATGTATTTTAAAATCATGCCCCATACATGTATACACAGCAATTTGTACATTTATTTAGGACCAATTATATTTCATTTTTCCTTAAATTACCACTTTTCCTAAAACAAAAGGAAGGACAGATTTTGACAATGAGGTCTATTGCATGTAGCCACCAAAGGTGTACCACACCAGATCTCCTCAAGGTTAATGTGCAAATGAACTGCTGGGTTTCCTTTGAAACTGCAGATAGAGATTCAGTATTTCTGATACAGAGTTCAAAGATCCTAACATTCACCCAGTATATTTTTTTTATTTTTTGACAGGCAGAGTTAGGCAGTGAGAGACAGAGAGAAAGGTCTTCCTTCCGTTGGTTCAACCCCTGAATGGCCGCTATGGCCGGCGCGCTGCACCCATCCCAAGCCAGGAGCCAGGTGCTTCCTCCTAATCTCCCATGCGGGTGCAGGGCCCAAGCACTTGGGCCATCCTCCACTGCCCTCCCAGGCCACAGCAGAGAGTTGGACTGAAAGAAGAGCAACCGGGACAGAACCGGCGTCCCAACCGGGACTAGAACCCGGAGTGATGCGCCACAGGCAGAGGATTAGCCTAGTGAGCCGTGGTGCCGGCCCACCCAGTAGATATTGATGCTGCTGTTCCACAGACCATGCTTAAATGGCAGGAAAGTACTTGCTAGACTAATGCAGAGTTACAGACCAGTTAAAATATTTTCATAATCTGTTTACAATGCAGGGTTTCCTTTGGCTTCTAATTAAATGAATATTATGAATAAGCATGCTATATTGTTAGGGAAAAGATTTAATAACATGTATTTGTAAAATAACTGGAGTTGAATGTTAACCAGTTTCTCCCAACTCTTCTTGCTTAAACAATAGTTCTGAGGAATTGTGCATAAAGTATTATTATACTAATTTACTAGGGCAGCCATAACAAGTAGCACAGATTGGGTTGGTTACATGACAAAAATTTGCTTACTCATGGTTCTTAAGTTTAGAAGTCCAAGATCAAAGAGTCAGTCACTTTGGTTTCTCTGGGGCTCTCTCCTTGGCTTGTAGATGGTTGCTTCTCTCTTATGTTGTCATTTGAAATTTCCTCTGTGTGAGCATCCCTACTGTTTCTTCCTCTTCTTACAAGGTCACCAGTTATACTGAGTTAAAGATCCCGCCCCAAAGGTCTTACTTATCCTTGATTACCTCTATAAAGGCCAAGTCTCCAAATACAGTGAGATGGTGGAGAAAGACTACAACATAGGAATTTTGGAAAGCAGCATTTTAGTCCACACCAAGTATATTTATTGATTTTGAGTCTAGAATAGTTAATATATCTATGAATATTTTTATTGGATTTGTATGGGGCGAAAAAGGAACATTGGGTTTATATTATGTTATAGACTGAGTTGTGTTTCCATAAAATTCATATGTTGAAGCCCTAGCCTTCAGTACATCAGAATGTGATGGTATCTGGAATGTTAAATTAAAAATGCTGGCAGTCACAACCCTGAGCTTGTCTCCATATCCTGCGTTCTGCAACCTGCAACTTAACTTTGTATTTAAACCAACCAAAACCTCACACTTAGCTGTAGAATAAACAGCTGAGTTTCGGTCAGCCACAGGCAGAGTTCAATACATCAGGCCCAAATAATGCGGCTGTCCAGCGGCAGTCAATGTGGTGACTTCCCTACCAGGATCTACAGAAGCCTGCTTCCCGGTTGGGTGGTGCTGTAGAAACTTCTTTTAGTTCCGAGTACTGCAGAGTCAGGAATTGTTTGCTCAACTAGATTCTGCTAAATCTAATCTGTCTAAAGTTGTTCTTTAAATAGGTGATAAAAGCATCTAAAAAGATAATCAAGGTAAAATGAGGCTGTTTGTGTAGTCTCTGATCCAATCTGACCAGTGTGCTTGAGGAAGATAAAAGAGGACGTGTAAACACATACCAGCCCTATGTTTGCAAAAAGGATGAGCATTTAAATGGGCAGCAAGGAGACAGCTGTCTGAAAGCATAGGACAGAGGCCTTAGGAAAAAAGCAAAAAAGCCCTAGTGACATCTGGATCCTGGACTTCCAGCCTCCAGAATGGTGTGAAAATACATGTCTATTGTCTAATCCACTTTGCGGTATTTTTTGGCAGTTCTAGGAAACTAATACAAGGCAATTACGTCTACAGGAAATAAAATACAAGACAATACAGGACATTTTAGTAAACAACACAGATGTTTACCTTGTTTCCCAAACACTGAACCACACTGAATATATCATTTTCACATTATATGCAGAAAAATTCCCTAATGCAAGCCCAAATGCTGAATAGTCTTAATATAACTTATTACATTCCAAACACAGGCTGAATGACAGACTACTTGCAAATTAATTCCAAAAGCTTTTTTCCTCTTATAATGATATAGAGTTTTAAATTGCCATTAACTCAGAACAGTTCAAATTGGTAAACCACTTAAAATATTCATAGAAATCGGGATATAATTATAATTAATTATAGAATAGAATGCTTTTGGCGCTCAAAAATAAGCCTTACCTTTGTTTTGGGTTCTAGAATTTTTACTCCATAAATAGATATTTGTAATTCAACTTTAGGAATTTTCTGGCCTTCAGATTTCTTGATATGTCTTGCAAACTACAAAAGAGAGGTTATTCACAAAACTATAATCCTGTTTCTGTGGAGAATGAACACAAACAAATACACATTTGGGATTCACATTCAATGTCACTTTCACTCAATGAATTCTAGCCCACTTTTAAGTATTTTATAAAAATAGTATAAAACTACTTAAAATGAGAGTAACCTATCAATATAATTCGGATTTTTTTCAGTAACCTTTTAAAAATATAATTTATAGTGCAATTCTTTCATGATTCTTAAAAATTTTTATTCATACAAGACACTTTAGACAAAAAGAAACATGTTTGGGGAAGCTGAGCAGAGATCATTTATTTTTCCATGGATCTTCTGCTTTTACTACCTTCAGGCATCCTGCATTCACCAGCTGCTGGATATGCCAACTTGGCCATTTCCAAATATTTACCTAGTTTGATATACTGTCCTAGCCAATCATTTCAATGAATGAAAAGAGACAGATTATTGTATCCAAAGTGAAGCTAAGAACTAAAGTAATTATCTCAACTACAAGATTCTAGTACAGGGGTATTCATTGGGTCTAGAGGTTGAGACATGGTTGAGAGGCCCACATCCCACACTGCAGTGCCTGGTTCCATGCCTGGCTCTGGCTCTTGATTCCCCCCCTGTTGATATAGACTGTTGGAAGTGGTGATGGGTCACCTAAGTGAGCTCCTGTCACTCATGTGAGAGACCTGGATTGAGGTCTAAGCTGCCAGCTTTGACCCAGACCTGCCCCACCTCTCGTGGGCATTTAGGGAGTAAACTGTAGTTTGGAGCCGTGTCTGTCTTTGTGTGTCTCTGCCTCTCAAATAAATGAATAAAAAATTGTAAAACAAATGAAAAGATGATGCAGTATGAATCTAGACTCAGCCTAAATTATTATTTTTTAGAAAACTTTTATTTAATAAATATAAATTTCAAAAGTAGAACTTTTAGATTATAGCAATTTTCCCCCATAACCACCATCCCACTGGCAAACCATCCCATTTCCTACTCCCTTTCCCTTCCCATTCTTCATTAAGATTAATTTTTAATTATCTTTATATACAGAAGA
Organism: Oryctolagus cuniculus; assembly: GCF_964237555.1. Taxonomy (NCBI): domain Eukaryota; kingdom Metazoa; phylum Chordata; class Mammalia; order Lagomorpha; family Leporidae; genus Oryctolagus; species Oryctolagus cuniculus. Next base: position 51,870,816 of record NC_091434.1, read on the forward strand.
TCAACTTAGCATATACTAAGTAAAGATTTCAACAGATTGCACCCAGACACACAAAGTATAAAGTACTGTTTGAATACTAGTTTTACCATTAATTCGCACAGTACAACACATTAAGGACAGATATTCTACATGGGAAGCAAGTGCACAGTGACTCCTGTTGTTGATTTCACAATGAACACTCATTTATGAAGCCAGTAATCACCTGAGGCTCTTGTCATGAGTTGCCAAGGCTATGGAAGCCTCTTGAGTTCACAAACTCCGACTTTATTTAGACAAGGCCATAATCAAAGTGGAAGTTCTCTCCCCCCTTCAGAGAAAGGTATCTCCTTCTTTGATGGCCAGTTCTTTCCACTGGGATCTCACTCACAGAGATCTTTCATGTAGGTCATTTTTTGCCAGAGTGTCTTGGCTTTCCATGTCTGAAATACTCTCATGGGCTTTTTAGCCAGATCTGAATGCCTTAAGGACTGATTCTGAGGCAAGTGCTGTTTAGGGCATTTGTCATTCTATGAGTCTGCTGTGTATCCTGCTTCCTATGTTGGATTGTTCTCTCCTTTCTATTCTATCAATTATTAATAGTGGACAGTGGTCTTATTTATGTGATTCTTTTGACACTTAATCCTATCTTTATGGTCAGTTATGAACTTAAACTGATCACTTTGACTAGTGAGATGGCATTGGAACATGCCACCCTGATGGAATTGAATTGGAATCCCCTGGCACATTTCTAGCTCTACCATTAGGGTTAAGTCCAAGTGAGCACGTGCCGAACTGTACATCTCCTCCCTCTCTTATTCCCACTCTTACATTTAACAAAGATCACTTTTCAGTTAAATTTAAACACCTAAGAATAATTGTGTGTTAATTAAAGAATTCAGCCAATGGTATTAAGTAGAACAAGAAAATACTAAAAAGGATAAAATAGTAAGCTGTTCCTCAACAGTCAGGACAAGGGCTGATCAAGTCATTGCTTCTCATAGTGTCAGTTTCACTTCTAGAGGTTTCCTTTTATGCGCTAAGTTAGTTGTCACCAATCAGGGAGAACATATGATATTTGTCCCTTTGAGACTGGCTTATTTCACTCGGCATGATGTTTCCCAGATTCCTCCATTTTGTTGCAAATGACAGGATTTCATTTCTTATTGCTGTGTTGTATTCTATAGAGTACATATCCCATAATTTCTTTATCCAGTTTTCTGTTGATGGGCATTTAGGTTGATTCCATGTCTTAGCTATTGAAAGACTCAGCACAGAATTATAAAAGCTGTATCTTGAAAACATAAAGAATTATCTGTGCTTTTATATTAATATCTATTGTACCTTCTCGTTGGATTAGTAAATAAACATACATTATATATGGAGGGTGCACGTGTGTGCGTGTGCTTTTGTGTGTATGCTATGAGGTTGTGTTACATGTGCTTATTAGGTTGTGTTACAAAATCAAAAAGACTTACCTCAAACGGTAAAGTTAGAAACATATCAGGGGATTCCAATTCAATCCCATCAAGGTGGCATGTACCAATGCCATCTCACTAGTCCCAGTGATCAATTTCTGTTCACAACTGATCATAATGATAGGACTAAGAACCAAAGGGATCACATAAACAAGAATAGTGTCTGCAAATACTAGCTGATAGAATAAAAAGGGAGAGAACAATCCAACATGGGAAGTGAGATACACAGCAGACCCATAGAATGGCAGATGTCCTATACAGCACTCTGGCCTCAGAATCAACCTTAAGGCATGCGGATCCAGCTGAAAAGCCCATGAGAGTATTTCAGGCATGGAAAGCCAAAACACTCTGGGAAAAAAAAAAAAAAAAAAAAAAAAAAACCTAAATGAAAGATCTCCACGAGTGAGATCCCAGTGGAAAGAACGGGTCATCAAAGAAGGAGGTACCTTTCTCTGAAGGGAGGAGAGAACTTCCACTTTGACCATGGCCTTGTCTAAATATGATCAGAGTCAGTGAACTCAGGGGGCTTCCATAGCCTTGGCAGCTCATGACAAGAGCCTAGGGTGATTCCTGATGCCATAAACAAGAGTGTCAATTTGTTAAGTCAACAACAGGAGTCACTGTGCACTTACTCCTCATGTAGGATCTTTGTCCTTAGTGTGCTGTACATTGAGATTTAATGCTATAACTAGTACTCAAACAGTATTTTTCACTTTATGTTTCTGTGTGGGAGCAAACTGTTGAAATCTTTACTTAATGTATGCTAAACTGATCTTCTGTATATAAAGAGAATTGAAACTGAATCTTGATGTGAATGGAAGGGGAGAGGGAGTGGGAAAGGGGAGGGTTGCGGGTGGGAGGGACGTTATGGGGGGGAAGCCATTGTAATCCATAAGCAGTACTTTGGAAATTTATATACATTAAATAAAAGTTAAAAAAAAAAAACAAAATCAAAAAGAAAATCAAGGTATTCAGGCATTTAAGGAGAGATAGAGCCTCTCTCTTGACATTGCAGGATTTGGTGGTGGAGAAATTGAAAGAATCCAGTTAAATTTGAAAATTAAGCAATGAATATGTTTTTAAAAACTTATTTTAGTGGGGCCAGCACTGTAGTGCAGTGGGCTAATCCACCATCTGCAACACTGGCATCCCATATAGGCATGGGTTTAAGACCCAGCTGTTCCAATTCAGATCCGGCTCCCTGTTAATGTGCCTGAAAAAGCAGTGGAAGATGGTCCAAATACTTGGGCTCCTGCACCAATGTGGGAGATCTGGTTGAAGCTCCTGGCTCCTGGCTTCAGCCTGGCCCAGCCCTGGACATTGTAGCAATTTGGGAAGTGAAGCAGCAGATGAAAGATTCTCTCTCTCTCTCACTAATCTAAGTCTGCCTTTCAAATAAATAAATAAGATTTTTAGAACTTATTTTAGAATATATAGAAATATACACCATAAACAGACAACATACATACATATGTATACTACATGGTATGAGGTCGTTCCATGAAATACTTGGAACATATTTACATTAAAAAGAGTTGTCTATTATTTACCTGAAATGCAAAGTAACAGAATCTTGGTTTTATCTGGCAACTCTACTGTCTCGCTACTTCCCTTCTTTCTTTCCTCTTCCACCTTCTTTTTAAAAAGTGGACAGAAAACTATTAGGGGAAATAAATGGGATTTTTCACTCATCTTTCAAGGATTCAGAAAGTTACTTTGTACTATAACACTTTTCCAGCATATAGGTCATTCTAACTTGAGTCAAAATAGATGACATGCAAAGCAGGGCAGGGTTCCATTTCTCTTGTGTGCCATATTTATTTGCATTGTGCATTTCACTCTAATTTAGGGCAGATGTGAGTACACATGGTATAGCTCAGTCCTGCAGCCGAGAGCAGTTAAAAGTCTTTTTCTCCTTTCATGGCTTTGCATGCTGTGGAGAGTAACATAATTAATGCATGTGTGAATGCCCTTGAAGTGTCTGCCTTTATATCCTGGGGAGTACCATTTGTTTTCTTCCATTTTGGGTGGTAGAAGTGTTCAGCTCGCTGTCCTGCCCTGAATGCAGGCTGCTAGGTTTTTTTTCTGTTTCTCTCTTTTCGGTTTTGTGTCCTGTAGTCTTACATTCTGCATGTAATTCAGCTAGCTGTGCCAGAGATTTTTTTTCTTGTCTTTAAGAAACTTGTTTTCCTTCAGTGCAGACCTTTAAAAAGTATCCCCCCTTTCTTCCAAAGAATGTGGATTCATTTTGTTTCTTCTTCATCATCTGCTTGTTGATTTGGTGAAATTAAATGATTTGGATGTCTTTCACATATGAAGGCTGACTAAACAAATTAACTGTATGTGAAAGTATGTGAACAGAGAGCAACTCCTGCGGTGGGTTGCAAAAGCTTTCTAAGCTTGCTTCCCTGGTGCTGCTCTTTTCCAGAAACAGACAATGAGCAGTGGCTTCTGAGGTCCCACATCTGGAAACAAGCATCCCTGTGACCTCTACAAGGATTGCACAACCTTTTTGTTTCCAAAAAATCTACCAAAAAAATCACTAATAATTTATCTGTTGAGAAGGAAAGAAAGAAACAAAAGAAGGAAGGAAGTAGGGGCCAGAGGCAGAAAAAACAAAGGATAAGAAGGAAGGGAGGAAGGAGGAGAGGGAAGAGGGGGTGGAGGGGATGTGGGACAAGGAGGCGAAGAAAAACTAAAGCAGAAAATATCTAATCTTGGGATGGTGAATCATACGCTTTATATCAGGACAAGATAATCTTGTTCAAAGACCCTTCAGAGATCATCCAATTTTCCCACTTCACAGATGAAAGAAATGAGTCCCAGAGAAGCTATTAATCTTAATCATAAAATGGGTGTGTAGCAACTAGGCCTGGAACTAGTTTTGCAGATATGCACTAAATAAACCTTTTATTTTACACAGCTAATATTCTGTATCTAAAAAACAACATCCCATATATATTGTTATATTTATATCAAGATTTCTACTGGTTATACCACTTGACTCTTGAACATTGTTGCAGAATTCTAATGGCTAAAGTTATATTCATTCAATCTATATTTAAAGGGCTTAATATTCTCTTCTCTGCCTCTCCATTTTTTCTTGAAATTCTAGCTTACTGCATTCCATAGATTGCATGGCCACCTATAACTCTCCAAGACATTTTCCTGCTTGTAGACTTTAGTTTTGTCCCTGAATACCACTGACTTATATTTGGAAGACATTATGATCAATTTATCTTATATTCTTTACCCTCCTGAATTATTATTAATATTTGAAGGGCCCTTTTCAGATTTCTTTGACTTTTTTGCTTCAGTGGATTCATGTATTGGTAGTTCTGAATAGAAAGCTGAACTACCATTAAAATGTGAATATAATACTCCCGTGAAAAATATTCAAAGGAGGAGAAACATGCACATGGTGGAAAATGCCTTAGATAAAATAAACAAACCAAGCCTTTGACACAACAAAGTGAGAGAGAAGGATGATGTAGTACTCAAAGTACTTAAAATGTGACACTGCTAAGTCGTTTTCTTAAAAGAAAATGCAAAGAGAGCACTACTGAGTTTCAAAGTCATTATTGCGAAATTTCCATCCATTCATCAGAAGACATTTAATAAAGTGAAATCTAACTGATACTAATAATCTAACAGATACTATCAGGAAAGAAAACTAATTTACTACTTTTAGCTTATGGTTCTGGGTTACTATTCTTCTTTGTGGCTCATACTTAAATTGCTAAAATATTCATAACAATCCTGTGGAGAAGTCATTAATGCTTATATAAAGTTATGTTAAACTAAAGATTTTGTTAATTAAATAGCTGTTTATAAGATAAAAGAGTGTTATGGTACACAGAGTGAGCTTGAAATGCTAGGCTGAGGCTTAACAGCACTTACAATAATTCCCAAAGGCCACATTTTTCTCAAAGGAACTTTCCCTAGTAATCTCCCAAGGAAAGGGGTAAATTTAAGTCTATTTACCAATACTTATTCATATGCAACCATCACAAGATTTTTAAAGAAATACATTGAGCTGTCTGGCATTTGTACTAGTTGGATTAATAAAAGTGAATAAATTAACATGGAAAATTAAGTTCATTACAGTAAAAATACTATTGAATGCACAGAAATTGAAGGTGTTTATAAATCACTACTTTTTAATTTGCTATGTTCCTAATTCTCAGGCAAAAGCATGGTCTAGAAGCAGGAATTGCTGAATATAACTAAAAAATATAAAAGTTGTTTTGACAAATATAGAATTTAAAATTAAAAACTAAACTTAAACAAATCATTGCTTTAATCAAAATAAATATAAATTTCCATGAAATGACCAAAAATATTTTAAAAATCTAAATTAATTTTTCTGAAAGGTAAAAAGGCATTAGAAAATATAAAAGTGTAACACTGAGAAATTATTTGTTTTCCATTATCTTATATTATTTTCCATTTTTAATTCTTACCTGTCCTTAGCTAATGCATTAACAAGCAAATATACAAATAGAACAAAATATATACAAAATATAACAAAATAGAAAAAAACAAATATAAACAAAATGTTACCTTCTGTGGGAAATAAAGTCAAATAATAAACATGAAAAAACAGTAAGAATACATATATTTAAGAAAAACAATCGGGAAAATAAAATAAGAATGTGTGTACATGGTAAATTTATTTTTAATGGAGCAATACCACCATCTACTGGCCGATGTTACCTAACAAGAAAACTATAAAGAAAACAGTTGACATTTTAAAAATAAATGTAAATATTCTTAGTATACTTTAATTGTAGACTCAGACCCCTGACACAATAAAAAATATTAAAAGTAAAATGTGTAACAACATTGTTTTACTCATTCTCATTGGCGCATGAATCAATATACTTTGCAAATCAACAGAGTAAAAATTGCTTCTCAAATACATACTTATTCCAGAAGACACTTGAAAAAGAAATTACTATCAACTTAGCATTCACTTGAAAACTATAGTAAATCATTTTTATCTTATTATAAGTCATTTTCCTTTATTAGCAGTATGCATTTTAAATAGAAAATTCTACATTGGAGCCCTAAAATAGCCCACAAAAAATGTATGTAGACCAGCCATTGTTTGAAAAGTATTTCAGTTCAAATATCTCCTTACATTTCAACTATTCATCATATAATTCATCATATATTGGATTCATCATATAATTGGATAATAATTGGATAATAATTCATCATATAATTGGATCCTTTTGGTTTTGGCTTTGGGTAGGCTGAATAAAGAACTCCTGCATGTAAAGAAACAATAACTGTAAACACCATTGTTCTTTTATAAAATATTCTGATTGTTGCGAAGTTGAATATAAAATATTCTGAGTGTTGCTCATTTGCAACACTCTGAGACCACTGAAATAAACTTCTATTCTAACTTGCCTCCATAAACTTCGAGACTTCTTAAATCTTCTCTTTGTGTTTAAAATTACTGGCCAAGCAAGGGCAAATATAAATTATTTCCTAATGATTACTGAAAAGAAATGGGTGGCCAGTACACTTTTTTTTTTTTTTTCAAAATGAGGCTGATATTATCAAGAACCTTTAGAATATTTACTTAAGATAATTAGGTAAAATACACATAAAATGGTAGAATAAAAGTATCACCTGCCTTTATTTCTTCACCCAGAATACAAACCACCCCATTCAATTTTTCCTCTATTTAAACATGCTGTGGATTCTATCTGATACAGTATTCTTAAAGCAAAGTAACAGGAGCATTTAACTTCAGTGGTTAAGATACCCTCATCTCACACTGGAGTACTTGGATTTGATTCTTGATTCTGGCTACTGACTCCAGTTTCCTGATGATGCAGACCATGGGAGGTGATGGTGATGGGTTCCTACTACTCATAAGGGAAATCTACAATGCAGTCCAGATTCCTGGTATTGGCCACAGCCTACCCCTGGCCATTTGGAGAGTGAACCACAAGACAGGAACCCTCTCACTCTTTCTCTATCAAATTCTCAAAAATAAATCATACAAAAATAATTTCTTAAAATGCAAATAAATATTTTTAATACTTATATCTTTACTTACACAATCAGAGCCTGACTGGTCTGTGGATAACTGATCATCTCTAAATCAAATAAAGTTAGGGGAGAGTTGGTCCTCCAAACATGTGAGAACCACCATAGATAATACAATAATTTGTGTAAGGAAGCAGTAGCATGTTTTTAAATACTTATTAAATTTTTTTTTAAAATATTTATTTCCTTATATATTTATTGAAAGGCAGAGTGATGGAGAGAGAAGGTGTAACAGAGAAAGGACTGAGACCTTCCATCTCCTCCTGCACTTGTCAATGCCTGTTAAGAGTTGAAGGCAGGAACCCAGTCCAGGTCTCCCATGTGGATGGCAAGAACACAAGTACTTGGGCCATGATCTGCTGCCACCCAGGTGCATTAACAGGAAGCTGGATTGGTAAGGGAGTAGTCGGGACTGGAACCAGGCACTCTGATATGGGATATGGGCATCCCAAGTGGTAGCATAATCTGTTTTCAACGCCTGCCCTGGTATGTAGAGACTCATGTTTATACCATAAAGAAGAAAATATTGTTGAAGAAGGTTTCCCAAAGTTTTTCCAAAGCTCAGGGAGAACAATGTCATTTGATACTGGGGATTAATATGAAAAATATGCTGTGTGACATCTTATGTAAGAATTTCTTAGCAAATTTACTGAATATGAATATGTGTATTGCATTAGTTTTTTTTTTTTTTTCAGGAAACTTGATAGTTATATATATGGATTTGCATGTTTAATGCCCTTCTCTGTTAACTTAGATGCTCCTGGTTCCCACATAGTTGCTCATGGACATAGCCAGATCCTCTTGAGTCTACCCATTTGAATACCTTAATATATGGTATCACTGCAAGATTCCGCCTTGGACTTGACTCTATGTCCAAATTTTCAATTGGTAGATATGATACCATATTAAGACAAGTGTTATTCTGTTAACGACATTTTATTGAGGACATGCACTCACAATGACCAAACAAAGATAAGCTACTGAATGTCAATGTCTAGGATATATGGCGATTAAAATCTGGGGGGAGGGGGTTTTGAGAAATGACACCTTAGTAAAATGTAAATAATGTTCAATATGCAGAAAAATAATTCACTGTATACACATATTTGTTATTAAAATATTTCCTTGATCTGATGATTTTTATTCAATAGTTAATTTTTAATAGGGAGAAGATCTACCTGTTACAGAACAAATGTTGGAGATTTCTTTCAAGCTACTAATAACATGGCAAGATCAACACACTAGACATTTACTTGAAGGGCTTTCCCTACCTTTAGTTTCCTTACAGCATCTCTCACAACTTCTGTTCCTTTAGGCTGTTCCACTTCTGTACTGCCAAGAAACTGAAAGTGGATATTTGTGAGATGCAGTCTTTATTACATCATACATAATTCATTCTCATTAACCTATCATATTGTATATTCAAATGGTTCAGTATTAATGTCAACACAAATCCTATTTAAATAGAAGCAGTACTTTATCTTATGCTATGTGCAAATATATCACTTAGTCACTACGATTCTTATTCAATGACTATTTTTTCAGAAAATGGAATTTTCCCAAATATTTTACTTTTTTTTTGACATGCAGAGTGGACAGTGAGAGAGAGAGACAGAGAGAAAGGTCTTCCTTTTGCCATTGGTTCACCCTCCAATGGCCACTGCGGCCAGCGCGCTGCGGCCAGCGCAGCGCACTGATCCAAAGCCAGGAGCCAGGTGCTTCTCCTGGTCTCCCATGCCAGTGCAGGGCCCAAGGACTTGGGCCATTCTTACTGGAGAGAAATCTAAAATTATTTCATTAGATCATAAGAAATAAAGCTGACTTCAACAACTGAAGTTCAGTAAACATTTTTTTTTAAATTTTTATTTATTTTATTTATTTATTTTTTGACAGGCAGAGTGGACAGTGTGAGAGAGAGACAGAGAGAAAGGTCTTCCTTTGCCGTTGGTTCACCCTCCAATGGCCGGCGTGGCCGGCGCGCTGTGGCCGGCGTACTGCGGCCGGCGCACTGCGCTGATCTGATGGCAGGAGCCAGGTACTTCTCCTGGTCTCCCTTGCGGGTGCAGGGCCCAAGCACTTGGGCCATCCTTCACTGCACTCCCTGGCCACAGCAGAGAGCTGGCCTGGAAGAGGGGCAACCGGGACAGAATCCGGCGCCCCGACCGGGACTAGAACCCGGTGTGCCGGCACCGCAAGGCGGAGGATTAGCCTAGTGAGCCGTGGCGCCGGCCTAGTTCAGTAAACATTTTAATAATTAATAATCTATAAATGCAAACCATAGATACGTTATTACTATTTTAAACCTCAATAGTATAATTCAGCTTATAATTTCAATTCAACTCTTTTGTGATTTAATTCTGAAACTCAAATAGCATGTAGAACTAAAACCCAAAGCTTCCAGTATAAACCATTCAGTAAAGTTATATTAGAATTATAAAACACATACGATCCACAATCTTACCAAGTTTTAAAATAATCCTGAAAGTAGTCACAAAGAGTTTTCAATTAAAACCGGACTGATACAAAAAAAGGAAGTTTCATAATACTTACCACAATGTAATAAACTCTCTACCCTGGAGCGATGTTATAAACCCCCCCCTTATAATCTAATATCATAAAATGTTCAAATCAAGTAAAATCAAAATACTGATACTTTGTTCTATAAAATATTTTTATACAAAGAGCAAACAGCTACTAAGTTAATGAAGTAAATATAATTTCCAATGATTATTTCACTCATATCGTAACTCCCAAATTTAACACTAAAGAGAGTCATGAATTCACCACTTATCCTACGTATAGACTGGATATATGTATGGATGTTTTTGTGTACACTTCACATCAGATGATTATAAGAATCTGTTTCATGTGCTAAATTACAGAATGGAAGGGAATAAAATAATAAAGTCAAGGTAACTTTCATTCCTTTTTTTAATTCTTGAAAACAATACTGACTAAATAAATTAGAGCCTTTTTTTTTTTGAAATGGCACATGAAATAACCCAGGGAATAGGTTAAAACATAAAAGTGCAGGTTCCGTGATTAAATAAATCAGAATTTATAGAGGTAGGACCAAGGCATTATATTTCTAAAAGCATAGATGACTTATTGTATTACCAAGTTGACAGTCATGAAGTTAGAGGAAGGTTCGTGTAAAAAGTGAGTTGAAAATACTGAAGGTAACTGCTATTGCCCTTCTGATGAGCTCAGGGGACACAGAGTAAAGCTTATTTACACTGAAGCAAAGAGAAGATGAAACTCTCAGCTTCTATAAAATATGCTCAAATTACAGCCAACAGCTGCTACAGGAACCTAGAGAAGATACCATCAGACACTCAGTTTGTACCCACTGATACTCAAGTTGCCCGCTGACCAGGTATACATAAAAGACAAAGTGATTGGCTTGTTTCACTAAGTATAATGGTTTCTGGTTGCATCCATTTTATTGCAAAAGACAGGATTTCTTTTTTTTTTTTTTTAGCCATGAGTAGTATTCCATAATGTATATATGTCATAATTTCTTTATCCAGTCATTAGCTGATAGAAATCTGGGTTGATTCCATATCTTAGCTATTGTGAATTGAGTGGCAATAAACATGGAGGTATAGATTGCTCTTTCATATGCTAATATCATTTCAGGAGGTTTTTTAATACTATTTGTTGAAACTCTTTACTTAGCGCAGGGTTAATCATGAGTATAAAGTTAACCGAAAATAGATCTTTGTAAAAAATAAGAATGGGAATAGGAGAGGGAGGAGGGAAAAGGGTGGGGGAGTGGGCAGGAGGGAGGGTAGGGTGGAAAGTATCACTATGTTCCTGAATCTGCACATACGAAATACATGAAATTTTTATACCTTAAATAGAATTTTTTAAAAAGAGAGAAAAAAGACAAAGCAAGTGAGAAATTCTCAACTTACAAGAAATTTCAAATCTGTTAACAACATGTGGGAGACAGCCAATTCTATTCTGGCACCAGTGGGCCTGTCACATTTTCCCTGTTTTAGATCAGTGTTTTCAACCTTAGCTGCAGATAGAATCACATGGGAAGATTTAAACTTATTACCAGTGTCTATGAGTCTGATTTAATTGGTCTGGGGCAGAGCCAGGACATATGTATTATTTTAAAGCTCCAAAGGTGATTTTAATTTGCCACAGGTTTGAACAGTCCTGTTTTAGATAATTTGTAAAAGAGAAAAAGTTCAAGTAACAAAAGGAGATTTATCACAAATACGAGCTATTTAATTTGGAATAAATCCATGGGGTAAACTATATTCAAGTTCTCTGAATTTAGCATGTTGCTGGGAGATTCTCCATTAGTGGGTGGTCCTGTGCAAGTATGAGCAGGGAGGCACAGGCAGATTCTGTTAAGTGAACCAGACTAAGAAGAATCTGATGTGTTAATAACAACGCAAGAGTTATTGGCAATATTTTTGGAAGAATGTCATGAGTCATAAGAATTATATGCAAATAAGCCCATATGGAGATATTATAGAAGAACTCCAAGTGTATTCTAAATGAATCAAGCTCCAGCAGTACTCCAGGAACCTTTCAATATGTTTCTTTCACATCAGCTTTAATTAAACCATCTGAGTAATGACACACTGGGAGATGCCTTGAATTCTGATATGAATTAAAACTAAAAGACATTTTCATATGGAGCTTTCCATTTAATCCAATTTTTTTCTATTTGTAACATAAAGAAACTGTAGGCAAATAATTTTAAAAAGTGAAAACATAGCCTATTCCATATATTCATGCCATACATCTACATAAAATATTTATAAAACTCTAGAGTGGCTGCTTAGGGCAGTGGCATGACTCCACTTGTGACACCTGCTTCCCATATTAGAGTGTCTGAGCTCGATTTTAATTGGTTCTGCTGCTAATCCTAGCCTTGTACTAATGCACACACTGGGAGGCAGCAAGCAAGTGATGGCTCAAGTGCTTGGGTCTCTGCCATCCACATGAGACACTCAGATTAAACCTTCGGCCTGGCCCAGCGCCCAGTTACTGTAGATTTGGGGAGTGAAGCAGTGGGCAGGAGAGCTCTGTCTCTGCCTCTCTGCCTCTCTCCCCTCTCTTTCTGCTTTTCAAATTAAAACTTGTAAATGTTTATAAAACTCTTAACTAAGATACAGTTTGCTATAGTGAATCCTAACTCTAGAATCTGAAGAAGTTAGAAGTCACTTGCCAATTCTTTCATGATAATTTAGGGAAGATACAAGTGTTTTGTGGCTACATTTGGAGTCCTTGCTCAGCTTTCTTGGGGATCATTTTTTCTCAGCTCAGGAACTCATCCTCCAGATTGCACAGGCTTTGCTGGGAACAATAAAGCCACCTTGCCAGCACTGAGAGCTAGCAGCACCTGGGAGCTTTTGCTCTCTACTCACCCACGTCACCACATTCCGCAGGCAGTGACTAATACGAGGAAGTGTAACAGCTCAGCTCTTTAGCCTGGAGGTGGGGGAAACTCTAAGTTGTAATGTTATGAGGTAGCTCTTCCCTTGTCTTCAGGCTGAGACTGGGACTTGCCTGATGTGTTCCTCTCTTGTCTTGAGTTCCTCTCTTGTCTGCTTTGCTTTTCCTGCTCCTGTACTGATTTCACCAGGAAGCACTACCTGAATCATTGCGTGCACTGAAACTCTCGCCTTGAGGTCTAATTCTGGGAGAAGCTGGCCTTCAGCACTGGTTAAATGCTCAAATGCTGACATTTCCAAACACACAATCTTTTATTCAAATCTACAACTAATTGAAATACTCTCATAAATACTACCAAAAGGCATATGCAACGTGTATCAAGAGGACTTGAAAAAGTTCATGAAAATGCACATTATCCTTTGTTTTTATTTTCCTGCTCAGATAGATTAGAAATAAGACTTTGCTTTCCATATGTTTTTGTACTCTAATGGCTGAAGGCGAAAGAAAATATGGAACTGATTCTTGCCATGGTTAGAGGATGAATCCAGCCTCTCCCAAGACTTGATCACTGGAGGAAAAAATGTAAAACAGAGCTCTGAAATGCAAAAGTCTAGGTACAACCTGCAAGACTGCAAAATTCTGGGCCCAGCAGAGGTACATGGGAGACTTACCTGAAGTAAAGATACTAAGCACATTGGAAGACTCCTGGGCCCCTTGCCCAGCCTGGCTCCCAGTGTTTTAAGTGTCTGCTACCATTGAACAACAACAGGGCAACAGGCAACAGGGCTCAGAGAAAACAATAGAACCTATGCTGACAGGTGGGGTTTCCACATGAAACATGGGTCAGGACCAGGCCCCAGCTGACAAGCCCTGCCCAAGGACACAGAACGGCTCACTGGCTTTTCAATGTGTCAGTCTTTAACATTGGAACTCAGCAAGGATGTGCATATTATTTGAGAAAAGCCTCTCACTTGAAAGACCCATAAGCAGAAACAAGAAAGAATGGGAAAGAAGCAGAAAGAAAGCATCCATCATAAAAACTGCGTAGAACAAAAAGTAGCATTTAGAGAACAAAAGAGAGCACACAGAAATTAAACACATGAATGGAAGATCCAAAAAGTAATGAGAATATTAGCAGACACAGTTGAAGGAATTCATCAGTAAGTAATTACTGAATGCTTATTATTTTTGAACTTCTATTTTAAGAACTGGTAATATGGCTGGGAACAAAACACAGGAAATTGCCTGCCCACATGGAACTTACACCCTAGTGAAGAGCCAAACAATAAATGACAAAGTGAAAACAAGTAGATGATTAAGGTCCTTTAGAAGCACTTTGGAGAGACAAAGGGTGGAAGAGCAGAGCATCTGAATATGCCTGTGTGTCTTCACAGCATTTCAGATACAACGGTCATGGGTCTGGCCTTGCGGTTCAATGGATTAAGCTGCGGGCTGCAATGTCCATATCTCATACTGGATAGGCAGCTTGAGTTCAGGCCTCTCCAGTTTCAGTCCAGCTTCCTACTGTCATGTCTGGGAAGGTAGCAGATGATGGCTAGAATAGTTGAGACTGTGGTACCCAAGCAGCAGACCAGGATGGTGTTCACAGCTCCTGGCTTTGACCTCACCCAGACCTGGATGTTCCCAGGAGGAAGGCAGGCTAGGAAAAGAAATAGAAAGTGGAGGAGTAATATTTTTATTATTTTTATTTATTTGAGAGGTAGAGTTACAGACATAGAGAGGAGAGACAGAGAGAAAGGTATTCCATCCGCTGATTCACTTTAATCTGCTGATTCAGTCTGCAATGGTGGGAGCTGAGCCAATATAAAGCCAGGAGCCAAGAGCCAGGGGCTTCTTCCTGGTCTCCCACAGAGGTGCAGGGGCCCAAGTACTTGGGCCATCTTCCACCGCTTTCCCAGGCCATATGCAGATAGCTGAATTGGAAGAGGAGCAGCTAGGATGTGAACTGGTGTCCAGATGGGATGTGGGTGCCAAAGACAGATGCTTAGCCTACTATGCAGTGCTGGCACCAAAAGTCACATTAAAAAAAAAAAAAAGAAACAAAACAGAAGAATGAGAAATTTGATTTAGGGCAGTGTCTTACTAAACATGGATTCTAGACTTGAAGCATTAGTATTACCTATAAAATTGTTATGAATACAAATTCCACTAAAAGAAAAACCCTGGGGGTGAGGTCTAGCAGTTGGTTTTAACATCTCCAAGTGATTCTAATGATGCTGAAATATGAGAATCACTGTTCTAGGAGATCCAACATCAAACCAAAAGGATCAGAGAAATAAACAGGGAACACTGGAAGAAGAAGACTGTCACTTTTCCAGAACTGGAAGTATGAGTTTTCATAATAAAGGACTCCATGTTACACCACTGCAATGTACGCAAACACAAATGGCAGCACATACAGGCTTCCAGTCACTTTCCTGCAGATACAGAAAAGTTGATAAAAGATCCCAGAAATAAAAAACTCTAAACCTCAAAGGTCATAAACTATGAACGACACCAGACTAAGTCTTTACACCAACAACCACAAAAGAAAATTGACTTCTGGGGCCAGTGCTGTGGTACAGTAGGTTAATCTTTCGCCTGCAGTGCCAGTATCCCATATGAGCACTGTTTCTAGTCCCGGCTGCTCCTCTTCCAATCCTGCTTTCTTGCTATGCCCTGGAAAAGCAGTAGAAGATGGCCCAAGTCCTTGTGCTTCTGCACCCACGTGGGAGACTGGGAAGATGCACCTGGCTTCTGGCTTTGGATTGGCGCAGCTCCAGCAGTTGTGGCCATTTGGGGAGTGAACCAACGTGTAGTAGATCGTTCTCTCTGTCTTTCCCTCTCATTGTTTGTAACTCTACCTCTCAAATAAATAAATAAAAATTTAAAACAACAAAAAAAAAAGAAAATTGACTTCAAATTCTGAGGATAAAGAAATGATTCTGAGCCTATGAAGAAAGAAAAATTCATAGGGAGATGTACATGGGCCTGAATGATAGTCCATCCATACCCAGTTGTAGGAACAGAAGGGAGTAAAGTGTAGGGAGAAATGCAACCCAGGAAACAGAAGAGACAGCAAAGGTGTGTCTGTGGCCACCATAAAAATCCAGATCAAAGTGCTGGGGCACGACAGGTTATTCAGAAACACAGCAAAATGACAAGACAATCACAAGGTAAAAAGGGGTTACTTCAGTGAGTGAGAGTGGTGAGAGGAGGTTTCATAATTCTACTATCAGCCTTGGGGGGATACTTGATGTTAACTTAAAATGGACAATTACTTTCATAAAAATAAAAATTAGGAACCCAGTTAACAGCATGTTCATTGCATACATGTTCATCTGGTCTTTAAAGAACCAGATTATTGGGTGGAGGTGTTTGGTGCAGTGGTTGCAATGCTGCTCGGGACCCCATATCACAGATCCAGCTTCCTGCCAGTGCACACTCTGGGAAACAGCAGATGATGGTTTAAGTAAAAACAGGTCCCTGCTACCCATGTGGGAGACTGGGATTCAGGCCCTGTCTGCTAGCTTCAGACTGGTGCAGCGCTAGAAGCATTTGAGGAGTGAACCAGTAGATGGAAGATCTCTCTCTGTCTCTCCATCTCTGTCTCAGCCTTTCAAATGAAATGAAAATAAAAAATAAAAATTTAAAAGAAAAAGAATAAATGAAGTAAATAACAGAAAATTCATCATTAAAAAATACTTAGATACGTATTGTCAATCAAGAATTCCCTAAGTCCTGGCATACAGCAAAGGTGCAATGTTTGGAGCTCACATCTGAGAGTGAGAAAGACAGGAGGAGAGAGAGAGAGAGAGAGAGAGGGAGAGAGAGAATCTATGTTTACATTTATAAGGGGTCTTCAAAAAGTTAATGGATACATGTATTGTAACAAGACTAAACATGGCTTTCAAACATTTTTATACCACATAAACTTGTCTTTTAATTTCATTTGTCTGTGAATTTTATTTTGTACTCTTATATGTCTGAATCACAGACAGGAGTATTATAAACTAGATGGCTTAAATTAAAATCTCTCTCTCTCTCTCTCTCTCTCTCACACACACACAGAGATTAGATCAGAGAGTAATATTTAAGATACTGTCATAAGCAAAGGCTTTTCCAAAAAGGTGATATTTTAATAGAGATCTGAATGAGATATTTAAATGAATCATGCACTCAGACATCTGAAGTTAAAACACTTTTGAGGTGTTCATGGTTGATGCAGATTCAACAACTGGATACGAAGTTGGGGTTGTGGAGAAACATTCTGGGTAGAACATGTGAATTAGGGCAACCTTGGCACTGCAGTCTCAACAGAAGGCTGAGAGACTGAAGACTGTCTGGTTCCTGGATACCCAGGTAGCTACCACATTTCAGAGAAAAACAGAAGAGAACACTGCTGCAAAGGGGATTCCGATGATTGTTTGGGGAGAGTGCAATGGGAATTAGGCAGTGAGGTTATTAACATTACTTACTATGATTGCCAGATCTAGCAAATAAAATTCCAGACCACTGCTATTGTTGAGACTAAAAAGTAGTACAGCTACTCTGAAAGTACTGTTTGTCATTTTTTTTTTTTTTAAACTAAACATGGATCCAACAAATGTGATCCAGCAAATATACTCTTGGTTATTTATCTCAGGGAAATAAAAAGTCATGTTCACTCAGTCCTCTAAGAACTGAGGATCAGAGTATTTCCAAAAATCAGAAACACTCCAAATGTCACCAATGAATGAAGTGTGGCACATCTATACCATGGGAAGCTACTTAGCAATAAATGTAAATGAACTGTGGATGCACACAACTCATAAAAGCTAATCTCAAAATGTTTCTATTAGTATTTGCCTAAAAAAAATCACAGAAATACCTTTAAAAATGTTTTGGAAAGTGAGACATTGGTATATTCAAAGCTGAGTTGAAATAATTGGTTTAAAGTTGAAACAACTTTAATCATTTAAAAATACTTATTTTCATTTATTTGAAAGGCAAAGACAGAAACTGAGAGAGACAGAGACAAGGCAGACAGACAAATATCCTCCATCTGTTGGTTCAAACTCCAAATACACACAATAGCTGGTGCAGGGCCAGACCAGAGCCAGGATCCTGGAACTCAGCCCAGATCTCCCACACAAGAGACAGGGACCTAAGTAGAGAGCAGGGACATCACTTGCTGGTCTCAGTGTGCACCCTAGCATGCAGATGGAACTGGAAGTGGAGCCAAGACTCAAAACCAGGCACTCTGAAATCGGATGTGCGCGTCCACGTAGTATCTTGACTGCTGTGCCAAATGCCTGACCCATAATTTTATGTCTTAGTTTGTCTATGTGGAAAAAAAAAAAAAGCTTACATGATGAAAAGACAAATGAATGTATCAGACTATTTGCTTTATGCATTTAGATACCACCTCTTATTTTCCACTTTGGCAAAGGGCACAAAACAAAGCAGTTATGTGTTCTGTGGCAATTGATATTTGTTGGAGCTATCATTTCTTGCTTTTTAACAAGTAAGAAAATTTACTTTATTGTTTTTTTTCTGCAGTCTCAAGTACAAAATTTATTTTGGTAAATTTTTTTAAGATAGGTTCTTAGAGCTTACATAACTATGTGTGTTCTGCACGATTGTGTGCTCATGGCTTTAAGCAGCAGTATTTTGTATATATGTGAATAAACATTTTTTACCATAATAGTAATGTATGTTAACTAATGGAAATTTAGAAACTACAGAAAAATATATTGATTATAGAAACATCAGCTTTTACCTCATAGCCAACCCAACTTTTAAGTATTAACGAATATTGTAAGATTGTATTATCTTCAAACTCATGATAAAATAAAAGTAATCAACCAATGACAGTCTTAGAAAAACATGAAACAAAACCTCTTCAGTTGCTAACATGATGTATTTACTAGGCATTGCTGTGCATATGTAGCCACAGTACATGTGCGTGCCTATGTAGGTACTGCCTAAAACATTGAATATGACCCCTGGGCATGATGGACAAATAAGAAAAATATAAGACACAGAAGAGGCATTTAGAATGTTAGATTATGAAAAGGAAGATAATAGCAATTACTGATCTAAAATGTTCTGTGTTATTCTTAGTCTTTATCAAATGGTGTGATATGTTACATAGTTTCCTCGGACTTTAAATATCGTAAAATATCTTTTAAAGATATTTTATAAAGACTTTGATAAATCCAGAGCATCTTCCTGATTTTATGGACCTAACTTCATATTTCATGCAAATATTGCAACTCCTGCATCTCTCTGATCAAGACATTTAAGTACTTGTGTTTTAGGATCATGTACTCAAAACAAGCATTTTTGCAAGATGCAGTAACTTAAAAGTATAAAAATGTCATCAAACTTGTTATTATATGAAAATATTCCCTTACACACTTTTTAAATTAAAATCCTATTAATATATGTGATATTTAGTTAATACTTTCCAAAATTCCCACAGTTATTTTCCAATTAATTAAAATGATAAAAAAGTCTCTTTTGAGCTCATATCCATACCGTCTGGGCTCATTCCTTTCATTCTCTCATTGTATTCCATTATGCCTCCCACAATCATTTCACAGAAACAAGTGAAAGTTTGAGTATTCCACCCACATTTTCATGTGTTACTGGAAATGGTCTCTTCGCTCCACTTTGAATGCTTTGTTTTACGACTGACTGCTTTTGCCAGTAGAGAGCAGTGTTGGACATGATATGGATCTTTTTCTAATATCTACTTGCTTCTTCAAATGTTTTACAATCATTCTATGAAATATGTAGGTTTTTTAAAAAGCAGAAAAATTACCAATATAAAATATGCAACTAAAGAGCTCTAAAGAATAACTGCTAGAAAGTTTGTTAGTGTTTAACATATGAATGTGCTAATTTATCACAGAAACAAAAAGTGCATTTTGTTTTTATAAAATTCGAAATGTCGAAATGTCGGGGCCAGAGCTGTGGTGCAGCGGGTGAATGCCCTGGCCTGAAGCGCAGGCATCCCATATGGGCACCGGTTCTAGTCCCGGCTGCTCCTCTTCCGATCCAGCTCTCTGCTATGGCCTCTCTCTCTCTCTCTCTGCCTCTCCTGTCTCTGTGTAACTCTGACTTTCAAATAAATAAACAAATAAATCTTTAAAAAAAAGACTTTAAAAATAGTAAAATTCAAAATGTCATTTGATGTGTATAATGTTCTCTATATAATTATTTTAAAACACAAGAGTAAAATAATTCATACATTTTACAATATAGAAATTTTATTTAACATTAAGATTTGTAAATAATTATTTTGTGGAATAATAACCAAGGGATATTCTAATTATAGAAAAAATATATAAGTGAGTCAGTGTGACTCTCTCTATATATTTTTAAAAATCATATAATATTTAAACCTTTTATCTACTAAACTGCACCCAGTAGATAAGCCATAATGGAATAAGCCAATTTAATTTTGCAGTCTTTATTCAGCTGACTTGCCATGTTGCAGTGCCAAGTAACAGAGGAAAAACCATCTTTTAAAAGCACATCAAAAGAGTCAATTGATAAAATGTGATCAAAATCAATCAGATTTAAAGCTATTACTCAATTGGTAAAGCCACAACTCTTAAAGAAAAAAACATAGATCCGTCAAAAATAAAGGTTATGGTTTAAACTTTAAACACTCCCAAGATTACCCTTTACGGGAGGACTAGGAAGTTCTAAGAATTTGAAAAGTACTGAGCTCAATATTTAAGGCATTTACTATATTTTATATTTGATTTGATGTCTCATTTTGTTATAATATTAAATTAAATATGTTCTTATTTTACATGGGTGCAAGGTATATCATTTTAATATTCTCCTACTTTGAAAATAAGATTTCTATGTTTAAGCTCAAACTTACTTGCTAAAATCTGACTGCACAAGAAACTCCCAGACCAAGTTTGCATCGCAGCATCACAGTGAGAAACAGTGAGTTTTTATCCTGTCTCTGGAGGCCTCTCCACAGTCACACATCTTTTATAACCGAAGCCTGAGTCAGGTGGACAAAAGGACAAGACATTCCCATGTATTGCTAGGAAGGGAAGCTTTATAAAAATAAACAAGCACCAACCTGTATGGAAAACCAAACTTTGGGTTCAGACAGGCTATCCAATCCATGTTCTCATTAGGGATGCATGGAACTGTGGAAACACCTGTGCTCTGGAGACATTCTCATCCAACCCCCATCACTTTATAGATGTGAAACTTAGTATCAATGAGGTGAAGTGACTTCTCAAGGTCACAAAGCTTGTTAACAGAGAGCCAGATCTAGAATTCCAGTTTTACTAATTCTCAGACACAGATTCTTTATTTTGCTACCTTAAATAAAACAGAATAGAATTAAAAATAATAAACTACACTGGGTATAAGACTACTCATCTATTGTCTTGCCCACTAACTGATATTTACATTATGTATTCTGTTATGAGCTATGCTTCTTACACAAGGAAAACAAGAGTATTTGACTGGCTACACAGCCTGATACCTGGAGCTTACAAACACCAATTCCACCATTTATTTACTGAAAATAAATTTATTTACCCTTTCATAAACTAGGATAAGCTCCATGTTGTGTGAGAAATAAACAAGGAAATATAACAGGTGACTGGTACAGAATGAATAGCCAATGAATTTATGTTAAGAAACTAAAAAGAAATAATGAAACAACAGTCACAATGAAAAATAACCCAATGAACTAAGAAATATACAAGAAAAACAAATCTTGAGTCACTAGGATTTAGATTTTGGCTCTTGAACCAGCAAGAATTCTTACCAACATATAAACAATTGCATTATTCCTCAAAAGTGTATTGGCTACTATCAAATATTTATCTTTTTCAATTCCCATTGTAATTTAATATATTTACAATTCTGATTGCAGTTCAATCAAAATTACATGTTATATGAGCCAAGTTAGAAATTAAAGATATTTGTATATATGATGTATCTATTTGTGGATGTCTTCCAATAACTGTATGTTCTGTTTTTCAGAGATGCTGAATACTTTCTTAATTGCTTTATAGTCTGGCAAATAAGATTACTTTTAAAAAGTAATGAAATTTATTTTTAAAAGCTGTTGCTACTGTAGGAAATATTTGTCCTGTATCCACTCAACTTGTAGTTTACTTATTTTTAAGTATGCTGGCATGTAATTATACATACAGGGAAAAATGTTCCCTTTTCTTTTCCAATAATATCACCAACTATCTAATTTTCCTTGATTACAATATTAGTTACAAACAATGTTGAGTAACAGTGATATAAAGTATCTGCATCTCATTCTTAAACTAGAATTTAAACTTTGGATAACATATTGCTTATTGTTCTACTTCATGTTAAAACTTCTATAAGGTAGTCTTCACAAATCTGCTGTGTTGCTGAACTCCAAATATACTTATCTGGAGAAATTTGAGATATTTTAAATACCCTTTCTTCTCCTGTGGCAAACTGGTCCTTTTTAGGAAGTGAACATTCTTTGACAGCATTCACCAGTTTTCCTATTTCAGAGACAGCATTATTAGCACCTCCTTTCTAAGACACTGCAATATGGTCATAATTATCATTATCCTCATCAGCAGTATTTCTGCAGTCTAATCCCTTCTGAAAATATTTATTGCACATCATCAATGTGCTAAGTACTGCTCTAGATACTGGGATACAGCAGTGAACAAACAGACCAAAATCTCTGACCTACTAAAGCTTCTGTCATCATCAATGATCAGAGAAAGTGTCCTTTCTCACAGGTTCTTCCACTCCACTTGACAGCCTCATTTTTCCAGGTAGATTGCGACAAGAAAGCTCCCAAATATACAATAATTTCCGCAGGGGAGTGACCTGTCCTTAAGTGATCATTATTTTGAACTGTAAGTCATTTTTGGGAAGGCTGCATCCTAAGCTACAAGTAGAACTTCTCTTTTACGCTTGAATATCACAGAAAATGACTGATCATATTAAAGAATATAACTACTCAAACTGCTGTCTTCCTTTCTTTAGAAAGGGAAGAAAATCTGCTTTGAGGATCTTGATAGGCTGTAAAGACTTCATTTGAGTGAAAAATGAGCGTGGGCTAAAGATACTCCTGAAAAGCCGTTTTATTGATTTCTCTGGCCAGGCTTTCTGTCAATGATTAATACGGACTTATTCATTTTGCAAAGCATTTCTGTATGCAGAACTCTCGTTAAGTGTGCTATGATGCTGGAAGCCAGAAATAAATGTTCCCTGCTTTTACCTCCCAAGTTGTGAGATGCACACTCATGCATGGAGAAGCCAAGGAAACAAAATCCCTCAAAACTGGAAACGACTGAGATAAACTTAATATTATTGACTTTTATCCTTTTCCTCCCATGCCAAAGGCACTGGTGAGGGCAGACTCTGCACAACACAGACTTTCTTTTATTTTACAGCTTATTGAATACTAACTGTGTGCCAGGCACTCATCTGGGTGTTTAAACAGAGTGATGAGCAGAAGTGGCAATAATCCCTGTGGGTGCGGTTTTGTGGAACTGTACGGTAGTGTTTAGGGTGACAGTTGCATGGACTTCAGGTTTCAGTTGTGGCTCTGCCACTTGCTGGGTCTATGAATCTTAACATCTCTGAGAAATAGCTTATTATTTTGTAAACTAAGTAAATATTCTGTATTTTTAGATGTGGTGTGAGCACAAATTACATGGGCACAGTGCCTTCTACACATAATAAGCATTCAATAAGTAAATATTTGCTTCCAAAATGAAACGTTTCCAAACAATGGGCCCATGTGATTATTTGGTTCTAGATCCTACAATAATGCTGGAACAACAGTGTTTGTGGCTTTTATTCTTTTAAACAAGAGCTAGGTTTTTTTTTTTTTTTTCTTATTTTATGGAGTGAACACAATTCTATTAACAGGGCTTAAAGGATCTGCTGGGAAGTTGTACTCTGGGTTATTATAGTGACAGGAAAACAGAAGTGCTAAGCTACCAAATTTGGTGAGGGTGCTGGCAGTTCCCACAATGGAGTAGAAGAAAGGAGTGGATCTATTTGTTTCTGCATGATTAATTGTGTCCATTTCACTTTAATGAATCAGCTGTACAATATCATGCAGACGTATGGATAATATGCTGTCTTATGTAGGCAGGAATAGCCCAATTCTCTCATTCCTGTGTTTGTACTATTACAATTCATGCTCTTCTTATAATTAGGCCCATCCTACATGCTTCTAGATTCAATTTGGCATTTTTAAAAAATTTTTAATTCTATGCTTTTTTAAATAAAAATATTTACTTGTTTATTTGAAAGGCAAGCGTGGTGGGGATAGGAGAGAGGCAGAGACAGAGACAAAGAGAGAAACTTCCATCTGCTGGTTCACTACCCCAATGGCTCCAACAGCCATGTCTGTGCCAGACTGAAGCCAGGAACCAGGAACTGCTTCTAGGTCTCCATGGTTGGTGTTAAGGAAGTAAGTTCTTGGGCCATCTTCTGCTTCAGTCTCAAGCACATTAGTAGGAAGCTGGATTGGAAGAGGAACACCTAGGACTCTTAATAGGATTCTGGCATCACAAGAGACAGGCAGCTTATCCAATTGCCCTACAACAAAAGTCCCATGCATTTGCTTTTTAAAGACAATTTTTACTTTTTTTTTAAAGACTTAAAGGCTATTTTCAGTCATCAACACTACTTACTCTTTACTGTAATGCTTGATTGGATTTGTTTCAACCCTAGTATATGCTGATTTTATTTGATTTTTCATGACCTTTAAAAAAAATCAATGGTAGTATATTCCTGCGCAGCTTTGAAAGTATTTTTAGCTACCCTGTGAAAGTTCCTTTTTTTTTTTTTTTTTTTTTTGACAGGCAGAGTGGACAGTGAGAGAGAGAGACAGAGAGAAAGGTCTTCCTTTTGCCGTTGGTTCACCCTCCAATGGCTGCCGCAGCTGGCGCACCGCGCTGATCAGAAGCCAGGAGCCAGGTGCTTCTCCTGGTCTCCCATGGAGTGCAGAGCCCAAGCACTTGGGCCATCCTCCACTGCACTCCCTGGCCACAGCAGAGAGCTGGCCTGGAAGAGGGGCAACCGGGACAGAATCCGGCGCCCCGACCGGGACTAGAACCCGGTGTGCCGGCGCCGCTAGGTGGAGGATTAGCCTGTTGAGCCACGGCGACGGCCTACCCTGTGAAAGTTCTAATCCTGGTATTAATATAGACCCTTTTTTTCCATTGGAATACTTCTAAGAACTTAATAATTGATTAGTGATAATAATTCCAAATTATATAAAAATGCTTATTTACATACTAAGTATATTGCAGTTTATTACTTTTTCAAAAGAAGTATACATTTCTATTCACTATATATAGTTGATTAATACATTAACTATTCAGTTTTGCTGTTTTCAGATGACGAAAGTGGTAACTGAGATGAATCTTAACTTGATGCCCTTCTAGTTACTAAGGGAGCTATAAACTATTCACTTAATTATATTACACCAATAATAATTAATTAACTGTGTACTTCTATTTATTAATTTGCCTGAAGTATAAGGTAAGCCATCTATTCTTAACTTAGTTTAAGCATTTGGTGGCATGTCTTTTCAGTCTTTGATTATTAAACAAGATAAAATACACATTCTCTCTCCATCTTGAGATTAATTTTATTTTTGTTTAAAAGTGATAAATCATATTTAAATGCACAAATAAATGAAGTATGGCCAAGGAAATGACAGCATCGGAATCATGACACTTACTTGCATCTTACTCAGGGCTAATAAACTTCAAAATTAAGTATGTCCATAGAAACTAGGGATGCTGCATATAACAAGCAAAAAATAAATGGTATTCTGTTTGCTTCAAATAATTCCCTCTTTTAGTGAATATTCAGGTTGAAATATCTGTACAAACCCATGAACCATCATTCTAGAAAGCCCAAATAAACTCCATAATGAACTTTGTGGTTAACTTTTTTTTTTTTTTAACCTGAATGTAGGTAGCATTTGGAGAAAAGCCTTTTTAAAAAATAACTGGTAGGGGCCAGCACAGTGGTGTAGAGTGAGGCTGCCCCCTGCAGTGCTGGGTTGGAGTCCAGATTGCTCTGCTTCTGATCCAGCTCTCTGCTATGACCTGGGAAAACAGCAGAAGATGGCCCAAGTGTTTGGGCCCCTGCACCCGCATGGGAGACCTGGAAGAAGCTCCTGGCTCCTGGCCTCAGATCAGCCCAGTTCCAAGTGTTGTGGTCATTTGGAGAGTGAACCAGAGGATGGAAGATCTCTCTCTCCTCGCCCCTCACTTCTGCCTTTGCATTTCTGTGGTTCTATCTTTCAAATAAATAAATAAATCTTTAAAAAAATGAAGGAAACAAAATCATGGATAATATCCCCTTGAAGCTGGAGGGGCCTCAGGAGAACCCATCTGCCAAGTTATGCTTATGGAAATCCTGGCGGTAGTCTGCAGGAAGAAATGCAATGTGGATTCTGGCAAATGCCTAAGGCAAACGCCTGGAGGGAGCAAATAGCTTTCTCCTTCCTCAACAGTCTCATTAGCCTCCTCACCTAAAGCAATTCTGTTGGCTGGTTGTAAAATCACTTCCTCTTCCTGGAGAAGTCCTTCAGGTTGGGTTTGTTTCTTCACTTTGAATGTTCAGGTTTTTAAAATATATTTTCATTATACTTGAAAGGCACAGAGTTTGTTAACAGAATAGTAAATTTACCAATTTATCATGCAAACTACTCGTAAAATACAAATCCTCATGTAAACCCTGAAGTTAAAGGCCTTTACTTTCCTTGATTGTTATTGTCCTCAAAGACTCACATTTGGTGCCTGTGCTGTGGCACTGTGCTATAGGGGTAAAGCCACAGTCGTGATGCCAAGTATCTCAAGAGCACCAGTTCAAGTTCCGGCCACTCCACTTCCAATCCAGTCCCCTGCTAATGTGCTTGAGAAACCAGCAGAAGATCGCCCAGATGCTTAGTCCCCTGTACCCACGTGATAGACTAGGAAGAAGATCCTGGCTCCTGGCTTCTGCCTGGCCTAGATCCTGCTGTTGTAGCCATTTCAGGAGTTCACCAGCTAATGGAAAACCTCTTCCGCTCTCTCTCTTTCTCTCTCTCTGTAATTCTGACTTTCAAATAAGTAAATAAATGACTATTATTTTCATGGCAGTATCAAGATTCTGGCTCCTGGCTTCAGATTAGCTCAGCTTTGGCCTTTGGGGCCACTGGGGAGTAAGCCAGCTTATGGAAGGTCTTGCTGTCTCTGTCTCTCTTTTTCGCTGTAACACTGCCTTTCAAATAAATAAACAAACTTTTTTAAAAAGATACACTGTTTACAGGATGATAAGGTTAAAGTTTACACTGTATATAGAAATAGGACTAGGAGAAATCTATTGATCATGGAGATAAGATCTGAATCTTGGCTCTTTTATTGCTAAACTGTTTTGGCTGAATATTCTTTAAATATCAAGTCTGTTACTCTTTTTGTTTGTTTGTTTTTGAAAGATTTATTTATTTTATTTGAAAAGCAGAGTCACAGAGAGAGGGAGAAACAGAGAGCAAGGTCTTCCATCAGCTGGTTCATTCCCCAAATGGCCGCAACAGCCGGAACTGAGCCAATCTTAAGCTAGGAGCCAGGAGCCAGGGGCTTCATCTAAGTCCCCTACGTGGGTGCAGGGGCCCAAGGATTTGGGCCATCTTCTACTGCTTTCCTAGGCCATAGAAGAGAGCTGAACTGTAAGTGGAGCAGCCTGGACTCGAACCAGCACCTATATGGGATGCTGGCACCGGAGGCAGTGGCTGTACCTGCTATATCACAGCGGTGGCCCAAGCCTGTTACTCTTTATAAAAAGTAATTGTGATTTTTTAGGTGATTCTTCTGATGATTGCTTATGATATTGAGACAATGCAAATTAGCACAGTGGTTAATATTTCAAAGATTTGTCTCACTTATTCAATGGGAGAACTAAAACGATTTTACAGATAAAAGCTGAATAGTATCTCCTCAAAATTAAAATTTCCCATGCAACATAATCCAGGCATTGTGTAGAAAACAACCATATTAAATTTATTTCCAATTTTTATCTACTGACTTGAAATTATAAACACAGATGAGAACAAAAATGCTAGTTCCACTGATGATTTTAGTATTTCATTTACATCTCCTGGAAAATAGTCAAATGGGGATCTAAAATTTAAAACACACATATTCATACACAAATATACTCATAAATACTAGTTAAAATAAAAAAGATAAAAGGAAAGGATGAATAAGCAAACTACTATTTATCAAATAGTAGATTAAAATTTTCAGGAGCCAACACATTAAAATTTTATTGAGTTACCGATTACATGATCTTTTCTCCCCAAATCTCCCTTCTAAATGTAATAAAGTAATAACTGGATGTGCTACTGTATTATATCTTTGCTAAATTCAGTAGTAAAAGTTAACTATGTAGACTGTAGTCATCTCTTGAATAAAGATATGCAATCTATCAACCATAAAGTGCAAAAGATAACAGTGTATACTTAAAGTCTGAAGCTCTCCTTATTAAATGATCCATTTAACAAAAGAGAAGGAACAGCATTCAAGAAATATATCCTAGCAAATAATTTCAGTGTCTCTAATTTCTATGTCTCTATTTCAAAAAACAAAAAGATTTTTTTGATGTTGTGGCAGATCATTTGCCCTCTTGGTTATGACTGTCCCATATGAATAGAATTGTGCACTGACAATTCCTCTGCTAGCCTACCACAGCACATCTTCACCCAATGGGTAAACATGATGTAGGCCATATTTGAGGATTTGGCTTGCTGTGACTACTTGCTTAAGAATATTTATTTACAGGAAAATCATTACCCCACAAAAGTGTATGAGCCTATGTTTATACAGTATATTATAACAAATAATGTGCTCCCTTATAATATAGTTGCTTCCCAGTATAAAGTATTTTAGGAAGATAGAGGATCAATCAGCAGTTAAAATATTGGACAATATTGGGGTTATAGATAATTTCAATAAGGAAAGAAAGGAGGACACAATTTGATGACCTGAGATTCAAGGCTGGGAAATGTTAGGGAGCAGAAAGACAGGATAGTCGATTCACGCGTACTACAACATATTGCAGGGATAACTGTGGCAAGAGTGATGTTAGTGTTTTTAGAGGAGAACTAGTTTGCAGTTGAAGCAAGAAGCAGTGGTGATGTTAGAAGATGCTAAAGACAAAGGAGATTTTGCTAATGATTGACCATGAATTCACAGGGGTCCAGGCATACTTCAAAGAAAAATAACCATTTAAAATGATTTAACTGACTTAAAAAATAATTCTACTATGTTCCAAAATGTAAGGGAAGTGGCTTGGGAATCATAGAGTAAGATAAAGTAAATTAGAAAAATGAAACAAAAGAAAATAATGCTAAAATGTAGAGTAGAAACAGATTGCAGACAAAAGCCATGTAATCCCACCAATTTGCTAGAGGTCAGTCGGATAATGAGGTATGACTTTACCCAGCAACAGTGGAAGAAACAACATCAGTTAATTATTTGATTCACTGTTGATGAGGTAAAAGAAAAATAAAAACTTTCATATATACGATGGACTGTGATTTGGGACTGCATTACCGTGTGATTTCCCTGGCACAAGCGTTAGAAAGTTCATTGTGTCTCATATACCCCACTAGATATTTGTTTGCCTTTATAACAGCTATGAATATGAAAAACAGCTTCACAGTTATTATTGACTTGACTTCAATGCATCATCTTCTCCACTATTTTAAAGTATTTTGGAACAATACCTGTCATTTGCAATCAAATGGACTAACACATTAAATACCTCTGCCTATACAGTCTATTCCACACAGTTGCCTGCCTAAATATCATCCTTAGTAACTGTTATGTCAACATTTAACTCATTCAATCATGAAGCAATTCCTTTTTTGGATGTTTATTTTATTTTTTTTATTTTTAATTTTTATCTTTAATTTTTAGCTATTAACTTTTTAACAGAATCAATGTGCTTTGTAGATACAATTCAAAGAACACAATGATATTCCCTTGCTCCCTCCTTTCTCTCCCTCAGGGCACTGTAGTAGGTGAGTGTACATATGTGTGCATGTGTGTTATAGAAGCAACTCAAACCCTGCTTTAAAAATGGTTTTCTTTAGTATAGTTTCTACCTTCATTAAATTGCTAAGCTTTTAAAAGTCCCAACAAATTTCCAGAGTCAAGTTTTGCAAATTGAAAATATATGAACCATGACATCTTGTCAGTTTTATATCTCAGACAATACATTCTTTTAAGAGCATTCTTATCTCTACATAATTAATGTTGGAAGTTAGAAGTCAGACATTTCCTTCTACAATACAGGTAGTGGTGACAGCTGAATTACTTCTGCTGCTTAGCACTCCTAAGTATCATTTTTAGCATTACTTTTGGGAATTATCGAGATAAAAAATTCATTGTGGAGATTAAGATCAACATTTTTAAAAGGAATTGTCAAAGTGTTATTAAGTTTCCTTTAATTTATTTCAGAGAGAGAGAGAGAGAGGGAGAAAGAGAAAGAGAGAGAGAATGATAATCTTTTATCTACTGGTCTGTGGGGAGCAACCCGGACTAGACTAAGTTACTGGAATTAAGACTTATTCTGTGCATCTGCTCTCCCACAATATGGCGCTGAGAAGGGAAACAGCTTCTACGCAGCTGCCTCCAGTTCAACCAAGAAACTGTAGGACCTGCTCCTGATTGGAGGAGAGCAGCGTACTCGGCGTGTGGGTAGCAGAGCACGGATTGGTGGAGAGGACTATAAAGGAGGAGAGAGACAACATGCACCAGGAACATCTAAGGGGAACACCTGAGGAACATCTGAGCAGCCCCCGAGAGAGCCGACCGGCAGTGTGCCGCTCCCCCGTGGAAGTGAGGAATGTGGCTAGGGGGAACCGCCCTTCCACGGAGGTGGAAGGGTCGGTAGCCAACCCGGAAAGAACCAGCAGCAAACCCGGGGAGGGCCGAGCAGACAGAAGAACAACGCAGGGTCCTGTGTCGTTCCTCCACGAAGACAGGGAGCGACACTGGTCCACTCCCCAAATGCCTTCAACAGCCAGAGCTGGACCAAGCAGAAGCCAGGAGCCAGAAACTCCATCTGGGTGTCCCACATGTGGCAGACTTCTAAGTATTTGAGCCATGACCTGCTGCTTCCCAGGGTGTACATTAGCAGGAAACTGGATTGGATGCTGTCCTAGAACTCAATCCCTAGCACTAGTATACAGAATTTGAGTGTCCCAAACAGAAACTTAACCCACGCACCACAACACCCCCTGAAGGTTTTATTTTATCTCAATAAAAAATTAAATCCAAAGAGTCTAGGATAAAGATGAGCATAGATATCTGTGAATTAATTTAAATGTATATGTGTTACCAAAACTTTTGTTACATAGTATTACCAAAATAAACATTAGCAGAAGCTTACTAACTCAAGGATTCATATGGCATTAGCTGGGTAAGTATGCTTTCAGCCATTTGTCAGAAAGATATGGTGAGGCCAGCCAGCACGGTGATGTAGCAGGTGAATCCACCACCTGCAGTGCCGGCGTCTCACATGGGCACCAGTTCGAGTCCTGGCTGCTCTACTTCTGATCCAGCTCTGTGCCTTGGCCTGGAAAAGCAGTGGAAGATGGCCCATCCTTGGGTCCCTAAACCCACATGGGAGACCTGAAGGAAACTCCTGGCTCCCGGCTTTGTATCGGCACAGCTCCAGCTGTTGCAGCCATCTGGGAAGTGAATCAGCAGATGGAAGACCTCTCTTCCTCTCTCTGCCTCTCAAATAAATAAAATGAATCTTAAAATAAAAAAGAAAGAAAGATACGGTGAGTGGCATCACATGTATAGCCCATGCCAGTTTTGTTCATGTCAAATTATGTTGACAGGAAAAGGAGGCTGCTAGAGTTTGACTGTTTTTTCTCTCCAAAATCTATGTTGTAAATTAATTCCCCAATGTGATGCAATCGGAAGGTGGTCTCTGCCATCATGAATTTATCCAGGCCGTTGTAACAGGGCTCAAGGGAACTAGCTAAGCCTCTCACAGACTTCCCTCCTCTCCCCCATGTCTTTCTGGTGGATGTAGTACTCAAGGCAGCAACCTGGAAGCAGAGACCAGACTCTCAACAGACATCAAACTAGCCGATACCTTGATCTTGGACTTTCCAGCTCAAACACTCACAACAAATTTCTCCTCTTATAAATTACTCTCATTTTTTGTTATAGTAGCAGTAATAGATTAAAACAAAGATTCTCCATGCAAATTCCATTAGATACAACTTTTAATGTATATTAACCATCTCCCATGTGCTACACACTTTAAAGTTATTTGCAAAAATAATTTCTCATTTAAGGGAAATGTAAATGTCAAAAAACTTCCCATAACTTTGTAGCTTGAAAGAAGGCAATTTTTACCTTTAATAACATAACAAATTTCCAATTCTACATAAATTAAAATTATAGATATCTATAATGAACAACCACTTCCACAATTGCTTCTGACCTTGCCCAGGCATTCCTATGTACTACAATTCCATTACAACATAAGTACCTGAGTGAGAGATCAATACAAATGGTGCTTTCTGAACAAAATAAAGTTGATAAAAGTAGAAAACATGGCCCTTGAAATGCTGACATGTTCTGGAAGAAGGCAGTGGCAACAGGACTTCTGTTATGGTAATATTCGTGAATAAATTGTTAGAAACTTATTAGAACAGCAAGAGCCTAACAAGGGATGGGCATAGGAAAGTCATTCTTGTTTTTAAAATTAATTAATTTATTTGAAAGTCAGAGTTACAAAGAGAGAGAAGGAGAGGCAGAGAGAATGAGAGAGAGGTTCTCCCCCCAATTGGCCGCAAGGCCGGAGCTGTGCCCATCTGAAGCCAGCAGCCTCTTCCAGGTCTCCCATGTGCGAGCAGGGGCCCAAGGACTTGGGCCAACCTTTACTGCTTTCCCAGGCTGTAGCAGAGAGCTGGATTGGAAATGCAGCTGCCAGGATTGAACTGGCACCCATATGGGATGCTGGCACTGCAGGCAGCGGTTTTACCAGCTATGCCACAGCGCCGACCCCAGGAACGTCATTCTTAAAGAACAGAACCATGGGCATCCAGTTCGAGGTATATGTATATTTCAGGAAGACAAAAATCATCAATCGCATTGACCCCTTGAAAACTGGTTGAATTTTTTTCTTTTCACAGAAGCATCTTTAACATAAGATATTCCTTGCTTACATAAGGATAAAACACTTAGAGGGAGGATGCTGTAGTGCAGTGGGTTAAACAAATACCTAGGACACAAGCAGCCCATATCATAGTGCATAGTTTGGGTCCCAACTACTCCACACTTCAAATCCAGTTTCTTGCTGATGCACCTGGAAGGCAACAAATTTATGATCTCTCTCTCTCTCTCTCCCCCCTGCAATCTGTGTGTGTGTGTGTGTGCATGTGTGTATGTATACATTCCTCTATGTCACCCTGCCTATCAAATAAATAAATAATTTTATAAGAAAAGGGCTTGTTTTCATTTCTCACACACATTATAGTGATTAGAAGTTCATGTTCTAAAATCATGTTGTCTGTACTTGAGTACTATGCTAATTACTAAGAGTATAACCTTAGGCAAGGTATTTAATTTTTCTAAACATCAATTTCCTTGTCTGTATAATGGGAGCTATGACAGAATCCAAGGTAGATAACTACACACAGGATTGTTATAACCACAGTACCTACCCCACTGCCATGAGAATAATGAAAGAATGCATGCCTGATAAATATAAACAACCAAAAATACTAGTAGGATTATTATTAATTCTAAAAAAGAGTTGATGAGTAAGTACTAACACGTCAATCACCCATCTCTAACTCTAACCAATCTGACAGAAAATAGCAGATCAGAAGATATGAACTCAAGTGAGGAAAAACTGTGAAAGGCAAGGGATTAATTGGAATATTATTATATATAATTTTGAGTCCAGCAACTCTTTAAAATCATAGGTGGACATTTAGAATATCTTGATGATGATATATCTGTACCGTAGTAAACACATCCAAGAACACCTTAAGACAAGCATTTTGATTGCATTGGCTATTTCTCCTTATTTTACAATAGTCAACTTTATTATAAGACTTTTGTTCCCAAAAGATTTATTTGCATAGGTGTCACCAGTACACCAGATTATCTAGATACTGCAATTTTCTTTTGATTTGCTTAAATAATCACCTTTGGACAATTTTGATGCTTATTAACACTGCCACAGCTGGAGTGCAAGAGCCCAATGAAGTGAAACTAAGCCATTCAATTTTGTTGCTTATTATCAATTTCCTATAAAGAATTGTAGGGAACAGAGTAGACACTGTTCATTAATACAGGCTTTATTTGTGTACTTTATTTGTTTTGCTATTAGTATGTTCCAATACAAGAAAAGTAATTTTATCTTTCTCAGTGATTCTCAAGTATACAGCAGTCTGAAATACAAGTTTCTAAGCTTATTTGATAACTACGAAATCAGAATGAGTAGACTTGAAATAAAAATAGTTATTTACTGATTGAAAGATAGAGAAATATATTTCTATCTGCTGGTTCACTCTCCAAATGCCTGCAACAATGGGACTGGATCAGGCCAAATCCAGAAGCCTGCAAGTCAATCCTTGTCTTCCACATGGGTGAAAGGAACCCAGCTACTTAAGTCATGTCATCATTTGCTGCTGCCAAGGGTGACCATTAGAAGGAAACTGGAATCAGGGGCAGAGCTGGGACTCAAAATCAAGGATTCATATTTGTCATGTGGGCGTCACAATTAGTGTCTTAACCAGTAGGCCAAACTGCCACTGTAAAATGCATTTTTAATAAGTATATCAGCTAAGAAACACTGACTATCCTAACCTATGCATTTTCAACAAGACTGTTGCTCTGTCATAAAGCATTGCAGTAACTCTGAATCAATCTGTCCAAGGATAAATATCCCTCACTTGCTAAAATGGTTCTCTGTATTAGGATTGAATAGAAAAGGAGTATACATAAACCATGGGGCAAGAGAGTTCTTAGCAGCACTGCTATGGATTAAAAGCTTACCACTTCCCAAAACAGCTTTCTCTTTTTATATACTTTTATGCAGAAGGTTGCTTTAATGCAAAAGTCCAAGTTTGCACATGAAAGTAAAATTAATATCTCTACCTATATATCTAGAAGTAGTAAGATTACATATTCCTCTACTCTTAGATTTCTGAACTAGAGAATTCAGAGTGGAGAGGAAAAGCATTTATTTCAAATTGTTATAATCTAAAAGAACATTATGTGCACTGAAGACTGTGCTTCACTTTTGAGGTGGTGTGACCTTAGACATGTAATTTATGCTCTTGGAGACTGTATTCCTAGATATACAATATAATAATATTAGTTCTGACTATCTCACTGGGATGTAAAAGCATGAACAAATGGAAGGTAGTAATAGTTGGCAGTGACGCAGCAGTTTGCAAGGGTTTACAGGCCACTCTCTAAAAGACTTATACAATTTTGTAGTTCACGGGCAGTGACACTGTGCTATTTATGATTACTTTTTGGACATTTTACCATGGTGCAAAATGAGGTATTTCACAATATAAAATCAATGATTCTTACTGTTTTGTATTTGAATGGAACTGGCTTATCATTCAGAAATATCTATGTCTGTCTATCTATCTATCTATCTATACATATCTAGGTTTGTGTTTTCTCAAATTATAAGAGAATTGCTTAGATGATAGATGTTTTGTTAACATGAAGACAGCCAAATTTCAAAGTTGGTGCCAGCTGTTCTCTGGTCTGAAAGACACAGTCAATCAGCACTCTTATACAGATGTACATTTATTCCTGTGTGTTTATAATAAATCCTATGTATATCATACATAATTATTTGTGAAATATATATAACAAGTGTGTTGTATGTACATATATATGGACATAACTTCAATAAATTTCAACTTCAGACATTGATTAATGTCCCTAAGATAAAAAATAAACTGAAACAGACAGCAGAGCATGTCTCATTTGACTCTGTAATACAGAAAGAAGCTATAATGAAATTCCCACTGCAAGCTCCTTCTCCACAGGAAGCCAGAATTTCACCCGATCTTGTGCGCGTGTTTTTCTTAATTGAGAAAACATCCTTTCCTTTGAGGATGTAGAAACATGAAAATGGTAGTTGGTGCTAACATAATGCAAAGCATGAAAGAGGTCTCAAAGCTTTGCTTTCTTATTTATGACACTTTTCTGACATGAATTATTAGAGCTCTTAACACGCCATAACTAAGTAGTCACAAAATACTATGTTGCACCATCTGGGCCTTTATGTATGATTTCTTGAATGTTTCCAACCTAGGTATTGCATGGGACCTAAAATTCAGTGTCTAGGAACATGAGATATCTCTGACCCGGAACCTCAGACCACCCAACCTCAAATCTAAAAACATTACTAGAGTTCTGTCTCTCAAGAATGCAGCTGAGTTAGTACCTGTTAACTGATCTTCTGTTCTGCCTACATACACTCTGAACTCCAGCCACAAGGAATCCTCAGACTTTCTAAAATATGCCACATCCCAGAATGTCTCTGGGATGCTGGACATGCTGTTACCTCTGACTGTAATGGCCACCTCCCCAACCTCTAAGATAGTGTCTACTGATTTTTTACATACAATAGGAAATCTTTCTTCCTCCCTCCATGGATGCTTCTCGATGTGAGTCAAGATGCCGAAGTGGGTAAATAGTGAGAGAGCGATATGCACGTCTCTGGGATATGTGGAAATCTGATACTAATTCTTGGCCAAGATAAGAACAAGGTGTTCTGAAACCAAAATTCCTCCCACGTATGTTTGTAGTTCATAATCTGGAGATGAGTCTTGTGTGACTAATAAAGGACTCTAGAGAGCTATGCCTGGAAACTTCTCAGACTCTGCCTGGCTGCTTTTCTGTATATTTTGTCTCTTGCTGTAACATTTTGTTGGCCTGTATTAATGCAAAACATGAGACTCAAAGGAACTTCTGCCTATTTTCAAACACCTAACCTTGTATCACTCTTGTAGTGAGTCGCTTCCATGAGACTATGATGCAGCAACTTATACATCTATGCATATGTATACTATGAAGCAACGTATAAATCTGAAGTCTGTCACCTAGCACATGCTGCAGACAAGTAAACATTCCTACCTTTTTTTTTTTTTTGGATAAATTATTCTGGAGTTACAAACTAGCCTCTTTGGTCTAAGCGAGATTGTTAATTTATGTCCCCAAAGAAAAAAATCACTCACTATAGTTATAATTAACATTTTTATAATGTGAGGTTATTCATGGTGAGACAAACAAGACCTCATTTAAATTTGTAATATTCCATTGGCTTTTTATTTAACTAAAAATATTTCCATTTTATATCAGCAACCATTGAAAGAGACAGTGCACTCAGTCAGCCAATGTTTGGTTTGGATAATTTACTACAATGTTATGTATGTTTACAATCTTTGCATTTTTACTACACTGGAAAACATACAGAAAGGCATTTCTTAGGAAATTTACAGAATAAATGATAAAAATGATATCCATTTATTAGTTCATTACCAAAGTCCAAGCTAAAGTTGTGCAAGTGTCATGGATAAGCACTTTGCAGGACTGTGCTCTTTATCTGCTATAAACTTTTCCTTCATTTCATTTACTTTCCTAAAAAGGACAGATAATTCATTGATTATAATACCCAATTTTTTCCTTTAATCTGATATTGCTATACTCACACAGAAACATAAAAAAAATAATTTCACTATTTAAATTATTTCATTTTTTTCTCATTCTTTGCAAATATTTTAAGAGAATGAATTAATTGACAGTCCATTTTGCAATGCTTAAGCACATTTAATCTCACTCCTTTTCCCCCAGCAGTTCCCCAGCAGTCTGAACATTTGCAAATGGAAATAGCTTCTTTGCTGGTAAGACTTGCTTTGTTTTTATTCCTTCATCTGGGCGAATGTTTGTGTGAGCAAGCCTGGAGCAATACCATTCTAATGAGCAATAAAAACAGATATGTAACCAGGAAAGCAGTGTGGAAATCCTAGAAAATAAATGCAAACTCCAAGGAAGCCAGAGACGTAATTTTAATTATTTAGGATTAGAACTGTGGATCAGCTAGGCAAACCAAGCCCTTCACTACTTGCTTTGCTGCCCAGGGTATCATTTCTTATCTGAACCTGCAGAGTCTGGGGTGAGCTGATTTATGCTCCTCTGAATCTAAATCTCCTAGGAAGTAATTAGCCATTGCTGCCATGCCTATCACCATTACTGAGCAATTCTGTCACAGATAAAATCTGCCTGTGAGACAGGAGGTGGGGGACTGTGCAAGTCTATTCAACTTGGTTCTATTTCATAATGTTGAACCTTGGAGTGATCCTGTTATTCAGATAGTCAAAGCAGGAACTAATCTCTTAATGAAAGTGCAGTATGCTAAAAAATTCCCATGTGTCAGTTGTTTTTGAAACTGGGGAAGTTTTTTTCCATACTAAAAACTGTATAGCAAATCTTTGTTAAATCTAGGTATGTATGAAAGAGGTATGCATGAAATATTTTGTGAGCATCAACCATGTTCTAGGTGTTTATGGATGTTATCTAATTTCCTCAGAAGTTTTATAAAGAAGGTATTTGCTTGTATTTCCCAGAAGGGAAAACTGCTAATACCAGGTATGCTACTAGATAAGTCCATTTTTAATTATCTCTCTGTGAAATTATAGCACACTGCCTTCCAGACCCCAAACTGCTGGTTCCTTTATACTATTTACACAATAGCTCATATGACTTTGGACCTAGCATTCTATCCACCATGCCTCCTGGGAAGCCTTCGCAGTAGAGAGGAGGACTTCATTTGGTGATTCCAAGGCATTCAAGAGGTTTCCTGAGAAGGAATGGATTGGGGTTCTGGCAGCAGAAGAGGGCTATGTGCTCTCTGTCTAGGCACTGAATGTAGATGCAGTGTGTAGACAGTCCGATCTGGCTTGAGTTCTCACTTTGCATTTCCTCAGATGGACCCAGCAACTAAGTATTGAAAGCAAATTGTATATGGTGTTAGGGGCAGAGATAGAAAGATAAACAAAATCTGGCCTTAGCTTCCAGGGTCCTGTGATCTAGTGAAAGTGTACCTATTAGGACTGGTACTGTGGCATAGCAGGTAACATTACCGCCTGTGATGCTGATAACTCATATGGGCCTCAGTTGGTGTCTGGACTGCTCTACTTCCTATTCAGCACCCTGCTAATGGCCTGGAGAAAGCAGCAGGAAATATCTCAAGTGTTTGGGCCCCTGCCACCCAAGTAGGAGACCCAAATGAAATTCCTGGCTCTTGGCTTCAGGTTGGCCCAATGCTGGCCACTGCAGCCATCTGGGAAGTGAACCAACAGATAGAAAATTTCTCTCTCTCTTTCTCTCTCTCTCGTGTGTGTGTGTGTGTGTGTGTGTGTGTGTGTGTGTCTCCCTCTGTCTGCAACTCTGGACTTCAAAATAAATAAACTTTTAATTTAAAAAAGAAAGTATATATACTAGGCAGTTTACAGCTTAGAGTAAAACAGACTAGGAAAGGAGGCTTAAGCACAGGACACTTTAAGATTCTTAAGTCAGCGTTAGTGGGGCAGAATAATATCAAGAAGTAAGAGCTGGAGCAGGCAATGTGGCATACCGGGTAAGGCCTCTGCTTGTAGTGCTGGCATCCCATATGGGTACTGGTTTGAGTCCCAGCTGCTCCACTTCCAATTCAGCTCTCTGCTTTGGCCTGGGAAACCAGTTGAAGCTGGTCCAAGTCCTTGGGCCCCTGCACCCACGTGGGAAACTCAAAAGAAGCTCCTGGCTCATGGTTTCATATATGCCCAGCTCCAGCTGTTGTGGCCATTTGTGGAATGAACCAGTGAGTGGAAGACTTCTCTTTGTCTCTCTCTCTCTCTCTCTCTCTCTCTCTGTAACTCTGCCTTTCAAATAACTAAATAGATCTTAAAGAAGAAGGAGGAGGAGAAATAGTAAGAGCTAAACTGACTCACAGGATACTAAGATTTAGCAAGAAAATACAGTGGAGTTTGTATATGTTTAAGAAAAATACAAAGCCCTTGCAGAGATTAAGAGTGACAATAAGACAATTAGGAACAATATAGCCCACATTGAGAAAAAAAAGAGCATTAAAGAGAGGTGAGACTGCAGAAGTAAAGAGGACACACCAAAAATCACCTAAGGAGTGAAGCACAATTACGAGAATTATGTGAAGCTACTTAAAAGAATATGAGGTAAGGGCGTAAAACTATTCAACTTTCATATAAAAATGGTCATCCTGTCTCAGAACAGGGTAAGTACTGGGAGAAGGAGAGAAGACACATGAGAGGTGTGGAAATTATTATAAGCCTTTGTGTGTAGAGACCTGAGAGTGGCCAGTACCAGTCCATGCCACATACTGCATCATGCTACATATAAGAGACACATAACACCAAAAGCCATTATTCATAAACCTGTATAGCATTTTTGCAAAGAAGAATGTGTTTCTGTAAGGCTTCTGAGAAATGTAATACTGACCGATTAGGGGGAAAGAATCAAAAGTTTCATCACAGATTTGGAGAGGCACTTGCCTATTCCAGATCCGTAGTAACAGCTATGCAGACAAGGTTTTCTGAGAAAGAAGGAG
Source organism: Oryctolagus cuniculus (assembly GCF_964237555.1). Taxonomy (NCBI): domain Eukaryota; kingdom Metazoa; phylum Chordata; class Mammalia; order Lagomorpha; family Leporidae; genus Oryctolagus; species Oryctolagus cuniculus. Next base: position 51,911,426 of record NC_091434.1, read on the forward strand.
TCCTAACACTAGGTGTTTGTGGATAGTGAGGATGGGAAACCATGAACAAAACTGAAGCTGATGTTAAAGAATATTGTTTATAATATTTGTGTCTACAGCAGCCTCTCTTCCTTCTTCTACCAAATGGCTTGGTTTTCCTTTTGCAACTTATCCTTCTGGTCATAATCAGTGCACATGGTCTGGAAATCTGCTATGATACCTGGGCCAAGTCCTCCTTCCACAGAGATTGCTCTGGGAAGGACACATGATTCATCTATATCAAGCCCTTCAGGGCCAGCAAGATTATATTCAAGAAAGAGTATCTGAGTTATTAGAGCAGTAGATTTGGGATTGTAACAATATAATTCTGAAACCGCCTGGGATATTAGGTGGAGTCTGAGAAAGAAGATAACTCAAAGAAAACTGAAGGGAACTGCTTATCCTGATCAAAAGAGGACAATGAAAGAGCCCTGAATCAAGCTGCCTTAGAAGCAGCCCACCTCATGAGGTTTCCTTGCCTGGAAACCACACGTTCAGTTTCTTGATTAAGCCAGCCTGAGTCACTTCTTTCACTTGAAACCAAGAGCTCTTAGTGGCTTCACTGGCTAAGAATGGAGTTGGCTGTAGGAGCACGTGTTATTGAAGAATGTCACTGACTTGGGATGTATCCTTGCATGACATTATTTTTTAAGAAGATTTGCTTATTTATATGAAAGGAATGTAGATAGATAGATAGATAATCTTCCATCTACTAGTTCACTCCCCAAATGCCTACAACATCTGGTTAGCTGGTACTGGGCCAAGCCAAAGCCAGGAGCCAGGAACTTCACCTACATCTCCCATGTGGGTGGCAGGGCTCAAACACTTGAGCCATTATTTGCTGCCCACCAAGAGCAATATAATTTATCTATTGTATAATTAAAATTTGAGTATTAAAAAATGAATTCTCAGGGGTGATTAGTTGGTACAGGGGTTAAGATGCCACCTGGGCTGCCTGCATTTCATTAGAGTGTCTGGGTTCCAGACCTGGCTCAAATTCTAATTCCAATTTCCTGCTAAATCATATCCTGTGGCTCACATACGTGGGTCCCTGACACCTGGAAAACCCAGACTGAATTCTAGCCTGGCTTCAGCCTGGCTCAGATTGGCTGTTGTGTTTATTTGAAAAGTGAATAGCAAATAGAAGACTTCTGTCTGTATGTCCATTTCTCTGTCTTCTCTATCTCTGTCTCTCGGCCTTTCAAATAATTTTACAATAATTTTTAAAAAAGCAATGAAACCTCAGGCAACTGTACAGAAAAGGTAACACACCTGCATGGGAGAAACCTAGAGTGGATTCATTTTTTTTCTCTACACAAGAAATGAAGGAAGACTGTACAGCAATGACTAATGTTCTGAGGGAAAGAAAGATCAAAGCAGAAAGATGAAGGCAGAGATTTTTAAATGTGAAATATTCCACGCAATTTTGGATTCATTAGGTCTTTTTTTGGAAAAGAATTTTGAGAAAGAAAACTAAAATTAAATAAAAGTCTCAGGAATGAAAAGAAATGGTAAATGGATTGTTTCTGATCTGAATCCATTTCTATATGAAATTAAGATTAAACTACCATGGAATAACAATTTCAAAAAAATGTAATTGTTTCAAGTCCTGGCAAGCAATTTTGAAATAAGCAACAAAACTCGAAGTGGAACATGCAAGCAGAAGGAAATGGAAGTAGGTTATTCACCTCATCATTCATATAAGCACACTGTCAAAACTCAAAATGTGCTATTAAGGAAAAACACAAGGACGCCAAATACATAATGACTTTCACAATCATGTTTCTTTATCCTTAGAGCAATCTTTTAGGAACTAAAATCCTTTTTGGCAAAGAGATACATATCTGAAATTTAGTAATTCCTTTGATTCACTTCCATATTTTTTCCTCTGTAAAGTTCAATGCCTTTTGTTTTAAAATACTATGTATGTAATAATTTCTTTTTTCATTTTTTTGGTTGATGTAACTTTTTTGAACTTTAATTTACCAAACAAAAATTGTGGAGTTGGACTGAGAAGTCCACACATCCCACACCCAGATTCCACTATTATTAACATCTTATGTATCTGTCACAATCTATAAACCACTTCCTACTTCTCCAATTTTTTAATCCAAGCTCCATTTATCCCCCATTCCCTCTCTGCAATTTCCTCTTTATAAAGTTAATTCTTCCTATCTAATCATTCATTCTCAGTATCACTTTCCTAAACCTTAGAGTTAAATGTTATAGTTTAGCTGTTCAACAAGGAATATTATTAGTCTTAATAATTGGGTTTTGGCATGATTAAATCAAATAATACCATGTAAAATGCTTAGAAAGTTATTGGTAGAGAGCTTTTAATAATGTTGAGTACTACCTTTAATCTATCTATATGTCTATTCTTACACTTGCATTTGTGGTGGGACTCCTGGAATACCATTAAATTGAGAGTTATCACTGGCTTATTTCTGCCTGGTAGGATTTTGAAGTATGTACTAATTTCTATACTTCTCTACTTTTATGTATTGCTTAAACTTTAATAATTATCATGCTTCATGTTTTTTAAATAATAAATTCATTTTTCTTGGAAAATAAAATAAGGGAGACTGGCATTATCATGCAGAAGGTTAAAACCACAACTTCCAATGCTGTCATCGCTTATGGGAGCACCAGTTTGAGTCTCTGTTGCTATGCTTCCCACCCAGCTCCCTGCTTATGAGCCTGGGAAGGAAACAGATGATGTCTCAAGTGCTTGGGCTCCTGCCAACTGTGGAAGAGCCAGATGGAGTTCCTGGCTTTATGGGGTCACTTAGAGAATGAAACAGTAATGAAGATCAGTCTCTCTCTGTCTCTGTCTCTCTGTCTCTGTCCCTCTCTTTCTTTCCCTTTTCTCCCTCTCTCTGTGTCACTCTACCTTTCAAATAAATAAATAGATCCATCTTGAAAAGAAGAAAAGAAAATACATTGCTCACTTAATAATAAGAACAAGTGTTTCTTTTTTCAGATCTTTAACCTGTGTTCTCTATACTTTGGCATGCATGTTTTCTCAGATTAGGTTGCATAAATTACATCAGAACTTTAACTCCCCAGTGACCATTCTTTTTACTGCTTCATTATCACTACTGTGCAGGGGAAATGTTTTGATACTATTTGATTGATATAAAGACTGACACTGGAGTCTACTTTTGCATTTTTGAAAATGATTTTTAAAATTGGGAAAAAACTCTTGGTTCCAGCAGGAAGAAAAAAATATCGAAGATGATAAACAATCCTGGAAACTTAAGAAACAGGCCCACCACAGGAGACTGTTCTTGAATGTAAAAATATGCATGGCTGCTCTGGAGATGAAGTTTCCCATCATTCATAACATTAGAAAAAAGGCAGAAATAACTTTAGTTTGATTTAAAAACTATGTATTTATGTATATATCTCCTAAGGGATGAAAGATGATTTACTCTAAGTCATCTCTTAAAATGCTTAGTTTGTCTTCAGCAGAATTTCAGGTCTCTGGAGTGAGCTGGCCACCTGCCTTATATAACAGTCAAATCAAATGATAAAGAGAGAACCCTGGAGGCCACGTGCCTCCTCCTAACATTTTTCTCATCAATACAGTTGTCTTCTTGTATCTCCATATCCATGGGGAACTGGCTCCAGAACTCCATGGTCCCCCCCAAAGGTTTAGGATGATCAATCACTTATAATGTCACAATATTCACAGTGAATATACATATTTTAAATGATATTTAGATCATTTCTGATACCTAATACAACATAAAGCTATGAAAATAGTTGTTATTAAAATGCATATTATGGTCTCTTCCTGTAGAGCCCCCAAAATAGTGTTTAGTAATGTTCAAAAGTAGCACATTCCACCATTAGCATCAAATTTGTAAGTCTTTGTCTTTATGCACAGAAATCAAATTATCTCTTAATTCCATTTTTCCAATAACATTTTGAAGTACCATTTTATTGCATTGTCTAGGAAATGATGGTGGTGAGGGGCAGTCTGAACATTTAAGAACAGATGCAACCTCTTTTCTGAACAGTTTCAATCTGTGTTGGTTGAATACACTGATATGGAAGCCACGGAAACAGAGAGCTGACTGTATTTGACATGCAATCATGCAATCCATTGATAATGCTGATTCTGTGTTCAAACAGAAATCATTTTCAGGTCCTGAGGTTTCCTGACACATTTTACCTTCTGTAACAATCCCCTCCTCTTCATTCGTATTTCTCATTTTTTTTTTATATTCTTTGTTCTAAAATTGCCCATCCTGAGCTGGGTGTTCAATCTCATGGTAAGGTACAGGCTAAGATGCCAGTATCACACAGCACTGTAGCTGGGTTTGATACCCTGCTCCAGCTGCTGACCCCAGCTAATGCAGATCCTGGGAGGCAACAGTGATGGTTCAGAAAATTGGGTTTCTGCAACCCACAAGAAGATCTGAATTGTGCCCTGGCTCCCAGCTTCAAGCTGGCCCAGCTCCTAGTGTTTTAGGCATTTGGAGAGTGAGTCAGTGGATAGGAGTGCGCTCTCTCTTGCTTCACTCACTCATAAGTCTGCTAAACTCTGGATGGTTTTAAATGATGCAGAAAGCACCAAGCAATACACAGGACCCCATGAACAAAATGATTTCCTTGTAAGACATACAAACAGCATACATGGAATCTTATTTTACTTTAAGGTCATTCAACTATTGGCTAAGAAAGATTAATCTCTTTTAACTGCAGTGGAAATCAAAACGAATGCTGAGACTTTATTTCCACACCTAATTTTGATACTATTTTCCTATAGAAGCTAGAACAGAACACTAAAGCTCTCTAGGCCCCAACTTATTTTATCAAGAAAATGAGTGAGATGGAACACTAAGTCCCAAAGTCCTTTGAAATACTAAGATGTCTCTGAATCACTAAAAAGTCTTTGAATCATAAGATATGAAACACACACACACACACACACACACAGAGAACAAAATAGCTCTGTATCCTTGGAGAAATGTTGTGAGATTTTAATATGAAGTTTTTGACTTCTATTCTGTAATTTCTTTTTTTTTTTTTTTAAACTTTTATTTAATGAATATACGTTTCCAAAGTACGAATAATGGATTACTATGGCTTCCCCCCCATACCGTCCCTCCCACCCACAACCCTCCCCTTTCCCACTCCCTCTCCCCTTCCATTCACATCAAGATTCATTTTCGATTATCTTAATATACAGAAGATCAGCTTAGTATACATTAAGTAAGGATTTCAACAGTTTGCTCCCACACAGAAACATAAAGTGAAAAATAATAGATGATTTTTTTTAATGATGATGAAATCAGATCAGACCTATTGTCATGTTTAATCCCAGTGAGAGTCAAGTTGGGAGTTGATAGTTTCTTTTTTTTTTTTTTTTTTTTTTTACAGAGGATCAGTTTAGTATGCATTAAGTAAAGATTTCAACAGTTTGCACCCCCATAGAAACACAAAGTGAAATATATTATTTGAGTACTCGTTATAGCATTAAATCTCAATGCACAGCACATTAAGGACAGAGATCCTACATGAGGAGTAAGTGCACAGTGACTCCTGTTGTTGACTTTACCAATTGACACTCCTGTCTATGGCATCAGTAATCTCCCTATGCTCCAGTCATGAGTTTCCAAGGCTATGGAAGCCCCTTGAGTTCTCCGACTCTTATCTTGTTTAGACAAGGTCATAGTCAAAGTGGAGGTTCTCTCCTCCCTTCAGAGAAAGGTACCTCCTTCTTTGAAGACCTGTTCTTTCCACTGAGATCTCACTCACAGAGATCTTTTGCCAGAGTGTCTTGGCTTTCCATGCCTGAAATACTCTCATGGGCTTTTCAGCCAGATCTGAATGCCTTTAGGGCTGATTCTGAGGCCAGAGTGCTATTTAGGGCATCTGCCATTCTATGAGTCTGCTGAGTATCTCACTTCCCATGTTGGATCACTCTTCCCTTTATTTATTCTATCGGTTAGTGTTAGCAGGTACTAGACTTGCTTATGTGCTCCCTTTGACTCTTAGTCCTTTCATTATGATCAATTGCGAACTGAAATTGATCACTTGGACTAGTGAGATGGCATTGGTACATGCCACCTTGATGGGATTAAATTATTCTGTAATTTCTAACAGCTATCTTACACATTTTAGGGCATTTTCTAAGATGAAAAAAAAAAGTGATCATGACCATCAAATTATATCCAATAATAATTTCAGTCACCTGAGGAAACAAAAGTGGGGAGGAGGGGTAAGCATCTTCTTAGAAAAGGCTTAAGTTTTTCAAAACATATTGGTTTTAAAAGTTCATCTCAAGAATCGAGAAGTCATATAATAGTCATTCACTGCCATTTCTCCTTTTCTATTTTTTCTTGTATTTTCTAAGTGCAACTGTGAAGCCACAATTCAACAACTTTCCAATTGATTGCTCTTCATATTTTTTCACAGGCATGGGCATGAAAAACATGCAAGCTTACCACTATAAAGAAGACAAGGAATAAATAACATTTTATAGATTTCTAATTTCCTTTTAAGTATCTTCCAGTGCTGCTTTGGCAAGTAAAGGGACATTTCTAAATGATTGTAGATATAGAGTTACCATTTTTGTGTATTACAGACCTATTATTTCTTTAGTTCAAGGACATGGCATTTATACTTTAGCTTGTAAGTTCATTTTTCCATTGAAAATGAGTGAGTTGGAATGAGTATAAGTTGTATATGTTAGTATCATTAAAGGCTAATTCGAAATCTAAGAAAAAAATGTTAAAAGTCTGTATAAAACCTATTTTTTAACAGCTTCAATACCCTAAGAATAACTAAAATTTCCTATTTGAATAAATCAAATGAATTTCATGGATAGCACTTCAGCTCTTTATGGTTTCTTTACATTCCTGCCTCCTTCCCAAGAGGAAGCAAAACTGGTAAACATTTGTTTGCTGCTAGTATAGTTGTTCTAGAATTCACAAATTTGGAATTCTAAATAATTTTGGATGTTTCAGCAATGCATCTCATTGATTAGAGATGTATCTTTTGCACAATTTACAATGACTCCACAGGCTTCATTTTAATATATTTTCTTTCCTGATTTCCTTTTTAAAAAAATTTTGAGAGGCAGAGAGACAGAATTTCCACCTACTGGTTCACTCCCAAACATCTACAAGTACAGGTTCTAGGCTAAGCCAAAGTTGGCAGCCAGGAATTTAATCATGGTCTCTCACATGGGTGGCAGGAAGCAAGCACTTGAGCCTTCAGGACTACCCCCAAGGTTCAGCATTAGCAGGAAGCTGGAGTCTGGAGCCAGAGCTAGCAACTGAATCATGCTACTCCACTATGGGACAAGGATATCTTAACAAGTGTCATAACGTTAGGCCCAACACCTGCCCTTGATTTCGATTTTCTGACAGAGTATAAAATACCATTTATTTCTAAGAACTGAAATTTTCTTCAATTAAGTCATAGACCAACATTAACATTTCACTCAAGAGTAAATGATAATATATCCACCAAAAATAATTTATGAAATATTAAAAATGATTTATATTAAACCTTCCTTTACCATAACTCATTAGGCCACAAAATATCACTTTCTCTCCTCATTAACTTTTAACCTATGTTTCTTTAACACCAGGACAGTTTTTGCATTAACATTCTACAATGATATTATTGAGAAATCAGGGTAATAGGGAAGTACAATCACAGCGGTATATTTTGTCTACACAAAAAATATTTTCTTCTACATAAATAAACAAAGATTGGCAGTATTGAGTCTCCTGCCATGCCCATAGGAACACTCCTACCCTACTGCCACTGCAGATACCTTAGGGCTGTCCCTGTTCCTGATATAGTTAGAAAAAAAAACATTTGTAATGTTATCTAAGTGGTTTTATTCTCTAGTTTTCAGATGATAGTGCAGATACTAAATTATTTTCAAGAGATAATAATAACTAGTGCTACCTACAGAGTTGTCAGAATACTTTTCATAGAAAAACATTAATTACAAAGAGCTTTTGACATGCCAGTCAAAAAGCAGGGTTTTTATTCATTAACATATTTAAAACTCACATCAACTCATGAAATCTTACTTTATAAGTGAGAAAACTCAAGGTTTGAAAATTTACTCAAGGATTAAAAAGTTACATAATACAGAGATTAGCTGAGAGAGTGGAAAATTAAACCTAGTTTGACTGACAGGTGGTTGCTCCAATCACCATAATAAGACACAGAAACTGTGTGGCTATAAAATTCTAGTAGCCTCAGTGGAGTTGGTGGCGTACAACTTGTGCTTATGGGAGGCACCTGAGCATGCCACAAATCTAAGTCCTTATTTCCTTAGTGTAATCATTATTTGACAGGTGTAATGAGAATTATCAATTGTAATGACCAAGATAGGATTTTCAAACTATTGAGGGTTAGAATTCTCAAGTTCTGACATCTAACTGTAATATTTGATATAGCAGTTTTTGTTTGGTGTGTTTTTAAGCTAAATAAGAACCTATAGATTATAAATATTGAGGGAGATTAAATTTAGATTGTAGTGATTGCAAAATTGTAGCTGAAAAAGACACAACTTACTGAGTCAGCAAGCTTCCTTCTTATCAAGGATACCCTAGTGGCAAACAATACCATGCTTCACCTACAAACTTAACCTCTAGAAGGCATTGAAATGAAATGTAACATGGTCTTTCTTTTCAAACCTCTCTTTGACATTCATATTCTATTTTGTTAGTCATTATCTATGTAGTAGCTTTCCTCATAATGTCTTCATTTCTTTTATGTGACTGTTTTCTCTCCTCAGGGAAGTCATAAGTTTTCAAGGTTAAAGTCTGCTCACATTTGTTTTGTATTTGCTCACTTCTAGAGCTTGGAAAACAGTAAACAGATAATCAAGGAATGCTGACTGCTGACTCTCCTTATTGCAGCATGGTGCCAAATAACACAATGATCTCTTTAGAACTGCATTTTTATACCTTTAAGCCATACCTTTTATGAAAGGATAAATACACATTTTAGAATAAAATATTTAATAATAAAATTTTTCTTATGAAACATTTGTCATAATTCATCTAGGAAGCAACTATCTCACACCTACAAAATACTTCACTTTCATAAAAATGACACTTCAGCATTCTATCAAAAACTAGAGGGAACGGAAAATACTACAGCCTTCCTTAGGAGGGAGCAAAAGATTTTTCTTTTTTAATTTTTGCCTTAATATTTCCCTGATAGCATGAGTAGGAAATGAACACACAAATCACGTACAGGTCCCATCAGCTTTGTTTTCAAAATACATTAAGATTCTTATGACTTTTCTCTCCAGTTGCTACTGTTCAAGATACAACCACTTTTCTTTTCTAGAATCACTGTTTCCACCATTGTATCCTTACTACAAATTTCTGTTAATAATTTGTCTCAGCTTGCAAATTTTTTCCCATTCTGTCCAATGTTTCTTCATTCTGTGAATTGTTTCCTTTGCTGTGCAGAAGTTTGAGTTTGATATAATCTCATTTGTCTACTTTTGCTTTAGTTGCCTGTGCTTTGGGGGTCTTATCCAAGAAGACATCAGTTACACCAATATCTTAAAGTGTTCACCTATATTTTCTTCTAACAGTGTCTCAGCTCTTGTCACTCTCAAAACATTATCCAAATCTACAATTTCCCGAAGTCTTCAGTGACTCAAAAGTCCCTACAAAAAGCCAAAAGACAAGCCCACACCTCTGTGTTCTACTGCACATGTAGCTTTTGGTTTGCACTTACTCCTGTTTCCCTGCTACCTTGTCCATGCTATCCATGTCTGGACATTTTCCCTCCATGCAGTGACATCATCACTTCCTAATTTAGTCCTCTGCTCTCGAGGCCCTCTCTGACCACTTTAAATAAAACAGTGTTCTCTTTCACAGTTCTCCCAACCCAATATCCTGCAAGCCTATTTTGATTTTTCTCTACGGCAATTACTAACAGCCTGGAATGTCAAATTCAACATAAAATACTGGATTGACATTATAAGTATGATTACTAATATGCATGCCATATAATGTATATTTTGAAAATACTGATTGACTTTGTCTTAACAAATAAAAATAGGCTTACTATTTTCTTATTACTGTTTCTCAAAATATATTTGGGTTATTTAATATGCTTCCAAGGGGGCCAGGCCTTTATCTATCTAGTTTCCTAATGGATTCCTACTGCCTAGATGAGGATCTTTCATAAAGTAGCAGCTCTAGTCAAACAAACAGATACTTGTGTAAATGCATGAATGAAGCTATATTCACTTGTTACTACATTTCTTTGTCATTACGAACATATTTACATACATATTTCAATAATCATTTTAAGATGTTATATTCAATGAGGACATGCGGTTAAACTTAGAGGTTAATCATCTTTTCTATTAAAAACTTAACTGCTCTTTTAGGTAATCCCCTTCCTTATTATTTTATGATTTAAATAAGTTAAATCTGGAGAAATGTTTGGTGCTGTTTAAAGGCAGGTTTTGAGGCTGGCACTGTGGCGCAGTAGGTTAATCCTCCGCCTTTGGCGCTGGCATCCCACGTGGGCACCGGTTCTAGTCCCAGCTGCTCCTCTTCCCATCCAGCCCTCCGCTGTGGCCTGAGAAAGCAGTGGAGGATGGCCCAAGTCCTTGGGCCCCTGCACCTGCATGGAAGACTAGAAGAAGGTCCTGGCTCCTGGCTTCAGATCGACGCAGCTCCAGTCATTGCGGCCATTTGGGGAGTGAACCAGCAGGTGGAAGACCTCTCTCTCTCTCTCTCCCTTTCACTGTCTGTAACTCTACCTCTCAAATAAATAAAATCTTAAAAAAAAAAAAAACAGGCTTCCATTTAAAGACTGGGGCTTTCAAACTTTTAACTGTGACCCACTATTTTACGAAAACACTGATGTCAACAATCTCACTTTTCAAAACAAGACATTTCAAACTGATATTTTATGACCTCACTGTTGTTTATGTTGTTTATAGCCCTTGCCCATCCCTGTGGAACACTGGTTTTCTACCTTTTACTTGTAGAACATTTTGACTAGTGGTGCATTAAACCTGTGATTATAAAGCAAATTCAAAGCATGTTATCACAAAAATTAAAAGAAAAGAAAGAAAGGGAAGAAAGGAAGGAAGGAAGAAGTGAGGGGAGACTGAGGAAGGGAGCATAAAAAGTATGGTTGTCTTCTTAGAACTCTATGAAATTCATGCAATCGGATCTATTTATATTAATAAAAATTAAAAGTAAAATAAATAGTAATTGGTGAATTCATGTGAAAATTATAATTCTATAAAAAGATCCATAAAAAGCAATGAGTTTGAAGTAGTAATCAGAAGTCTTGCATTAAAGAAAAGTTCAGGGCCTGGTGACTTCACAACTGAATTCTACAAACATTTAAAGAGCAACAAACTCGGACCTGGCCCTGTGACGTAGTGGGTAAAGCCACCGCCTGCAGTGCCAGCAAGTTCTGGCTGCTCTGTTTCTGAACCAGCTCTCTGCTATGGCCTGGGAAAGCTGTGGAAGATGGCCCACGTCCTTGGGCCCCTGCACCTGTGTGGAAGACCCAGTAGGAGCTCCTGGCTCCTGGCTTTGGATCAGCCCAGCTCCAGCCATTGAGGCCATTTGGGGAGTGAACCAGTGGATGGAAGACCTGTCTTTCTCTCTCTTCCTCTCTCTCTCTGTCTCTCTCTCTCTGCATCTGCCTCTTTGTAACTCTGTCTTTCAAATAAATAAATAAATCTTTTTAAAAAATAATAAAGAGCAGCAAGCCCAGATGTATTTCAAACTATTGAAAAATTATTGAAAAGGATAGAACTTTACCAAATGTCTTTTTATGAAGTCAGCACCACTCTTATAGCAAAACTCCCACAAAAAAAATGCTATATGCTTCATGAAAAGAAAATGGTGGACATATATTCTTGATGAACATAGATGCAAGTATTCTCAATGAAATACTAACAAACCAAATCCAAATCCACAGCAGAAAGATCATCCATCACAGTCAAGTGTGATTTACTCTAGAGATGCACGAGTGGCTCAACATTTAGAAATCAATAAATGTCATAAATTACATTAACAAAATGAGGAACAAAAACCACCTGGGTACCTCAATAGATGCAGAGAAAGCATCTGGTAAGTTTCAACATCTCTTCATGAATAAAACGTCCCACAAATTATGTGCAGAAGGAACATACCTCAAAATGATAAAGGCTACACATGACAAACCAACAGCTAATATCATGCTGAATGAGAAAAAGCTGACAACATCTCCTCTCAGAGCTAGAACAAGACACAGATTTCCACCTTCACCACTCTCAGTCAATATAGAATTGGAAGGATTAGCCAGAGTAATTAGGAAAGAGAAATAAAGCAAAGCTGGAAAGTCAGAAGTCAAGATTCATGTTTGCAGGTGCCATCATGTTATACATAGGTAGGAAATACCCAACACTCCATCAAAAAGGAGTTAGAACCAATAAACCAATTCAGTAAAATTGCAGATTACAAAATAAGCATATAAAAACAGTAGATTTTGTATGTTAATGATGAACTCTCTGAAAGATAAATCGAGAAAGAAATAGCAGTTACAATAGCCTTCAAAATATGAGATATTTAGGAATAAATTTAACAAAGAATTGAAAGATCAATGAAAATCATAAAAAGTTGATGAACGAAATCATCAAGAACACACACAAAAAATGGAAAGCTGTTCCTTGCTCATGGGTTGGAAGAATTAATATCATTACAATGTCTCTGCTACCTAAAGTACTCTACAGATTCAGTGGAGGAATGAAGAAAGAAAGGAAGGAAGGTGCTCAGTTAGTTGTCGCCGATCAGGGAGAACATATGATATTTGTCCCTTTGGGACTGGCTTATTTCACTCAGCATGATGTTTTCCAAATTCCTCCATCTTGTTGCAAATGACCGGGTAACTGAGCACCAAAGGGGAAACTTGTTGAAATTAAATGGACACTATGAGAAACAGTGACTTGATCAGCTCTTGTCCTGATGGTTGATGTACAATGTAATACTTTATCCATTTTAGTATTTTTTTTTTTTGTTCTAGTACCAGTGGTTGAACTCTGTAATTAACACACAATTATTCTTAGGTGTTTAAATTTTAACTGAAAAGTGATCCCTGTTAGGAATTTGGAAAACATTATGCTGAGTGAAATAAGCCAATCCCAAAGGGACAAATACCACTTGTTCTCCCTGATAGGTGACAACTAACTGAGCACCAAAAAGGAAACCTGTTAGAGTGAAATGAACACTATGAGAAACAGTGACTTGATCAGCCTCACCCTGACTGTTGATGAGCAAATTGATATGTTATCCCTCTTAGTATTTTTTTTTTGTTTGTTCTACTTAATACTTTTGGTTGAATACTGTAATCAATACACAATTCTTCTTAAGTGCTGAAACTTAACTGAAAAGTGACCACTGTTAAATATAAGAGTGGGAATAAGAGAGGGAAGAGATGGGCAATTCGGGACACGCTCAAGCTGACTTACCTCAAACAGTAGAGTTAGAAACATACCAGGGGATTCGAATTCAATCCCATTAAGGTAGCATGTACCAATGCCATCTCACTAGTCCCAGTGATCAATTTCAGTTCACAATTGATCATAATGATAGGACTAAGAACCAAAGGGATCACAGAAACAAGAATAGTGTCTGCAAATACTAGCTGATAGAATAAAAAAGGGAGAGAACGATCCAACATGGGAAGTGAGATACACAGCAAACCCATAGAATGGCAGATGTCCTAAACAGCACTCTGGCCTCAGAATCAACCCTTAAGGCATGCGGATCCAGCTGAAAAGCCCATGAGAGTATTTCAGGCATGGAAAGCCAACACACTCTGGGAAAAAAAAAAAAAAAAAAAAAAAAAACCTAAATGAAAGATCTCCACGAGTGAGATCCCAGTGGAAAGAATGGGTCATCAAAGAAGGAGGTACCTTTCTCTGAAGAGAGGAGAGAACTTCCACTTTGACCATGGCCTTGTCTAAATATGATCAGAGTCAGTGAACTCAGGGGGCTTCCATAGCCTTGGCAGCTCATGACAAGAGCCTAGGTTGATTACTGATGCCATAAACAAGAGTGTCAATTTGTTAAGTCAACAACAGGAGTCACTGTGCACTTACTCCTCATGTAGAATCTTTGTCCTTAGTGTGCTGTACATTGAGATTTAATGCTATAACTAGTACTCAAACAGTATTTTTCACTTTATGTTTCTGTGTGGGAGCAAACTGTTGAAATCTTTACTTAATGTATGCTAAACTGATCTTCTGTATATAAAGAGAATCAAAAATGAATCTTGATGTGAATGGAAGGGGAGAGGGAGTGGGAAAGGGGAGGGTTGCGGGTGGGAGGGACGTTATGGGGGGGAAGCCATTGTAATCCATAAGCTTTACTTTGAAAATTTATATTCATTAAATAAAAGTTAAAAAAAAAAAGAAAGGAAGGAAGGAAGGAAAGCAGGGAAGGAGGAAGGAAGGGAGGGACGCGTGGATTTAGGGAAGTGCGACTTTATTCTTAAAACCGTATCTATGAACTTCACTGAATTTGTTCTCTTTATATTAATATCACATTAACATAAGAATTAATAAAAATTGCTTCATAAAAAAGAAAAATGCAATTCTGACATAATATTAAAACAGTGTGCACTTTAAAGGAATAGATTTTTAGATTCAATATTCTACTATATGGTTTTCACATAGTTTGTCAATACAAAATAGGAAGATGTGTGGGAGAGCTGGAGAGTAACTTACTCAACTGATGAGACTGTTCACACGAAATAATGGCCCTCAGTATTCACGTTAGCATCACAGGAAGTACATAACACTGTGCTGATCTCAGGATATTGGTTTTACATAGAAACCACTTCAGAGCCTTCGCTTCATGCAAAATCAGCAAGAAAGGACAGAGTTGCTGCAATCTACAAAACCGGCGGCTGAGCACCGGCTATGGAAGAGTTTCTGGATGGTCTTAAAAGCTTCTTCCTGCTGATGCAGACACAGACCTGCACTGCAGAAGGCCCCTGTTACACGCCGCTAATTTTCTATTCAATGAATGTTTTTTTCTGTTTTTCCTGAAATAATCCCTGTTTAATCTCATTACAGCCCAGTGTATAGTTTACTAACACACAATCCCTCAAAGTTCTCGTCAAAACATAATTTTTGTTTTCCCCCATTCTGTCTCCAAAGTTCAGTTGCTTCAGTTAGGCTCACATACTCAATCTCAACGTTTTAACTGGGATTTTTGGGCTTCCTCTAAATTTCGATAGAGATTTCTCGAAAAACCACTTCAGGTTTGGTGCTCACTGACCACGAAATAATACTTTAAAGAAGTCCCTTTTAGAGCACCTGGCTCCTGCCATCGGATCAGCGCGGTGTGCTGGCCGCAGCGCGCCGGCCGCGGCGGCCATTGGAGGGTGAAACAATGGCAAAAGGAAGACCTTTCTCTCTGTCTCTCTCTCTCACTGTCCACTCTGCCTGTCAAAAAAAGAAATTAAAAAAAAAAGAAGTCCCTTTTATAAATTGCATTTGTCTGTTTGTCCAAAAGAACAACAAATTAAATCTTTAAAGATGTGGAGTGGGGCCAGCACTGTGGTGCAGCGGGTTAAAGCCTTGGCCTGAAGCACCAGCATCCCATATGGGTACTGGTTCTAGTCCTGGCTGCTCCTCTTCTGATCCAGCTCTCTGCTATGGCCTGGAAAAGCAGAGGAGATGGTCCAAGTCCTTGGGCCCCTGCACCCACGTGGGAGATCTGGAAGAAGATCCTGGTTCCTGGCTTTGGATCAGCACAGCTCCGGCCATTGCAGCCATCTGAGGAGTGAACCAGTGGATGGAAGACCTCTCTCTCTGTCTCTACCTCTCTAACTCTGGCTTTCAAATAAATAAAATGAATCTTAGGAAAAAGAAAAAAAAAAAAGATGTGGTATGTAGATTGCTCTGCTTCTCTACTAGGAAAGGAGGGTGTGAAATAATGTTATGCTCTTAGAATTGTACTTATGAACTACATGGAATCTGTTCTCTTTACATTAATAATAAAAATAATTTTAAATGCAGTAGCCTAAGCAATAGAGCAATGAAACATTACACTGTACAGTTTTCTGCTTTTTAGAATATTTTTCTTTGTTTCTGTTTTATTGTATAATTATTACATTAGCAATTTTTCTCATTTTTCTCATGTCCAGCTTAGAATTATAGTTAGACTGAGTAATACAAATTTAAAATGTTTTTCAAACAAGATGATTTGTTAGTTGTTCGGTTTCCTACAGGTCATGCCACACCAAATAATTTTAACAACACCAAAATCATTTAAGAAAATACAAAAGGAGGGAGGCAAACTATCCATGTTTGCAGATGACACTACTAATACACTTTTTAAAAAGAAGTAATTTACTTAGAGAAAAAAGCAATATTCCATTCTAAAAACTGCATTATTATCTTTGTAATTTTAAATCTTAGTACATAAACAATCTCTGTGAGACCAATAAGGAATAAAATGAAGGAAAATTAAAAAAATCATATGAGCCATTTTTACCTTTGCATTATAGGGGATGTAATGCTTTGATAAAGCTTCAGGAGTATGCATCCATGTTTTGTCTGCAATGAAAAATATACAGCATTAAATTAAATTACAGGTTCTCATGGTGTCATACTTAAGCATTAGCATCTGAGGGGTAGGAGATGGGTGACGATGTTTGTAATTTTGAGTGCCTTTTGCTAAACTAAGTATAACCAATCAAATAAATGAGCATCATAGCTGGAGAGGAATTATAGAATTTTTTCCTTGGTATGAAACTATCTAGCTTTTATTTATTCAAGCAATATAAATGTTGCTGAATTTTTCAAGAATACATAAAAATAACAACATCAGTGGGCTATGAGGAATTATATCTTATTATGCTACTAAAACAATTATCATCTCTCACTTTATGCTCTCATGAATTACAGGATATTTTGCTTAACTCCCAGAACAACAGATAGTAATCTGTTCTTTACTCATTGTGATTATCATTTTTAGCAGCAAAACTTAACTATGCTATTAAAAGTTTAACACTAAACTAAGAAACACATTTGTATAAGAGTGAAATAAATCAATCTGCTACATTCATTGAGAGACCAATGTAATACTCAGATAATCATTCTAAAAATAGAATCACACTGAATGAAAACCTACTATCAGGAGATTTACATACAAATAATCTTAAATGCAGTAATTTTAAATGTTTCTTAGATATGGGTAATAAAATATTAGGAATAAAAGTAACTTGAAATTATAGAGGGGCGGCGCTCTGGTGCAGTAGGTTAATCGTCAGCCTATGGCGCCTGCATTCCATTTGGATGCCGGTTCAAGTCTCGGCTGCTCCTCTTCCAATCTATGTTATGGGTACTGAACCAGTGGAAGAAAGACCTTTCTCTCTGTCTCTCCCTCTCGTTGTCTATAACTCTACCTCTCAAATAAATAAATAAAAATTTTTTTAAAAAAAGCATAGAAGATAATGTAACTAATTTGTATCATATATTCCTTACATTTTGTTTCCATATTGAGATTATTTATATTTTCATTGATTATTGAACTTTATAAATATATTCCAACTATATCCTCAAACATTTTGTGGATTGAATAAGGGAAAGAAAAAATAATAAGATTACACGCCCAGGGGGGCAGTGCCGTGGCTCACTTGGTTAATCTTCCGCCTGCGGCACCAGCATCCCATATGGGTGCCGGGTTCTAGTCCCGGTTGCTCCTCTTCCAGTCCAGCTCTCTGCTGTGGCCCGGGAAGGCAGTGGAGGATGGCCAAGTGCTTGGTCCCTGCACCCGCGTGGGAGACCGGGAGGAGGCACCTGGCTCCTGGCTTTGGATCGGCGAAGCTCCGGCCGTGGCGGCCATTTGGGGGGTGAACCAATGGAAGGAAGACCTTTCTCTCTGTCTCTCTCTCACACTGTCTATAACTCTACCTGTCAAATAAATTAAAAAATTTAAAAAAAAAAAGATTACACCCCCAAAATTGGCTTTTGGATTAAGACTTATTAGTCATCAATTGCATTTTGTCTCAGTTGGTACACATAACTACAGTTTTGGGTGTACTTATTGCCAGGGAATTTAAAATTTTTGAAACAGTATTGTACACAGGACAAACCAAATGAATAGTTTACCATTAAAAATATTAAATAAATACACAGTGAAAAGGAATACTAGATTATTAACAAAGTATTTTCAATGTTTAATGTACTATATTCTTAAATGGTGTAAGCAAAGATCTGAAAACACTAATATTTTTTCTCAGACTTGAGGAATCTGTAAACACAAAGAAAATGGCATATGCCCTGAAAATATCAAGTATTATATAACAGTTGAAGGATAATGCACTATATTTATGTTAAACATGTGTATGGCATAGAATGCAAATATAAAAGAATTTCTAAGACAAAACATGAAGGCTAAACAACACTGGGGCTATTTCAGACCACTGGATGAAATATTTTGAAAAACAATTTATCATAAGTTTCAAAAAGTAATATTGATATTTACATTTAATGGGTGAAATATTTATTTTTTGTAAAGATTTTCATTTAATTATATTTCTATAATTGCTAATGGATGGTAATACGATATGATTAATTCAAGAATAATTTGTGCCTAGATTTGGGATGGAGTCTGGCCTTGTATAATAAAATTAATAAACCACAGTACTGTACACCAAAACAACAAAAACGTCAACCAACTTAATTTTGGAAAAAAGATACCCCAATTCTCTTTTTATGCCTTCACTCAATTCTTTTCATGTCTTGTTTCCAAATCATACAACATTTCTCAAAAGGATGTAAATTCTGACTAAAGTCTGAATATGATGGTTCATAACAATTCTGAGACAGAGAGCATTACCTTTTTTTGTCATCCACTAATTTTTTTTTCTTTTTTTAATGATTTATTTATTTATTTGAAAGGCAGAGTTACAATGAGGCAAAGAGAGAGAGACAGAAAGGGCAAGAGAATTCTTCCATCCTCTGGTTCACTCCCCAAAAGGCTGCAACGGCAAGAGCTGTGCAAATACAAAGAGAAGCCTCCTCGGGGTCTCCCATGTGGGTGCAGGGGCCCAAGGATTTGGGCAATCCTCCACTGCTTTCCCGGGCCACAGAGAGAGCTGGATCAGAAGTGAAGCAGCCCAGTCTCGAACCAGCGCCCATATGGGATGCCGGCACTGCAGGCAGCCGCCCTACCTGCCATGCCACAGTGCTGGCCCGGGAAGTACCATTTCTCACAGGACCCTTAGGACTCGGTGGTGGATAATTCCTAATTGATTTGTCTTTTCAGCAAACATATTGCTGATCAAGTGTGTGGGCTGTAGTTCCAGCCACTATTATTATAAATTGATGATATCACCTTTACTATTGTCTCATATTGCTGTGATCTGGAAGAAGGGCGGGTATGTTCAGCTGCTTCTGGTATATAAAAAAAATAATAACCATGTTAACTTATCGGTGCATAAACTACACT
The DNA here is from genome assembly GCF_964237555.1 of Oryctolagus cuniculus. NCBI lineage: Eukaryota > Metazoa > Chordata > Mammalia > Lagomorpha > Leporidae > Oryctolagus > Oryctolagus cuniculus. Next base: position 51,930,925 of record NC_091434.1, read on the forward strand.
TTCCACAATGCCAAAAATCTGCATTCACTCAAAACCAAATGTTAATGTTTTAGTGGTTGGTCATTACATAACCCCTAGCATAGGCAGTACACTTATAAAGTATTTCCAAAATGATTCCTATCAGCCTAGTTTATACATGGGTAAAAGAAAAGACGTCACAGAGCAAGACTTTTTTACATTAACTCATATATAAGTGTGGGTGAGCCTTGAGGTGAGTCCTGAGAAACTGACCCTTGGTCATTACATGTGCCACAGAAACAATTAGATAAATGGAATGAGTGCAAAAATGGGAATACAGACACTCCCAAACGTATTATCCTTCATTGAAATTAAAATAAAATCTCTATCCCAATACGAATACCCTCATGAATGGAAATGTCAACATCTAAAATGTTTGACAAATGTCAAACCATGCTGACTGCTGTGTCAACAAATTCAGCCTTTCAAAACACATTTAGATTAAGGTCTCATCAAAAAAGATGCAGAACTTTACTAAATTTATTTATTACCAGAGGTTAACATAGTGAAAGCACCTGCCTTACATGTATTAAATGCTGTTGGATGAATAGATGTATTCGAATAAAATTTTCATTGAGAGAAAAATAATATTTAAATATTGAATTCTAAATGCTATATAAAAGGATTAAATCAGCTTACCAGGATGTCAACTGATTAAGTCAACAAAAGCATAATTAATCACATTTATTAACATGCTATGTTTTATCCATGTTAATAAAAGATTTATTTTGATGTGCAAATAGAATATATAACATTTTAAAAGTCAGGAGCCGATGTTGCGGTATAGCAGGTTAAACTGCTGCCTGAGATGCTGGCACTGCATATATGTGCTTCTTAACGTCCTATTTCAGTTTCCATCCAGCTCCCTGCTAACAGGCCTGAGAAAGCAGAAGATGGCCCAAGGGCTCACACGTGGGAGAACTGGAAGACGTTCCTGGCTCCTCACTTTCTCGTGGCAAAGCCATGGCCATTGCAGCTATTTGGGGAAGGAATCAGTGGATGGAAAATCTCTCTCTCCCCCTCTCTCTCTATCACTTCTCAGCCCCCAGGAGTAGTGGTTGGTCATTACATAACCCCTAGCATAGGCAGTACACTTATAAAGTATTTCTAAAATGATTCCTTACTATCAGCCTAGTTTATACATGGGTAAAAAAAAGAAGCCACAGAGCAAGACTTTTTTACGTTAACTCATATATATGTGTGGGTGAGCCTTGAGGTGAGTCCTGAGAAGCCTTTCAAATAAATTTTTTAAAAAATATTTAAAAATTAAAAGAGAAAGATAACATAGGAAAAGAATCTAAAAATAAATACTTATTAAAATTTAATCTAGAGGGAGTGGTGATATGGTGTAGTGGGTAAAGCTGCCACCTGTGTTGCAGGCTCCCACATGGGAGCTAGTTCAAATCTTGGCTGCTCTACTTTTGATTCAACTTCCTGCTGATGCACCCGGGAAAGCAGTAGAAGATGGCTCAAGGCCCTGGGCCCTGGCACCCAAGTGGGAGACACGGAAGAGGCTCCTGGCTCCTGGCTTCAGACTGGCCCAGCTCCGGCTGTTGTAGCCATCTGGCGAGTGAGCCAGCAGATGTAAGATTCTCTCTCTCTTTCTCTCTCTCTTTGCCTCTGCATCTCTGTAACTCCAACTTTCAAATAATAAATAATTTTTTAAAAAATTTAAAAATAAATATGCGACTGGTGTCATCACAGAGAGGGTAAAACCATTGCCTATAATGCCAGAATCTCAAGTGGGTGCTGGTTCATGTCCTAGCTACTCCACTTCAGATCCACCTTGCTGCTAATGGAGTGGGAAAAGCAGTGCAAGACGGTACAAATGTTTTGGTCCCTGCTACCCACGTGAGACCTGGGTGAAGCTCCTGGCTTTAGCCTGGATTAGTACTAGCCAGGGAATGAACCAGTGGATGGAAGATGTCTCTCTGTGTCTCTCCCTTTGTCTCTGTAACAGACTTTCAAAACAAATGAATAAATCCTAAAAAAATTAATCTATGATTATGATAGACTAACTTTTAAAGAGCTTTACAATATAGATAAAATTATGCAATTCTGATATATTCTGTGTTTTTTCAGAATATCTAAGCAACTCTAACACAAAGTGAACATTTGAAAAGAAAAATCAGTGAAGTATTTGGCTAATTCAATTGAAAAATAACAAATAAGTAATTCAGAAATTTATCAAAAACAAAGACTATGGGTAAGTTTTAAATTGATTTTTTTGGGTTTTTGAGGTAGAGGATTACTTATTAAGATTGCATGCACATGATGACCAAGTAAACTGAGTCTTCTATGAAATGTTTCTTATAGAAGACCATTTGCTTTATTTACAATACTTTTTTTGCAATATCTTTTATTTTTTTAACTTTTATTTAATGAATATACGTTTCCAAAGTACAGCTTATAGATTACAATGGCTTCCCCCCCATAACGTCCCTCCCACCCGCAACCCTCCCCTTTTCTACTCCCTCTCCCCTTCCATTCACATCAAGATTCATTTTCGATTCTCTTTATATACAGAAGATCAGTTTAGCATACTTATTATGGTATATATTAATGCTAGTTTTTGGAAAATGACCTGAATTATGTATTCTCTTAAGGATAAGATTATAGCTCCAGGTAGTCAGGATATATGAACTCTCTAAAATTCATGTTTGTCCATTTCAAATTAAAATTCATTCACCCAACGCCATTGAAACCAGGAACAGAGAAGTTCTAGGAATTTTTCCTTCAATATCCTTAGTTAGAGAGTCAGAATGGATTGAGGGGCTGGCGCAGAGGCTCACTTGGTTAATCCTCCACCTGCAGCACTGGAATCCCATTTGGGCACCGGGTTCTAGTCCCGGTTGCTCCTCTTCCAGTCCAGCTCTCTGCTGTGGCCCATTAGGGCAGTGGAGGATGGCCCAAGTGCTTGGACCAGGAGGAAGCTCCTGGCTCCTGGCTTCGGATTGGTGCAGCTCCAGCCATTGTGGCCATTTGGGGAGTGAACCAACAAAAGGAAGACACCTCTCTCTCTCCCTCTCTCTCTCTCTCTCTTTCTCTCTGTCTATAACTCTACCTGTCAAAAAAAAAAAAAAAAAAAAAAAAAAAAAAAAAAAAAAGAATGGATTGAAGAATTGAAGATACATGGTAGAACTTCCAAGATCAGGTTTTAACTCAGAGTTGAAGTACAACATTGATAATAATTTCTTGTGAGGATAGTAAGTCATTAGACTTTCAAAATAAAAAAATCAAACGAAAGTTTGAAAGAGTGAAGCAAAACAGGAAATAATAAATACTGCTGATTCTTCATTCTTCAAATCACTCCAATTTTCCCCATTGTGGTTCTCCTTCTGAATTCAAATGAAACAAATATGTAGTTGCTGGTTATTTGTGCCACTTTTAAGCACAATTTCTCAATGATTTCTCAATGAAAACCATTTTGAATACCCTTCAAATAAATACTTAATTAGAAATGAGTTTCCACAAAAATTAAATTGTAAGCATATATAAACATCTAAAAACATTTTTAAAAATAAAAGAGCATGATTATAGTCATACTTTCTGATATAAAATTTCAATAACTTTATTAAAACGTCTTCAACATACCACAGAAAAATTTCTAGGCTTGTTAGTAGTAAAAGATATAAAAAGAAACATTATTTTACTTTTGGCCTATGTTTCAAATGAGAAGCAAAGTACAGACTGTAGTCAATATCATTTTGGTTTCTCCTTATTCAGAAAATAAGTAAAGTAAGAAATTTCTAGCTTCCTGGGATTGCATTAAAGTCACATTATCGAAATTCCTACTAAAAACATTGCTCTCCCATATCATACCCAAAAGCCTAAACCTCTGTCATGATAGTGACAAAGAGTTAATAATTTGAGTAATTCCATTATAATTTTTGGTAATTGTACTTGAATTCTTTCCTATATTAAGTCAATGACCTTATAATTTTACTCCCATTTGTCCTTCATTAAACCTAGCCCAAGGCTCAATGGCTGCCCTTCAAACACTGAAAAAGAGTTCCCATTACCACAGAGTTCTCAGCTATACTTCCTGTGTTGAAAATCCTTACATTATCCTGTCTTTCTTACACGGACATTTTAAAATGAACAGATTAATCTTTTATACCCTATAAAGAGAGAACACACCGTGCCTGACTGCATGGAACAGATCACTCTAGTCACTGGCTCTGCACTGTTCATTATCCACATATTAGAATATGAATTGGAATTTTTGATAATCCAACACAATACTGAATGGGGAAAAGGTGAAAGCATTTCCCCTAAGAACTGAAATTAAAGAAGATGCCCACTTTCACCACTTGTATTCAATATGATATTGGAAATAATTGCAAGAACAATTAGGGAGGAGAAAGAAATAAAGGGCATCAAAACTGGACAGGAGGTCAAACTATCCATGTTTGTAGATCACATGATGTTGTACATGGATTTAGTTTGCTAATACTTAGTTGAGAATTTCTGCATCTCTGGTTATCAAGGATAAATGTAAGACCTGAGCCTATGAAAACGCTGATGGCAAACATAGTGGAAACACTTCAAGACATTGGTGTAGGCAATGATTCCTGCATAAGACCATAGAAGTGCAGCCAGTACAAACAAAACTGAAAAAAAGATTATATCAAACTCAAAAAATCTACCCAACAAAGCAAACAATCAGCACAGTAATTGAATGCCAATAGAATGGAAGAAAATATTTGCAAGCTACTTATCTGGCAAAGATTGATATCCAAAATATATGAGAAACTAAAAACACTCAACAAAACAAAAAAATCATAAACCCTGTTAGGAATGGGAAAAGGACTCGAATAGACAGTTCTCAAATGGCCAAAAAATATATGAAAAAATTTCTCAATATCAACAGCCATCAGGGAAACACAAATCTAAAATACAATGAGGTATCATCTCACTGCTGTCATAGCAGCTATCTTCAAAAAATACACACAGTAACAAATGTTAGAGGATGTGGATAAACAGGAAATGTTATATACTATTGGTGGGAATAACAATTAGTACAGTACCTCCAGAAAACAGTTTGGAAATTTCTTAAAAAACTGGAATAATCTATAATAATATAATCTAGCAATCCAACTACTAAGTACATATCCACAACACATGGAATAATTGTATCAAAAACACCTGCTCCACCATGTTTACTGCAGCACTGAGTACAAGAGCCAAGATATGGAATCAACCAAGGTGCATATTATCATATGAATTAAAAAGGAAAATTTTGTAATTTTACACACTAAAGTACTATTCAGCCATAAAAAAAGAATGAAAAATGGTCATCTGTACCAAGTGGATGGAATTGGAGGACAACATGTTCAATGAAATAAGTTGGGCACAGAACAACAAATACCTCGTGTTGTCCCTCATATGTGGGAACTAAGAGGAAAAAGCTCAATCTGAACTGAGAATGTGGATTACTAGAGGCTGGGAGGGGTGTGAGGGATAGAGGGGAGTTAAATTTTAAAAAAATAAGGGAGGCTGGGTGTGGTTCATTATCTGTGACAAGTATATTATACTTGAGATGTTAAAAATAGAGGAAGTTTGGTGTAAGTTATATGGTGACTATGTACTACTTCACAATTTTGTTTTTTAAATTTGAAACTATTCTGAATACCAAGTTTTTTTAAAAATGTTCCACTTCCAATCCAGCTATCTGCTATGATCTGGGAAAGCAGTAGAAGACGGCCCATGTCCCTAGGCTCCTGCAACCAGTGTGGGAGACCTGGAAGAAGCTCCTGGCTCCTGACTCCTGGCTTCAGATCGGCACAGCTCTGGCTCTTGCAGCCACCTAGGGAATGAACCAGTGGATGGAAGACCTCTCTCTCTCTCTCTCTCTCTCTCTCTCTCTCTCTCTCTCTTTCTGCCTCTCTGTAACTCTGCCTTTCAAATAAATAGATAAATTTTTAAAAATATATATATTCTTACCTGAAAATGAATGATAACTTATTTGGGCCTCATTATTATTAAAACACCCATCAGCAATCCTCCCATCAGCAATATTATTGAGTAACAGCATACATAAAACACTTACGTGTGCACTCATACAAACTCTCATACTCACGAGTTCATTTATATCACTGTAACATTATATAAGCTCCTAGAATATGGTATTATATGTCTACATAAAGCAAAGTTAGGATAGGTTTCAGACCATTTTATTCTTTGTAATTTTACAATATAGCATAAAATTATCAGGGTATATATTACCATATATGTCCTGTAAACTAAGTATAATGGATGACTTTGTTCTTTCATTAGGGTGATAACCAGAGAAAGATAACTAGCATTGCTTGCAAATTTGTATTGCCCTCATGTGATCACATTCGCAAGAAATAACGTTTGATAATAAGAAACACTGATATTTTAATAACTCTGCTTTATTTTCATAGTAATATTGATTTGCCTCCCAAGTCCTTTAAAACGTCAATAGTTACCTTTCTTTCTGCTAAAAGCACGGTTCATGATGAGGATCAAGCAAATAAATGTTCAGTTCAATCACGTTTTATAACCTGTAAAAAATGACAAGATATCAAATATAATTGAGATGTTTACTAAGCTCTTTTATATTAATTTTCATATTGTAGTTCAATTATGAAGTCTTTTTTTAAATTTTTTAAAACAATATTCCAAAATGTCCCAAACAACACTAAGTAGGAATAATTACCAAAAAATCAATATTATGAGTGACACAAGTAAATAAGATTAATAATATTTCAAACAAAATTCTTCCAATGCTTCCTAATTTTGTCTTTTACATTATAATTCATTACTAATTATATGCATCCACAAATTTGAGGAGAAAGAAGATAAACACTTTTCCTTGAGCTTGCTGATCAGCAGTGTGGTTAAGTTTAGGGTCTTGTTAACAGCAATGGCAGATAAACAAGTCTTATTTTGCCTTTAAGATTAAAATCACTTGTATGAATCCACTCACACATATAAACACATTCATTTTTTATTTAACTGAAATACAGAGGGGTTTCACGGCTATTACAAAGTCACAATAAGAAGTAATATACTAGCAGCATTGGTTAGGAACATGGGATGAAATTACCTGATTACTTGAGTTTGTTTTAAAAATGAACACTTGGTACAGTACTTGTGCATATTCAGTTCAGAAAATACTAGCCACTGGCACTGTTTCAGAGATAGCATGGGGTCCAAATCTAGTGCCCACTTCCATATATGCATTTGTTCACCAAAGAGGTTTTTATAAGGCTCATTTTGCACATTACTACATGGTGGTAAAACTTGGCTAGTGAATTTGATTTTCTGTAAACTGGTTGTCCAGCTGAGAAATTTTAATTTTATTTATTTACTTTATATAAAAACAAAAGATTTCTAGATTAATCCCTTAGAGAAAATTCACATTAAGGTCTTAGAAGAAAGTGTTAAGCTGAAATAAACTGGCTTTAATTAGCTTCCTTATACTTACCACAATGTAAGACAGGAATATTTAAAACTATCTTTGATTTGGAATTGTTCTAGAACAACTGTCTTACTCAAGTAAACTTGGTTAAATGGAATTGATCTCAGTTTTTCTTTTAACAAAAGTAAGATTAAATATGAGGGGGCTTCAAAATGTTCATGGAGAAAAGGAATTAAAACAAAATTTTTGTTGCAAAAATTTTTAGAAATTCACACATAGTTTTTTATAATGTACATTTTATCTTCTAGCTGGACTAGTTCTAAGATGTATTTCACAGTAACTCTAAGGCTTTTTCAGAATTATAAAAATGTTATGCTGTTCTTTCTGTAACTTGAATTTTCTCATATTTTAGCATAAATTCAATCATATGAAATAAAATTATGTGTTTAATGTCTGCTACCATGATAATCCAGAGTCCTGCTTCAACTGAAAGCACACAACATTCATGTGCTTGATGTGAAAGTCCAATGATGTGGGTTTCTAGTTGTCGAGGATAAGATAGTAACTGAACTCTGGAGGAAACCTTCCTCACACCTTGTCCACTGTTGTCTAAAGGTGCCAGCTGATAGAAGACAAGTGACAGACCAAGAGTGTGGGGAGCAACTCGGACTAGACTAAGTTACTGGAATTAAGACTTATTCTATGCATCTGCTCTCCCACAATATGGCGCTGAGAAGGGAGAAACAGCTTCTACACAGCTGCCTCCAGTTCAACCAATAAACTGTAGGACCTGCTCCTGATTGGAGGAGAGCAGCGTACTCGGCGTGTGGGTAGCAGAGTTGGGATTGGTGGAAGAGGACTATAAAGGAGGAGAGAGACAACATGCACCAGGAACATCTAAGGGGAACATCTGAAGGAACACCTGTGCAGCCCCCCGAGAGAGCCGGCCGGCGGTGTGCCGCTCCCCTGCGGAAGTGGGGAAAGTGGCCAGGGGGAACCGCCCTTCCACGGAGGTGGAAGGGACAGTAGCCAACCCAGGAAGAACCAGCAGCAAACCCGGGGAGGGCCGAGCAGACAAAAGAACAGCGCAGGGTCCTGTGTCGTTCCTCCACGAAGACGGGGAGCGACAAAGAGCCTTACATGATTCTGGAAATATCTCTCCCAACCTCATTTTAAGATTGAAAAGTTCACAATCACTTCCTGCTGTGATAGCTCCATGATAATTTTTTAAAATATTTATTTTTTATTTGATTGAAAGTCAGAGTTCCAGACACACACACACACACACACACACACACACACGAGAGAGAGAGAGAGAGAGAGAGAGAGAAAGAGAGAGAGAGAGAATCTTTTATCCACTGTTCACTCCTAAAATGACCACAACATCTGGGGCTGTGCCAGGCTGAAGCCATAGCCTGAGAGCTTCATTCGGGTCTCACACATGAGCGCAGGGCCCAAGTACTCTGGCCATCTTCTACTGCTCATCTCAGGCACATCAATAGAGAGTTAGATGGCAAGTGGAGCAGCTGGGACTTGAACTGATGCCCATATGGGATGCCAGCATCTCAGGTAGCAGCTTTACCTACTATGCCACAATGGTGTCCCAGATTCATAATAATTTTATCAAGCTGTTTATCACTGAGTATGTCCATCAACACAAGAAGCCAGGGTTCCTGGGTCACTCTCAACTCTTTCAGACTCCAATCCTAATCTATGCATCCTGTAACTATATTTCTCACCTTTCTTATAAAAACGTTTCACTGTGTTATCTGTCATTCGTAATAAAGCATTATCAAACTGCACTCAGTGTTTTTTCTGAAGGTTCCCTCTGCTTAGTGAATCTTAATGAAACCTAGTTGTTGCACTGGTAATAGCAGCTCCCTGAAGGCCTTTCAAGCGGTTATCTGTTTATACTGCACACATATTTATACTACCTGACCAAATACGAGGTGACTTCACATTATTGTACCTCTCTTTTCTTTCAAATCCCCATATTTCTTTGAATGATATGCCATCAAACTACATCCAGGCAAGAGAACAGAATATAACATAGAATACAATATATTCTGTATTATCCCAAAAGTAAGCTCACTGGTAACATAAAATACATGGTTATTATGATAACCTGGAAGAAGAAAGGAAAATTAAGGAAAAAAAAAAACACAAAACAAACAATGTAACTGAATGTATGATTCAACTTCTCTGGACCCAAATACTATGAAATTATTATTCAGTAGAACACATGTAATTTGTCTCTTCACCATTCAAATTTCATTACTTTCAGGTAGATACTTTCAATAATAAAAGATTCTGAAATGTGAAAAAGGAATTTAATATAGTTAAAATTCATGAAATTGAATAATAATGTGGCTTTTTAATTAAGAACAGTATAATACAAACCCTTTGGGCATATAAACAAGAAAAAAAAAATCCTCAGCATAGTTAGGAGAAGTTCATTTGGCTCAATGGAGAGGATACAAAACGACAAAACACTATGACTACATACAGAAACACTTCATTTGCCCACAAAATGCACAGGTACAATGCCATTAAATATCAAATAGGCTATTTTTATAACAAAAATAAACTGTAATTTCACTCTCCAAGCATCATTCTTTAATACAGATAGTTGATCCAATGGTTTTCTATACTTTTTTATGTAACACATTTTCTCATCTCATTAGAAAACAAGCAAATACTAGTTTTTTGACACTGCCCCAAGTGTGTATAACAGAGTACATGACATTAGGCTAGCATGTATTATACTTTTATTATATTGATGTATTAATGAAAAATATTTAATGCAATTTTATAATACTTAAACTAATAGATTCTAGATAAACAATTTCAATTTTCAGTGTAACAAGAATATTTCCATTTGAATAAACTATCCATAAACATTGTTTTGGTGACCACATACATGTGGATGCATAATTTACTTGTAAATAAACGTTATTTCTAAATTGTATTTATTATTTTATTCTTTTTAAAAATTTTTTTTTCTTTATTTATTTCAAAGGAAGAGTTACAGACAGAGTGACAGACTGAGAGAAAAGTCTTCCATCCGCTGGTTCACTCCCCAGATGGCTCCAATAGCCAGGGATGAGTTGATCCAAAGCCAGGAGCCAGGAGCTTCTTCATGGCCTCCCACGTGAGTGCAAGTGCCCAGGCACTTGAGCTATCTTCTACTGCTTTCCCAAGCCATAGCAGAGAGCCGGATTGGAAGAGGAGCAATCAGGACACAAACATGTACCCATATGGGATGCCGACCTCCCAAGTGGAGGCTTACCCTACTATAACACAGCACTGGCCCTGTCATTTATTCTTAATATAAAAAGAACTTATTTCATGTATCCCATAAGTACAGTTCCAAGAAGACAACCACACTTCTCTCCACCTACCTCTCCCCTGAAATTCCTCTCCCCCTCCCCCCTCATCCTTTCATCAATTTTTGCAAAGACATAATTTTAATCCACTCTATAATCACAGTCTAAATTCACCACTAACCATAATATTCAACAAGTAAAAAGTAGAAAGACCACAGTTCCACAGAAGTATAAACAAGGCCTAAAAACACAATCATACTGCAAACTGTCCCCTTCATTCCTATACATTTTTTGTATTGTAATTAACTGCCACGTATCTGAGATTAGCTTATTTCACTAAGCATAGTATTTTTCCATAAAATAGCATCTGAGAGTAAGATTTATTGGGTCTAAATTATTACTAGTTTTTTCTATTTCTAATTAAACATAAAAGGGCTGCAACAATTTATATGACCATTAGTTATGTGTGAAAATGCTTAATTTGGGCACCAGGTTCTAGTCCCAGTCGCTCCTCTTCCAGTCCAGCTTTCTGCTGTGGCCCAGGAGGGCAGTGGAGGATGGCCAAGTGCTTGGGCCCTGCACCCGCATGGGAGACCAGGAAGAAGTATCTGGCTCCTGGCTTTGGATCGGCACAGCACCGGCATGGGTGGCCATTTGGGGGATGAACCAAAGAAAAGAAGACTTTTCTCTCTGTCTTTCTCACACTGTCTGTAACTCTAGCTGTCAAATAAAATAAATAAATAAATCTTTATTAAAAAAAGAAAATGCTTAATTTAACTTCACACTTTTCAAGACTGAATAATGAGTAGTGTGCAGTATTCATTTAGATGTTTGTGTGTACTCTGATTTTTATAGTCCTTTTTTAAAAAAATATTTTTTATTTATTTGAGAGGTACAGTTATAGACAGAGAGAGGAAGAGACAGACAGGAAGGTTTTCCATCCGTTGGTTCAATCCCCAAATGGCCACAATGGCGGAAGCTGCACCAATCCCAAGCCAGAAGCCAGGAGCTTTTTCTGGGCCTCCCCAACATGGGGAGCACTTAGGCCATCATCTACTGCGTTCACAGGCCATAGAAGAGAGCTGGATGGGAGAAAGAGCAGCCGGGACTCGAATCAACATCAATAGGGGATACTTGCACTGCAGGTGGCGTCTTCATTAGCGCCAGCCCCTACAGACCTTTTAAAAATATAATGTAAACCTTCACAGAAACTTATGTTTCCACCTATATGTATCCTTACTATCGTATAAAGACCTACACAGACACTTTCTTTGACCAAGATGGAGTAACGGGAGACTAGAATTATCTTACCACTGAAAACACCTAAGAGAGAAGAAAAAAAAAAAATCTATGAAACAATGACATTTAAGACATTGAATATTAGGCTGCAATAAAGAGTGAACAATAAGAGATGAGAAGCAAATGAAGTGAACGTAATCAATTAAGTATTCCAGGTAGTAGTAACAGCTTAACTCATTGTTCAGACCAGGGCCCAGGAAGGTGAAACCCAGTCAGTACCCAACAATGTTCCTGTTTGTGGAGACACAGCTAAAATGCAGTAAAACAAGATGTCTAGTGGAGATCATCCTGAACACTGGGGAAGTGAGAACTACATGGAGATATCTAAAGATACTTTTAGAAGATCCTTGTTACAATTCAACTTAGTACTGATCAACTGCCCAAAACTGAAGAGAGAGCCACACACAAAATTTAAGTACCTGTAGCTCACACAAGAGCCATCAGATGCAAGCACCATTTTAGAATTCACAGAGCAGAAATCAGGGAGAGCTACAGGGAGGGAGAGAGAGAAAGATCATTCCAACTTTGGAGAAACCTCGAAGGGTCAAATAGTCCCCGAAGAGAAAGAAAAAGAGAGGAGGAGGCCGGCGCCACGGCTCACTGGGCTAATCCTCCGCCTAGCGGCGCCGGCACACCGGGTTCTAGTCCCGGTCAGGGCGCCGGATTCTGTCCCGGTTGCCCCTCTTCCAGGCCAGCTCTCTGCTGTGGCCAGGGAGTGCAGTGGAGGATGGCCCAGGTGCTTGGGCCCTGCACCCCATGGGAGACCAGGAAAAGCACCTGGCTCCTGGCTCCTGCCATCGGATCAGCGCGGTGCGCCGGCCGCAGCGGCCATTGGAGGGTGAACCAACGGCAAAGGAAGACCTTTCTCTCTGTCTCTCTCACTGTCCACTCTGCCTGTAAAAAAAAGAGGAGGAGCATTTAAAAATAACTGAAGAAACAAAGGCTGAGATTTTTCTTTTTCTTTTTTTAAAAAAGATTTATTTATTTATTTGAAAGTCATAGTTACACAGAGAGAGGAGAGGTAGAGACAGAGAGAGAGAGGTCTTCCATCCATTGGGCCACTCCCCAATTGGCCACAACGGCCGGAGCTCTGCCTATCCGAATCCAAGAGCCAGGAGCTTCTTCAGGGTTTTCCATGTGGGTGCAGGGGCCATCTTCTACTGCTTTCCCTGGCCACAGCAGAGAGCTGGATTGGAAGTGGAGCAGCCAGATCTTGAACAGGTGCCCATATGGGCTGCCGGCGCTTCAGGCCAGGGCGTTAACCCATTGAGCCACAGCGCCAGCCCCAGGCTGAGATTTTTCTAACTTGGAAAATATAAACCCAAGGATCTAAGAAGTTAACAATCACCAAATGCAAGAATCAAGAAAAATGCACATGACACATCATAATCCAATTGATTAAATCCGATGATTTAAAAAGTCTTTAAAGAGGACCAAATAGAGATGTTATACATAGAGAAATAAAGATTAGGAAAGCACCAGTTTGCCTACCTCAACAGTGCAAACTAGTGGACAGGAGAGCAACATCTTTAAAATACCCAAAATTCCAGGGCCAGAGCTATGGTGTAAAGGTAAAGCCACCACCGCAGTGCTGGTATCCCATATGGGCCCCAGTTGCTCCACTTCAGATCCAGCTCTCTGCTATGGCCTGGGAGAGCAGTGGAAGATGGCCCAAGTCCTTGAGTCCCTGTACCTGTGTGGGAGGCCTGGAAGAAATTCCAGGCCCCAGGGTTCAGATCGGCCCAGCTCCAGCTGTTGCAGCCATTTGGGGAATGAACCAACAGATGGAAGACCTCTCTCTCTCTCTCTCTAACTCTGCCTCATTGTAACTCTGCCTTTCAAATAAATAAATAAATAAATAAATAAATAAATACTGAAAACACCAAAGCTAGAAAAAAATAGATAATTTGATTATATTTGGGGAAGAGTAAGTGTTTTTCTTTAAGTCCTATTTTGAGTTTCTTTATAAAGCACCATTGTATACATTGCTTTTACCTTTTTTTTTTTTTCTTTTTTTGACAGGCAGAGTTAGTGTGAGAGAGAGAGAGAGTGAGAGAGTTATAGACAGTGGGAGAGAGAGACAGAGAGAAAGGTCTTCCTTCTGTTAGTTCACTCCACTAATGGCTGCCACGGCCGGCGCTGTGCTGATCCAAAGTCAGGAGCCAGGTGCTTCCTCCCGGTCTCCCATGCGGGTGCAGGGACCCAAGCACTCGGGCCATCCTCTACTGCCCTCCTGGGCCACAGCAGAGAGCTGGACTGGAAGAGGAGCGACCGAGACTAGTACCTGGTGCCCCAACTGGGAATAGAACTCGAGGTACCAGCGCTGTATGTGGAGGACTAGCCAAGTGAGCCACGGTGCCAGCCTACCTTTCTTAATAATTCAGAAGTGGGGCCGGCCCTGTGGCGTTGTGGCACTGTGGAGTAACATGTAAAACTGCAGCCTGCAGCACCAGCATCCATATAATCGCTGGTTCAAGTCCTGGCGGCTCCACTTCTGATCCAGCTCTCTGCTATGGCCTGGGAAAGCAGTAGAAGATGCCCCAAGTCCTTGGGCCCCTGCACTCACATGGGAGACCCAGAAGAAGCTTCTGGATCCTGGCTTCAGATTGGTGCAGCTCCAGCAGTTGTGGCCAACTGGAGAGTGAATCTGCAGAGGGAAGACCTCTCTCTCTTTGCCTCTCCTTCTCTCTGTATGTAACCGACTTTCAAATAAATAAATAAATAAATAAATAAATAAAAAAAAAACAAGTTAGGGGTCAATGCAGTGGTGCAGTAGGTTAATCCTCCGCCTGTGGCACCAATATCCCATATGGGCACCAGTTGTAGTTCAGGCTGCTCCTCTTCCAATCAAGCTCTCTGCTGTGGCCCCTGTACCCACATGTGAGACCAGGAAGAATCACCTGGCTCCTGGCTTCGGATCAGTGCAGCTCTGGCCGTTGCGGCCATTTGGAAAGTGAATCAATGGAAGGAAGACCTTTCTCTCTGTATCTCCCTCTCACTGTCTGTAACTCTACCTCTCAAATAAATAAATTAAAAAATCTTTAAAAAATAATAATTTAGAGGCAAGATCCTATATTAAATGCTTGTAGTATGTTGAAAATACCATTAAGCAACCTTATAAATTCAGTTGATATCCACAGTAATTCTGGCTATGATCAAGCCCCAAAATAAAATATTTAAATATGATTGAGAAAAAAATTTATAATTTATTTGAACATGACCACTTCAAGTTTAAAGAAAATTGGAAGAAATTCTACATCTCTAGACAAGATTTTGAAGCTACTTTATATATATATATATATATATATATATGTGTGTGTTGTACATAAATATATTAAAGTAGATATCATTGCATTAATTATCTTAATCCCAAGTTTTACATAAAAATCAGTAACCAAATTGAAAAAGCCACTGTGAAGCCACTAAGTGTTAATTTACTGAATAAGTTTAACAGCAAACAGATCTAATGTCAAAATAGATTAATGTCAACAGACATTTACTTAAACAAATTCCACACTACCAGGTCTGCAATTCATTCATCACAAGAAATCCACTAATATTTATAAAGTAGTTCAGAAATTCAGAGTAGCTTCTTTAATGAATGACACTTTCCTGCAATTTGCAACCTACTACTAAAGCTGCTCTTTAGAAAAAATAGAGCTTAGTGTTAAGACTTTGAAAATGAGATGTAATTGAATATTAAAAAACAGTAAAACAGCTCTGGATTTCCTTTTCATACTTATGAGTACACTTAAAATCAAATTTTCCTAGAACTCTTTCAAGGTTAAAAAGAATTTAAAAAACTGATTAGTGAGTAAAACAGTTTATATTTTAAGTCACGAATCATTTTAAAATCCTGTTGTACACTGGGAGATAAGAGATGATGTTAAAATAATGAAGTGCAATCATTAGGTTTAGTTCTAGGTATGAAATCAAACTAGGTAAATTTTAAAGTGCTTCATTTGAAATTGTATACAAGATTTTTTTTAAATGTTCATGTATTTGTTCGTATTTATTTATAAGGGAGAAAGAGAGGGCAATATCTTCCATCTGCTGATTCACTCCCCCAAATGCCTGCAACATTTGCAGTTGGGCTAGGCCAAGCCAAAGAACCTGAAACTCCATCTGGTCTCCCACGATGAAGGCAGGAACTCAAGTGCTTAGGCCATTAGCCATTGCTTCCCAGGCTCATTACAGGAAAGCTGGATTAGAAGAATGAAGTACCTGGGACTTGGACCAGCCATTGTCATATGGGATGGGGGGGCATACCAAGCAGCAGTTTAACCAGTTGCACAACACCAAACCCAGATCTGTTTTTTATTCTTAAACACTATACGATTTTTCAAATATATGATTCAGTGAGGTAATTGTTAAAGGATTCAGAGAATTTTAGGTCATGTATTAACGCCTCCAGTTTGCTAAACACTCTAAGTGTTTAGCAAATTTGTTGCTTGCAATAGTTAATGAAGCTTCCAAATTCTTACCATGAGAAGTTAGCTCATTTTTCACATTCTTCTCGATTTAATTAGTGTCTGTTATAAAGGTTCTTTGCTTAAGTTTCCCAACTGTAAGACACCTTACAATATCCTTCATTGATTTTATGACTGTACATTGGAAAAGCCTTTGCTTTTGTAGATCAATACTAAGTGTGGCTAAGAAAAGTAACGAGTACACAATGTGAGAAATTTCACATTGTCAGGAGAGGAAACCACATACCATGTGGTAAGGCGAATATATACTTGGCTTGCTAGAAGAAAACAACGGTAGTGTTTTTCTGAGATTCCTTGTTTAGAATATACATGCTGAACATTATTTTCCCTTCTCACAGCATTGACATGCAGATCATAACATTCATTTAAACATTCTTTTTTCTTTCCATAAGTACATCTGAGACCATAATATATGAGAGGCATTATACCATGGGTGGGAAAATAAAAATAAATATGACCTGGTCCCTGCTTTCAGAACATTTATGATATTTGGAAGCAGAGGAAAATGAATTTGGGGCTTTAGGGATAGGAACAAGCCTTGGAAAAGAAGTAGATACCACTGAACATGAAAGGATGAAGCATGGAGTGACTTTAGAGAGAAGAGTAGTAATTTCCCAGATGGTAAAAACTACTGGTGAGAAAAGGAAAACTATATTCAGGCAGAAGAACAAAGTATGTGCAGTACATGTTGATTATGTGCACACGGCTAGCAGTAACTGGTCCTTACTGAGGTGCTCACTGGAGTCTACTCTGTTAAGTTCTTAACCGGCAGCAGGGAAAGGTCTAGGGGAGCACATCACACACTCGGCAACACAGTCAACTTTTCAGGATGGCATACATGTGACAAAACCTCAATATGCAAGGGCCAGAAATACCAAGTTTGTGGAAAAAATGAAAAGGGCATGCATTTCCTCCATTGCCAAGATTGATGTCAAAATAAAGTCTATAATGACTTAGAAAGAAAAACAGGAATAGACAGCTCATCTTTCTGATATTTAAAGCTATGAAATGTAAACCACTTTCTTCTGACCATAGCACTCACATTCTGTTATAAGAGGATTTGGATGAGATTTATTCAAAAGTCATTTCCACAGCGGTACACTCTCTTAATGCTGTGTAACATGTATGTGAGTAATAATCCTCCCAGGATTTTCAGCATTACCTGTGACTTAATTGGAAATCAGCTACTTTTCTCTAAAATGAGATGAGCACCCAGTAAAAATTGTGTTAGAAGAATATTCTTGGAGACAAATAATATCATTTTGCAGATTGCAAAACTACATATGTTGAAATAAAAATTATGTACAACAGAATATATTTGAATCTATTATTCATATAACTAAAAGTAACACAAGTTGAGTTTCATTTTGAAGCACAGACTTTGAAGTTCCTTGTAGAAATTGTAGACAATATTTTATTTTTATTTTTTAGTCATTGGCTATTTTATCTTAACAGTACACTCTCTTTACTTTTTATTTTGATTGTATACATTGGAATTCTATCTTGTCAGACCTGCTGCATTGGGTATTTCTCCACATACTTCTATATCTATATTCTCACTGTGAGCAAGAACTTATGGGATCCCATTACTGAAATAACATTACCTTCAGCAGAATTGTCTAAATTCCTTTGAAAGACCAGAATAGTCAACTAAAAAACTGATGCAACTAGAATCTAAGACTGAAGACTTTATGAATTTTAATACTAGAGTAAGTACAGTACATATTATTGTAATTCAGTTGATCTCTACAGACAAAGCCTCAATATAAAAATCCTTATTTCATTTCCATATTTTCTACCCATTATTAGGGAATTTCATTTAGGGAAATTTTTATTTAAATCTTCTGTCTTAAAGTAAGCTATACCAATATTTGTACAGTAAGCACAGGTTTTTTAATTACATTAAATTCTAGTAATCAAAAACTATGGCTGTGTATACATATACTGCTTTAATCATTTTGTTTTAAGAGAGCTTTGCTTGGGAGGTTGATGAGAGATGGGGTAGGGAGAGAGATACAGAGAGGATTATTCCTGTTTACTAGTTTCAAAGGCAACCTTTAGAAGCAATAGCACACACCTGACAATAATATAAGAGGTTTTATTGGGAGGAGAGTGGGCTGCAGGGAGAAGGAGACCTAATCTTCCAACACAGGGCCTTCATGTATTCACAATGGAAAATCATGCTTTTCTTATGTTAGAGACAATGTTGGGTATAACCACCATATTTGCCCATGCACAAGACTCTTTGACCACAGTTCATACTTTCTGCTTCTGCCACTGTAATTATGCAGTTTCTAGTTTTATCTTCAGTAGGACAACAATAATGTTACATTCACTAGCCTTCTTCTGCGCTTTCTAGCAGTATTACATCTACAGCTGGTAAAACATTTCTGCCCAGCAGTCTCTTTGTATTCCTCACCTTGCAGACGATGTTGAACCCTCTCCTAGTCCAGTGATTCTGGAGAAAAGCAACAGTTAAAGAAATTCTCCCACCACTTTAGGTGCTGTAAACAGCTCATGGCAAAGAACGCTTATGGATAGGACTCAGATGAGATTCAGGATGCTCACTTGCATACCTGTGACAAGGCCAGGATTACACTTCTAAATTCCCAGTTTGTTTCACAAATGATTAACTGAACAGCTGGCGCCCACCAACCAATCTGTTGACTTCATCTAACTTTAGTTATGCTTTTCTCTTTCCCCTAAGCCTCTGAACTTTCATTGCCTTCAGCTCCAGCAGCCTCAACCCTTCCTTCATGGCTTCTACTAACAGACTGACCTCAAAGGAAAACAGTCTCTGATCTACTGACCCTAACCACATCAGCCCCACTCTTCCATTCCTTCCGGCTTTGTTCACTCCTGCCTGGAAAAATCCTCTCCTGCCTTACATTTGAAAAACATGCTGATTTGATGCTTTGCATATTTCCCCCATCGCAATTGCCTCTTTCCCCATACTGCAGTAACCCTCCAAATAAAGAATCTTCTTACCTAAGTCCAGATTTGTTTTTTATTTCATAATCCATCCATTTAATCATATTTAGAAAGATTTTGGCAACTAACTCCAACCTACTTTACTGAACTAATTTGCAAATTTGCCTTTCAAAATATCCACTCAAATGAAGCTAGCCTTCTTTCTCTCTTGTACTAATGAGTACTTTCACTTGAACATCCACAACACTCTCTCAAGTGCATTGGCAAAATGATGACCTAGAAAAAAATGCATCTGGATATTTACAATTTTATTTTCTTTGCAAATATAGCATATAGCACAGATTTACAGAAAATATTTCTTAAATTATAAATCAAATCAGCAAATTAAGTCTTACAAAATTTTTATTGATATTCAAACCCATATTCCTAAAATCTGTTAAAATTTATAATGATTTTTAAATTAATATTTTGGGGGCTTGGTGCTGTGGTGTAGGTTAAGCCTCTGTCCATGGCACTAGCATCCCATATGGGTTCCAATTCAAGTCTCAGCTGTTCCTCTTTAGCTACAGCTCTCTGCTAATCGCCTGGGATGGCAATGGAAGATGGCACAAATTCTTGGGCCCATGTACCCATGTGGGAGAACCAAAAGAAGCTCCTGACTCCTGGCTTCAGATCAGCCAAGCTCTGGCCTTTGGGGCCATTTGGGGAGTGAACCAGCAGATGGAAGGCCTCTCTCTTTGTCTCTCCCTCTCTCTGTCTGTATCTCTGCTTCTCAAATAAATAAATAAATCTTTAACTTTTTAAAATTTTGAAAGTATTTTTGAATAAATAAATTTTTAAGATTACTCAGTAATCTGAGTAATAAAACTATGTTCTGACCTTATTACAAATATTGCACAGGAGTCTCATAAAATATACAAATCAAGACAATGTAATTTTATAAAGAAAATTCTATAAGGTAACTAATAATGATGATAGCGATGATAATCCTAGACATAAGAACCATTTCTTCCTTTGTACAGAAAAATCTGTTAAAACAAATTAGATTTTGAAACAATATATATTAGTGAGCAATTTTATAAAGCCATGCATGTTTTCCAACAAAAGCTTTGAAATCAAGCAAATACCATGATTGCTACAACACCAAAGATTCCGGAAATACCTATTTCAATAAGGATATAGGGCAATATTCTTTACTTAGGTTCAACTTTTCATAGGAACAAAATCATTAGAAGAAAACTATGACTGTGTTAAACTAAATGTATCATTTCCTTCACAGTGTGATTATATTTGACAGGTAGTTTAATAAGTTAGTCATTTATTTATTCATATCATCAAAAATATTTGGTACCTAATATATGTCAACATATCTAAAGGAAAAAAAGAGATGATAAATGAGAAAAGACTTACTCATTAACAGGTGAGGCAAAATGAAAATATTAGTATGCAAATATTATGGCTGAAATTTTTTTAAAAAGATTTCATTTATTTATTTGAGAGGTAGAGTTACAAACAGTGAGAGGGAGAGGCAGAGAGAAAGGTCTTCCATCTGCTGGTTCACTCCCCAGTTGGCCACAACGGCCAGAGCTGTGCTGGTCCGAAGCCAGGAACCAGGAGCTTCTTCCAGATCTCCCACGTGGGTGCAGGGGCCCCAGGACTTGGGCCATCTTCTACTGTTTTCTCAGGCCACAGCAGAGAGCTGGATGGGAAGAGGAGCAGCCGGGACTAGAACTGGCACCCATATGCGATGCTGGCGCTTCAGGCCAGGGCTTTAACCCACTGTGCCACAGCGCCGGGCCTGGCTGAAATTTTTAAAAGCATAGTCCATGGATGGACTAAATTGAAGAATACATGTACCTTGTAAATGAATTACTTAGTTCAAAGATTGAATGGAAGAATAAGTGGAGGAATTTCGCTAGGTGACCACAAAAATAAAATACTAATAAAAGACATCAAATAAACACAGACACAAAGAATAAAACTAAAACCACCAAATAGAGATGCTGGGAATAACATAATAGAGAAAAAAATAAAAACAGAGGAAGACAATAGCTGGAAAATTAGAGAGAACATCGACAGAACTTGAAAAGGTTATGAAAAGTGTTAAATTGAAAGTTTCAGATCTAAGTATGTTATAGTAAAATTAGCATGACTAAAAGCAAAGAGAAAATACATTTTCAAACAGGAAGAGAAGATGCCTAAGTAACAAAATCTGAAATAACAATAACAATAAATTTTGTAACACTGACCTAGGATCAGAAAGATACTCTGAAAGAAACATAAACTTTGTACTATGCTTAATATAACATAATATGAAGAAGTAATAACGATATTAGAAGATATATAATGTCCCAGAATTTTTGCTACTAAAAACCCCATTTGAAAATACTCTTGGAATATTAAAATAAGAAGAGAAACAATCTAGCTCTTAAAAAAGATAGACATTTGATTGTGGAAGATGGCAGAGTAGGGAGGAGCTTGTTGCTCTAGTCTAGAAGATAGCTTAAAAAAAGTGGAAAGAGTGCTGTCTCAGGGGAGAGTTAGGGAGAAAACTACAGAGGAAACTATGCAAATTGGAGGAACACAGTGGACCTATGTGGAGGGTGAGGCCACGTACAACTCAGGACCCCAGTAGCTGAGAGCCTTCACACTAGCATTGGAGAGTGAGATGAGACCAGACTGCAGCAGCTTAAGCCAAAAAAGCTGCAGGAAGAGCCTAGAGGGAATCCATCTTGGAGCCCTATGGGGGATAGTATATCTGCCAAATTAAAGGAGAAAAACAAAGGGTGGGCACGATTTCCCTCTCCCTAGTCACCCTTCAATGGTGTCCCGTAAGAAGATGATAGAAAGCAGGAACCATTTTGGACATACATGACAGCCATGCCAGCTCGTGTCTGCACCCAGCAACCGGCCAAGTGGAAACTCCTGAGTCTGGTGGGGAGAACAGACAGGTGGGTGGGTGATTGTGATTGTGAGAGGCTTGTGCTGGACTGTGAAAACACAGAGGCTGCTTGGAAGGACTTAGGGTGTGGCTGGGACTTTGGGAGGCTCCACACGATCAGGGCTCCCTGGTTACCTGGTGAAGAGCATTGCTGGGAAATCTGAGCTTACACTGATGACAGTGCAGATTCTTTGTGTGGTCCTTGTGGTAGAGCTGATGAATAACATACCCACTGGGGCTAGTGTACAGGCACTGGTCTCCTTTGAGGAGAGGAGCTCAGCTAAGTCTATGCCAACAGAGAAGAACAAACCTCTCCTCTGATTAAAAAAAGAGGAAATTCACCCCTCCAAACCTGGGTGTGTCCCCTCAGACATGCCCTTCACCCTGGAGCACTGAACAGAGCTCCTTGGCCACACCCACCATTTCCCTGAAATTTATCCATTCAGACATATTCCAAAGATAAAAGCCACCATAGCAAAAAATCAAGGAAGAAACCAACGAGAATCCACACAAGTGCCAAATAAAAAACACACCAATCCAGGGCCCCGGCGCCGCGGCTCACTTGGTTAATCCTCCGCCTGCAGCACTGGCATCCCATATGGGCACTGGTTCTAGTCCCAGTTGCTCCTCTTCCAGTCCAGCTCTCTGCTGTGGCCTGGGAGGGCAGTGGAGGATGGCCCAGGTAATTGGGCCCCTGCACCTGCATGGGAGACCAGGAGGAAGCACCTGGCTCCTGGCTTCGGATCAGCACAGCGCCAGCTGTGGTGGCCAGTTAGGGGGTGAACCACCGGAAGGAGGACCTTTCTCTCTGTCTCTCTCTCTCTCTATCTGTAACTCTATCTGTCAAATAAATAAACAAAAAAATCTTAAAAAAAAAAATAAAACACACCAATCCAAAAAACAAGAACAAGGAAGACAACATGACACCCCTAAAAGAATATCTTACCTCATTACTAGATTGTGAGATGATAAAATTGAAGAAATGCCAGAAATGTAATTCCAAAAATTTATCATAGGATTCCTTCTAAGTAATTAGAAGCAAATGCATGAATTAATGAAATCCATACATTACAAGAAAGAAAATTTCTCTCACAAAATTGAAATCTTAAAGAGAAATCAAAATGAAATCCTGGAAATGAAGAATTCAATAGGACAAATAAAAAATACAGCGGAGAGCCTTAACAACAGAAATGGTGAAGCAGAAGAAAGAATATCCAAATTAGAAGACAAAGCACAGGAAATTATACAGTCAGACCAAACACAAGAGGAAGAAATTAGAAAACTAAAAAACACTGATAGGAATCTATAGGATAATATCAAATGACCCAACATACAGGTTCTAGAAGTTCATGAAGGTGTGGAAAGAGAGAAAGGATTAGAAGGGCTTTTTAGTGAAATAATAACAGAAATTTTCCCCAATTTGGAGAGAGAAATAGCATATAAGTACAGGAAGCACATAGATTAACCAGAAAAGATCTTCACCACGATACATTGTAATGAAACTCTCCACAATAAACTTTAAAGAAAAGATTCTAAAATGTGCATGAGAGAAACGCCAGATTACTTTCAATCTCCAATTAGACTCACAGCAGACTTCTCATCAGAAACCCTATGGGCTAGGAGAGAATGGCAAGATATATTCCAAGTCCTAAGAGAAAAAAACTGTCAACTCAGAATACCATACCCTGTAAAGCTCTCATTTATGAACTAAGGTTAAATAAAAACAAACAGAAACCAAAAGAATATGTCACCACCAGTCCCTCCCTCCCTGCAGAAGATGCTTAAGGTTATGCTGCACACAGAAACACAGAAACATGGTCATCACTATGGAAAAAGGTAAAGGAAGGAAAGCTCCCAGTAAAAGTACAAAGGAAATCCAAAGTGAATATTTTGAGAAAATGGCAGGGCAAAGTTGTTACTTATCAATAGTCACTCTGAATGTAAACGGCCTTAACTCTCCAGTTAAAAGACACAGATTGGCTGAATGGATTAATAAGCAAAACCCATCTACTTGCTGCCTACAAGAAACACATCTCACCAAGAAAGATGCAAACAGACTGAAAATGAAAGGATGGGAAAAGATAGTCCATGCCAATAGAAACCAAAAACAGCTGTTGTAGCCATCATAATATCAGACAAAATAGACTTTAACACAAAAACTCTTAAAAAATACAAAGAACGGCACTATGTACTGATTAAGGGATAAATTCAACAGGAAGATGTAACTGTTAATAAACATATATGCACCTAATTACAGGGCACCTGATTATTTAAAAGAAATGTTAAGGATTTAAAGAGAGACAGATGCCAATACAATAGTAAAGGGGGACTTCAATACTCAATTTTCAGTAACGGACAGATCAATCAGACAGAAAATCAGCAAGGAGAGCAGATTTAACCAACACTATAGACCAAATGGACCCGACAGATATCTATAGAACTTTCATCTTACAGTTGCGGAATACACATTCTTAAAGCAGTGCATGGGACTTTCTCTAGGATTAACCACAAGCTAGTCCATAAAGCAAGTTTCAGCAAATGAAAAAAAAAAAAATTCCAAATCATACCATGCATTTTCTTGGACCACAATGGAGTGAAGCTGGAATTCAGCAACTCAGGAATATTTAGAATGTATGCAAACACAAAGAGACTGAACAACATACTCCGGAATACACCATGGGGCACAGAAGAAATCAAAAGAGAAATCAAAGAATTTCTGGAAACAAAGGAAAACGAAATTACAACATATCAACACTTATGGGATACAGCAAAAACAGTGTTAAGAGGAAAGTTTATAGCCAAGAAATTGGAAAGGCACCAAATTAATGAGCTATCAGTGCATCTCAAGGATCTAGGAAAACAACAGCAAACCAAATGCAAAAAATAGTAGGAGAAAAGAAATAGTTAAAATTAGAGAAGAAATCAACAAAATCGAAACAAAAACAACACAAAAGATTAGGAAAACAAACATTTCGTTTTTTGAAAAAAGAAACACTGGCACACTATTGGCCCAACTAACCAAAAAAAGGAGAGAGAAGACCCAATTCAATAAAATCAGATTTAAAAAAGGAAATTTAACAATAGCACAGAAATACAAAGAATCGTCAGAAATTGGTACGAAGAGCTGTATGCCAACAAACTGGGAAACCTAGAAGAAATGGATACATTCCTGGACACATACTAACATGAAGGCATAGAAAACCTTGTCGCTCCCCCTCTTCATGGAGGAACGACACTAAACCCTGCCTAGGCTTCATATCCGAGTCATGGCACCATTATGTCGCTCCCCATCTTCGTGGAGGAACGACACAGGACCCTGCGCTGTTCTTTTGTCTGCGCGGCCCTCCCCGGGTTTGCTGCTGGTTCTTCCCGGGTTGGCTACCGTCCCTTCCACCTCCGTGGAAGGGCGGTTCCCCCTAGCCACTTTCCCCACTTCCGCGGGGGAGCGGCACACCGCCGGCCGGCTCTCTCAGGGGCTGCACAGGTGTTCCTTCAGATAGATGTTCCCCTTAGATGTTCCTGGTGCATATTGTCTCTCTCCTCCTTTATAGTCCTCTTCCACCAATCCCAACTCTGCTACCCATACGCCGAGTACGCTGCTCTCCTCCAATCAGGAGTAGGTCCTACAGTTTATTGGTTGAACTGGAGGCAGCTGTGTAGAAGCTGTTTCTCCCTTCTCAGCACCATATTGTGGGAGAGCAGATGCATAAAATAAGTCTTAATTCCAGTATCTTAGTCTAGTCCGAGTTGGTCCCAGTTGCTCCCCACAAAACCTAAACAGAGCCATTATCAAGACAGAATTTGAATCAGTAATAAAGACCGTCCCAACAAAGAAAAGCCCAGGACTGGATGGCTTCACTGCTGAATTCTACCAGACATTTAAAGAAGAACAAACTGCAATTCTCAAGTTACTCAAAACAATTGAAAGGCAGGTAATCCTCCCAAATTCTTTCTATGAAGCCAGCATCATCTTAATTCCTAAACCTAGAATAGATACAACAGAGAAAGAGAACTACAGACCAATTTGAATCCAATGACACATCAGAAAGATCATTCAACCGGACCAAGTGAGATTTATCCCTGTTATGCAGGGATGGTTCAACAGTTGTGACTCAAGCAATGTGATACATCGCATCAAAAATCTGAAGAACAAAAACTATATTATTATCTCAATAGATGCAGAGAAAGCATTTGACAAAGTACAACATTGTTTCATGATGAAAACTCTAAGCAAATTTGGTATAGAAGGAATATTCCTCAACATAATCAAGGCAATTTATGAAAAACCATGTCCAGCATCCTATTGAATGGGGAAAAGTTGGAAGCATTCCCACTGAGATCTGAAAGGAGACAAGGATGCCTGCTCTCATCATTGCTATCCAATATAATCCTGGAAGTTTTAGCCAGAGCCATTAGGCAAGAAAAAGAAATCATAGGGATACAAATTGGAAAGGAAGAAGTCAAACTATCCCAATTTGCAGATGACATGATTCTATATATAGGGAATCCAAAATACTTCACCAAGTAACCATTGGAACTCATAGAAGAGTTTCGTAAAGGAGCAGGATATAAAATCAATACACAAAATCAACAGCCTTTGGATACACAAAAAATGCCATCATTGAGAAAGAACTTCTAAGATCAAGCCCATTCCCAATAGCTACAAAAAAAAATCAAATACCTTGTAATAAATTTAATCAAGAATGTCAGTGATTTCTACAATGAGAATTAAAAACATTAAAGAAAAAAATAGAAGAAAATACTAAAAAAAGGAAAAATCTTCCATGTTCATGAATTGGAAGAATCAATTTCATCAAAATCTCCATTCTGAAAGAAATTTATTGATTCAATGTGATACCAAGCAAAATACCAAAGAAATTCTTCTCAGATCTAGACAAATGATACTGAAATTCATATGGAAACACAAGAGACCTCGAATAGCTAAAGCACACTTATACAACAAAACAATCCTGGAGTTATCACAATATCAGATTTCAAGACATACTACAAGGCAGTTATAATCAAAACAGCCGGTACTGGTACAAAAACAAATGGATAGATTAATGGAACAGAATAGAAATGCCAGACATCAATCCAAGCATCAACAACCAAATTATATTTGACCAAGGAGCTAAAACCAATCCCTGGAGCAAGGACAGTCTTTCAACAAATGGTGGTGGGAAAACTAGATTTCCACATGCAGAAGTTCGAAACAAGGTCCCTACCTTACACCTTATACAAATATCCATTCAAAATGGACTAAAGACCTAAATCTACAGCCTGATACCACAAAATTATTAGAGAATATTCAGGAAAACATGCAAAATATTGGCACAGGCAAAGAGTTCTTGGAAAACACCCCAAAGCACAGACAATCAAAGCCAAAATTAACAAGTGGGATTATATCAAATTGAGAAGCTTCTGTACTGCGAACAAAGCACTCAGGAAAGTGAAGAGGCAACTGACAGAATGAGAGAAGTTAATTGCAAACTATGCAACTGATAAAGGATTAATTACCAGAATATATAAAGAGATCAAGAAACTGTACAACAACAAAACAAACAACTCAGTTAAGAAGTATGCAAAGGACTTAGCCTTGGAAACTCATGACTGGTGCATAGGGAGATTACTGATGCCATAAACAGGAGTGTCAATTTGTAAAGTCAACAACAGGAGTCACTGTGCACTTACTCCTCATGTAGGATCTCTGTCCTTAATGTGCTGTACACTGAGGCTTAATGCTATAACGAGTACTCAAACAGTATATTTCACTTTGTGTTTCTATGGGGGTGCAAACGATTGAAATCTTTACTTAATGTACACTAAACTGATCTTCTGTAAAAAAAAAAAAAAAAAAGAAATTATCAATTCCCAACTTGACTCTCACTGGGATTAAACATGACAATAGGTCTGATCTGATTTCATCATCATTTAAAAAAAATCATCTATTATTTTTCACTTTATGTTTCTGTGTGGGAACAAACTGTTGAAATCCTTACTTAAGGTATACTAAGCTGATCTTCTGTATATTAAGATAATTGAAAATGAATCTTGATGTGAATGGAAGGGGAGAGGGAGTGGGAAAGGGGAGGGTGGTGGGTGGGAGAGACGGTATGGGGGGGAAAGCCATTGTAACCCATGAGTCGTACTTTGGAAATTTATATTCATTAAATAAAAGATAAAAAAAAAATCAACAGACCAAAAAAAAAAAAAAAGAAGTATGCAAAGGACTTATACAGACATTTTTCAAAAGAGGAAATCCAAATGGCCTACAGACACATGAAAAAATGTTCAGGATCACTAGCAGCAAGGGAAATATAAATCAAAATCACAGTGTGGTTTAACCTCACCCCAGTTAGAATGGCTTCCATAGAGAAATCAACAAAAAACAAATGCTGGTAAGGATGTGGGAAAAGTACCCTAATCCACTGTTGGTGAGAATGGAAACTGGCAAGACTATATGGAGACACCTCAGAAATCTGAATATAGACCTACCTTATGATCCAGCCATCCCACTGATGGGAATTTACTCAAGTGAAATGAAAACACAAATAAAAGGTATCTGAATCCCCATATTGTAGCTCAATTCACAATAGCTAAGACATGGAATCAATCTAAATGCTCAACTGATGCCTGTATAAATAAATTATGGGATATGTACTCTATGGAGTACTATGCAGTGGAAAAAAATGAAACCTGGTCTTTTACAACAAAATGTATGAATCTGGAAAACATCACACTTAGTGAAATAAGCCAGTACCAATGCGACAAATACCGTATGTTCTCGTTGATCTGTGATAACAAACAGAGCACCTAAAATGAAATCTGTATAAGTGAAATTGAGAGTTTGAGAAATATTGACTTGAACAGCCCTTGTCTTGACTGTCAAGGAACCATTTTTTTTCTTCTTCATACTGCTTGTTGAACTCTTTACTTAGCATAAAATTAATCATATGTGTATAAAGTCAATTTAAAATAGATCTCAGTAAAAAATAAGAGTGGGAAAAAGAGAGGAAGGAATAAGTTTGTAACTATAAAGCTGTATAGTCTGTATACATTCCTACAGACTTACTTCTAAGGGTAGGGTTTAAAAACTTGCCAAGTCCCATTAAGTTGGGTGGTAAAAGTATCATATAAGTGTTAAAGTGATCATATAAGTAATATGAAGTGTCTGGTAATAATAATAGAATTATAAAAGAGAGAATGTTCCAATTTAGGAAACAGCCCATACAGCAGACTCATGAAATGACAATTGCTTTAAATAGCACTCTGACCTCAGAATCAGTCCTTAAGGCATTCTGTTCTAACTGAAAAGGCCAGGAAAGCATTTCAGGCATGGAAATCCAAGACACTGTGGCAAAAAACAAAAAAAAAAAAAAATCCTATATAAAGGATCTCTGTGAGAAAGACCTTAGTGGAAAGAAGTGGCCATCAAAGAAGGATGTACTTTTCTCTGAAGGGATGAGAGAACTTCTGCTTTGCTTATAGCCTTGTCTAAATACTGACGAAGACTGTGGGTTCACAAGGCTTCCATAGCCTTGGAAGCTCATGTCAGGAGTTTCAGGTGATCCCTGACATCATATATAAGATTGTTAATTGTTAAATTAAGAACAGGAGCCACTGTGCATTTACTTCCCATGCAGGACTTCTATCCCCAATGAGTTGCACTATGAGAATTAACTGTAAAACTTGTTCTCAAACAGTTTGTGTGTGTGTGTGCAAATTGTTGAAATCTTTACTTAGTATAGAGTTGGTCTTCTGTGTATAAAGTTAATTGAAAATGAATCTTATTGGAGACTGGGAATGGGAAAGGGAGGAGGTGGTGGGGTGGGTGTAGGGGTCGGAGGGCAGGTATGGTAGGAAGAATCACTATATTCCTAATGTTGTACTTTCAAATTTGTACTCATTAAATAAAAGGTTTCTTTGGGGAAAAATATAGACATTCTTAAATGTTACCAAATTATCAATTTATTCTTATAAATTTTTTGTCTTAAGAACAATAAAATGAAAAGAAGGAATGAAAACAGGAAAAAAGAAGATAAAATAATGAATACTGAAAGATACATGATAGATAAAGATAGGTATATATTATATGCACACACATATACATATCCTTGACAACTTGGAACTAAAGCTCTAAATAAATGTTTGCCAAATGATGGATCACAAAGGAAAAACCATAGAATCATGAGTTTAATATCAACTTGCTGCTGGGAGGTCATAGATGTCAAAATTTTACAAAATAGTCTGAGAATTGGGAGCATGAAAATATATGCTAAGGGTAACCACTGTAAGAACAAAACATGCACCTTTTAAATCAGATCAAATATTCAGGAAACACATACAAAATTAAATCACATTAACTAAAATACATGAAATGAGATGGCAAAATTAAAGGTTACTCATTTTATGATGTATTTTATTTGGATAAATACAAGAATTAAATGTCAAAGAGTCTTGGAATAGTCAGAAAATCAACATTTTGAATATATATTTTTCTCAAAAGACTCTCTTGAAACTAATTATTAAAAATTTAAATAATATATCAAGGAAATATAAAGAAAGTGTGTATGCCCCAGTCTTCTTTCCTGGCTTTGATAACCTCCAGGCACTCTGTTGCATGTAAATCTCATTCTCCCTATGTCTTCACATTGCCTCTATCTCTTCACATTGCATTCTCCTAGAAGGACACTTGTTACCTTGGTTTGAAGCCCACCCTACCCCAGTGTGACTCCAAATTTACTATCTGCAGTGACCTTACTGCCAAATAAGGTCACATTCTTACTTACTGGTAGTTAGGACTTTAAATTCTTTTTAATATGAATTGAGGGGGAGGGCATGATACAACCTGCAATAGTTATTAAATCCACAAACATATTTGATTCTGATAACATGAGGTTTATGCTAGAAATTCAAATATCATTCAACCTTAGAAAACTTGACTTGTGATTATAAAGTAAATTGAAGATATGTCCTTGTGAAGATTCAAAGATGAGTGAGAGGCAAAGGACAAGAGAGGGTGGGAGTAAGAGAGGGAAGGCAGGAGGGTAGGGTGGGAAGGATCATTGTGCTGTTGAAACCATATATGAAATATGTGAAATCTGCTTCCTTTAGATAAATTTTTTAAAAATTTAATTTGCCAATATATTACATCACACTGGTAGGTTGACTAAGAAAAGCATATGTATTAAATGCATAATATTCATTTGAAAGTCACAGAATTTAAAACTTTTTCATATTTAAAGATTAAAAAAAAAACCTCTCTTAACAAATTAGGAATGTATGGCAAGCTCTTTCACTCAGTAACTTGTAGCAAGCAGTATTGAATGAGGAAATCTAACATTCTCTTTCCTTCAATCAGAAAGCAAGGTAAATTTTATGTTAGCAAAGTTATGGATTCCTGCTTTAAGGATAGTAAAAGAAATGATTGTGACGATTGGAAGGGCAGAGATAAAACCAGTATTGATTATAGACAATATTATCCATGTTGTAAATGTGTGCAGAAAATCCCTTAGAATACATGTTGACAGTTCAGCAAGGTTGCCTGATCCAAAAATAAACTTTTGAAAATGAATAGCATTACACTAGACCATAATAACCGACCTAAAATGAGATGATTCAGCACAGGAATAAAACCATAGAGTATTTTGGAACTAATTTAAACAAAATTCTTAAGATCTCTATGGAGAAAAAAATGTGACACTTACATAAAAACAAAGAATTTGAACAAATAAAAATATTTCTGCCTTTGACTGGGATAATTTAACGCTATGGAAATGACCATTTTTCCTTAATAATACATATGTATATATTCATTGCATAAAAGAAACATTTTCAACTGGATTTAGTAAGTTGTGAAAATGTACTGCACATAAAATTTAAAGTAATGTTCTCTAAATGTACTATACAATTTATTTATTCTTCCAAATAAATTTCTACATAAAATCTCTTCTCTATAGATGTTAGATAAGGTTTATTCTACATTTTAGTAGATATTTAGAAATAAGTAAGTCATCCTTTTAAAAAGGAAATTAAAGGGGATGCCACAAATCAATGAAGGAAAAGAGAGACTCTTTTAACAAACAGTACTCCAAAACTTTATCATTATATGGGAAAAAATAAAACACTTATCCTTAGTAGTATACAAAGTTGGACTCCAAATGCTTTTAGACCTTAATGAGAAAATTAAAAACTAACACAAGAAAATATAGAAGACTATTAATTTTTTTTTTAATTCTTCATAGTGGGTTAAGCTACCACCAGCATCCCCTACGAGCCCTGGCTGCTCCACTTCTGATCCAGCTGCCTGTTAACACACCTGGAAATGCAGAGGAAGATGGCCCAAGTTCTTGTTTCCCTGCAATTGTATGGGAGATTGAGATGAAGCTCCTGGCTCCTGGCTTTGTCTGGCCCAGTCCTGACCATTGTGGCCATCTGGGGAGTAAAACAGTGGATAGATAGAAGCTCTCGCTCTCGCTCTCTCTCTCTCTCTCTCCCTCTCTGACTTTCAAATAAATAAATAAGTCTTAAAAGAAAACAACTCTATGCTACAATGCCAGCCCCACATGTACTGTTAAATAAATAAATAAATGTGGGACCAGTGCTATGGTGTAGTGGGTAAAGCCAAGCCTGCAGTGCCAGCATCCCACGTGGGTTTGAGTCCCAGCTCGTCCACGTCCAATCCAGCTCTCTGCTATGGTGTGGGAAAGCAGTAGAAGACAGCCCAAGTCCTTGGACTCCTGCACCCACAAGGGAGACTGGGTTGAAGCTCCTCGCTCCTGGCTTCGGATTGGCCCAGCTCCAGCCATTGAGGCCATTTGGGGAATGAACCAGCAGATAGAAGACCTCTCTCTCTCTCCATATATATATATATATATATATATATATATATGCCTCAATAACTCTGCCTTTCAAATAAATTTTAGAAAATGCAATTTTCAACTACATTATATTATGCCAATTTAACTGGAGAACTTAGAAAATTATTCTACACACTAAAGACGATAATGCAAGGTTATAAAATAATGTTAAAGCGTGAACCATTATTATAACTTTGAGTCACTAGAGCCATCTGGAAAAGATTAAAGACTAGCTATTATCAAAGGTCCATTTAATCCATTTAAATCAGATAAAAAAGAAAACCTTCACATAATTCTAATACATAACCAGTGTTAAGGTAACTGACATAGTTACTTTCAGGAACCATTGGTGACAATCTTTAACTAGTGTGACTTATTTGAAGAACAACTCATACTGCTTAAACAAACTGAGTGTTCACATTCTTGTGACTCAGAAACTTCATTCCTGGGTATACACTCCAAAGGAATTATCATAAATCCACAAGGGCTAGTTTGAGGACCCCCATAACTGTACTGTGTGCAGTGGTGAAGAGAAATCCAGATGTCCAGTAGCAGCAGAGGAGATAGGAAAAAAGTGGTAGCTGTTAGATATTTCCCATGAAATACTATGCACAAAAATCAATTAAAAATAGTAATTAAACATCATGAATTAACCTTAGAAAAAATGCTGACTTTAATAAAAGTGAACAACCTATTTCCCCAAATTAAATAAGGTTATATATATAACAACACATTTCAAAAGAATAAATACAAACTATATATGTATATATATATATACATACACATATACACACACATATTAATTGACTGTGTTGAAAATGAGAGGAAAATGACACAAAGGAATACTGCAGAAGAAAGAAAGTGACTTTGAATAGACCTAATCAATAATGGTAGGGTATAATGACATAAGATGTGATTATTTTAAGACTTTATAGTGGTGGTGAATTCATTAATGTTGGTACAAGGTGGGTGCCTTCTAGCTATTCTTCTGCATTTAGTCATCTAGGGTTCAGGGAGTCCTGTGATTCATTTTTAGGTGGTATCAGAGCCTTTGCTCTTCTCTATCTCCTGTAGTCAAATGGATCACAGTGGTAACCCGCTTGAAGATTCAGCACCTAGTCAGTAATCTGCATAGCATCTGCATCTTCTATCTCATCTTAGAGGGACAGGAAAAGCTTCATGTTCCTACACATTTGCTTTGTTCTACTTTAATCCTATTTCTTTTCAATACCTCAGAATTAGTAGTTTTGTAATCCTCACTCCGTTTATTTAAAATCATGAGAGTGTATTACAGATTTTTCTCCCAACTTTTTGCTACAAGGTTCTTGAAATTTTGATTCCTTTTTTTCCACAGAGTCACGTTGTCTGACTTTTTGTAATGTTCTTTGATTTATATATCAAAGGGAAAGCTAGCCGGTCTAAATATGTGGATGAACATTGAGACGAGAACTTAAGGACACCTGCTACTTCTCTTTCTTTTTAATTGAGTGAATCTTGGTGCTATGGTTTAAGAAGTGGATACTTCAGGAAAGCAAAGTTTGAGAGGTATAATCTAAGACCTCTAGGATATGCTACTTCTGAGATATTAACATAACATCTCAAAAGAGATGCTAAGTAAGAAGTTTGATGTAGATGTTTGTTCTGGACAGAAAGGTAGGAGTAGAGATGTAGTTTTCAAAATAACCAGCTTATAAATGATGAAAACAGTAAAGAGCTGAATTGGGTCTCAGTGCGTGTCTATCCTTACATATTAGTTACAACATAAAAAGCAAGTTAGGAATGGATAAGAGGCTCTCACTGAGGTCAAATTCCAGCAAAGAAGCTCTGCTGTCCAGTACCCAGATGACAAATGTTTTTATAATGAGAGAAGATTGTTAAATGATACTGACAATTCTACAAAGAGGACGCCTGAGAAATGGCCATTAGTTTCACAATATGGAAACCTTCACATTGAAATTTCAAAGGAAAGGAGGGTAAGAGAGCTTGGTTGGTACTGGTTTCTGAGAGAATAAGAAGTGAAAAGTAGAAAAAGGAAGTAGGGAATCTCTAGGAATTTTCGTACAAATATAAACAAAGAAATACTACAGGAACTGGAAGATGAAATAGACTCAAGGAATTGATATTTTGTGAGGAACCACTGCATGTGTATTTACACTGATGGAAAGATCACATTAACAAGGAAAAATTGGTGCTACAAAACAGACAGAGGATAAATGCAGGAACAAATTTCTTGAATAGGCTCGAAGGGATATGGTCAAATCCACAAACGAAGATAAACAGAGGGACAATTCAGTCATCATATTATAAAGAAAGGCTGACTCATGGGAATACATAAAAATACTTGAAAGTTTGGTGCATTTGATGGTGGGAAAATATTTTGAGTGATTTTAATCACCTGATGAAAAATGCAGTCCAAAAGTAAAATAAGGCTAATAAACACGTTTATGTGTGTTTGTGTAATGTAAGTGTGTTTGTTCCAGCCACATTATCTGCTTAAGTGAAGAAGAGTACATCATCGTTAACAGAGGTTGGGATTTTGACATGCACATAACGTGCCAAAAGTGTCTTGGAAAGTTGTATTCCATTTATTGAAGTAAAGTTAGCTTTGAAATTTATTCAGGCTTAGAAACTACATTTAACACTTTTGTTTCTTCTTTTCATCATATCCCTTTATTCTAATCAACACCAATGTTCACTTATAATTTTGTGCTTCAGGAATATTTTAAAAATCATCATACTACAAAAATGTTATTCAAAAAATAATGATCGGATGGGAAAATGTAAACATATTTATAGTCACACATTTTGTAATATTAACATGCTTACACCTATGAAAGTTTTCTTGCAAGTTCCCCTAACAAGGCAGGGAAGAGGAAGAAGATGTATTTTATTATTCTTATGCTGAAAGCAGATTTCAGCAAAAATGAGGATCAGTGACTGTAATTCTAATTCCTTTATATATTAATGTCATGATTTTTAAGATTTGGGCTTTAGCATTCCCTTCCCCACGGGTCTTCTTGCCCAGTATGAGTAAGACCATGCGGCCTTGATCTACCAGAGGGAGTGAGCAGATCTCAGTGAGCAGCCAAGAGTGCAGCATCATCTCTGGCTACAGGGTGGAAAAACAGAAAAGCCAAGGGCACCTGAGGAGCCTGCATGTGCAATTAGGCAACTTCCCATCTCTAACTTAGAACATCTTCTCCCACTAGAAAGCATGAAACCCTGGCCTGTCTTTTCTTGTACTGCTGCAATCCATTCCAGCAACAGTGATTTCTATTGTTAAAGTGATCACCAAATGAAAAGATACTAGGCTAACAGCGGTCTCTTCTTTTGAGCAAGTTATTGAAAGATAAAGATAATAATCCAAAACACATTTAAGTCCTTGTTCTCTATATCTCGGACTATGTTAATAATTGTTATAATTTAGCCTTTTACTTCCAAAAAAGCAAAAGGAACACTGAAAGTCCTCAAGTACTCACATGTGTGATTGGTGTTTGTGCCTTTGCTGAACTATGGCTTGAGTTTTAAAGAACAATGCTATTGAGTTACACTGACCAAACCATGTAAATGGAAAGTCCTATAAGAGATAACAGGGCAGATATAATGAGTTACTGTAAAAGTATTCACACTAATATTTCTGTGAAGGCCTAAACATGCAAAATATCTAGAATAATAAATATTTAGAGTAAAATCATATTATAGTATAATCACAATGTTAACATTTGCTTTTCTAGAAATCTCAATATTTTTAGTTTCTCTCAATTTTATCAGTGTTCTGTATATGTATAATCATGCAAGATTAAAGAGCTGTTGACAATAAATATTTTGTGAACTGGCTAATTCTAACACATAAATAGGTATCTGTTACAGATACATAAATGGAAGACCAAAGTGAGTAACTCCATCTGGAAAAGAGCAAGCACACGTTTTCATAGATGTGACCATTCAAATGGACCATTGTACAGACTATCTTCAAGAACAGCGTAGTCTATATTTCTGTTATATTATCACACACTTACTGCTATAAGTGCAAATAATTTTACAAAATCTACTTATTATTTTTGTAAAACACCATGTAAAATGTTAACAAAATATTAAAATTCAATCTACAGTAACAAGAATATTGCGAAACCACTGCAATGTGGAATACTATTCTCAACTTGGCGAGGCACTTATATCATGATATTAACAGAGTGGTGTAGTGCAAGGGATTTAGCATTTGCTGTTTTGAAAAACATGTAAACAATATACTCATTATGTTCAGAATACAAAACACAGTGAGAAAACATCCTTACATAACATGAATCTTCAGAGTTTGTAAGTAAGTGGGGCAAAACACAGTTGGTCTCCTTATAGTCACTGGTATCTGCCAAGGAGACGTGAACTCTGTGACCAGAGTGCGCCTCTCATATACTGCATTTTTATATCATAACCCTGCTGTCAGGCACAGTCCTTCCAGGCCTGCTCTGCTTGCAGTTCAGTGTCCTCAAGGTGCAAATAGTCCTCCTTCTGTGATTCATCTGTGAAACACACAGTGATTTTTGGATCTGGTGCGCCCTTTCTTTCCGCTATTCTTAACACATAAAAAAAGAGGAGTCAGGAAAGCAAGGTTTTCAGATTTAGTGACACCTAGCCACAAAAGAAATGAGTCTGTCTGGAAATACTGAGACTGCTTGGTCCCTAACCTCCTTCTATTTAAAAAGCTAAGTGTGTGTAACAGAAAATGTTCAATAGGGAAGTGTATATGGTTGCTTTTAATGATACAAAATTATCAAACACTCATAATTATAAAACAATTCATTCTGATTACATACATCTTTTATTAAAGTTTACTTCTTACATTAGAGAAATATTTTATTTTGGACAGTTAGTAGCATAAATTGAGGTCTGTATGCTTTCTTTAGAGTTAACATATTAAGTTACTATAAGTTGTTACATAGAAATCAAATGCATCACTCAGTTTAAAATGAATTATTGCAATTTTAAATTTGTCCCTTTTTCTCCTGGTACACACTAGGTACAAAATAATCAACTGTAAATATAAACACGATGTAAATTTCCCGGTGACCTTTTTACAAAGGCCAGAGCAAGGCACACTTTTAAAACATACGCATATATTAAATATATTAATATTGAGAATAATAACTACAAGAAGCCTAAGTTAAAATAAGCAGCTTTAAATTACGGAATACTAGCAAAGTATAAAGGCTCTTTAAGTACTGGAATCTGTTCACTTAACTCATCTAGTATAATTATCAGCAAATAACCATAATTTAATAACAAAAATGCAATATATGTCAATACATGTACCATTAAAGAAGTCTTGTCTTGGGTCTTGGTAGAGGTGAAATCAAAACTCTCTTTCAAAGAGAAACAAATGTGGGGTCCTCTCATGTTTCCAATGCTTTGTGTTTTTTGTTCTATTAACATTCTATTCTCATAATGCAAACCGTATGCGACAATGTGCAGCACAGGCTCATTCTTTAACATCGCACAAATGTGCTCACTCAGCAGTTCAACAAAAGTGACAGAATTGTTGTGAATTCTTTGATCATTTCTATGCCAATGTTAACCAGTCAAAATAAAATAATGTGTCCTTTCTCAGTAATAGACCATGTGTTTTAGATTATAAATTGTTACAAAATTTGGGTGGAAAACAAGCTTCTATAAAAAATTGAATCTAGAAAGCATCAGTCAAAACACAATGCTAATAGTTTAGATGCCAGTAGTGGTTTGTTTTAAGCTAAAAAGAGCCACTACATTTTGCAGTATGAATGGGAACAAATACTCATTTACTAATTGAGTAGTCTGCTAAGAGAGTTAGGTAAAACTTATTATTTTCGTAGCAAAAGTCAGAAACTGAGAAATAGGAGCACTCGTGCTAAGGCATAATGGTTTTCAGCTGTGAGACAGAGGGTGCTTGAACGAAAAACCTTGCTGAGCAGAGAAGTCTAGGCTCCTGAAACCTGAAGTAATCCTACCCTCACTTTTGTTGTAACGCCTGTTTTGTACTATTGAAGAGTAATTCCTTCTAGAAGTTTATACAGTCCAAGTATACCCACTACACAGAAATTCATCTTTGCCTTAAAAAATAATTCATCTTGGACCACTAAGTGCACTGACTTTAACATTCAAAGAAAAATATATGATAGTACATATGTAGACACAAATAAGTAATGGGTATATCTATGCAGCAATGATAAAACCACCACTTCCAAATTTGTGCATTCTAAATTGTTTCCTGTATCTTGTTATTCTAGGTCACTATTATTCCTTTAATATAGAATATTGGCTAGAAATAGTTCATAAAGAATGGTTGGGGGTGGCATTTAGCTTAGGAGTTCCAACATCTTTTAAGATGCCCAGGTACCATGTTGGAGTGCCTGGGCTCAATACATGGCTTTGGCTTCTAACTCCAGCTTCCCAGGAAGTAGTGGTGATGACTGAAGTAGGTTCCTGCCACATACGTGGTAAACCTGGATTGAGTTCCTGGATCTCAGCTTCTGACCCACTCAGTGCTGGCCACTCTGAGGAAGTAAACCAGTAGATGGGAACTCTGTTTTATACACACACACACACACACACACACTCTCTCTCTCTCTCTCTCTCTCTCAAATAGCTAAACTCTTAAAAGAATGGATTATCCTACTCTAATATAACTTTAACACACACCATGGTTATATAAAGTTCATCATAAACCATGGAAAAATTACATATTCAAATATTAAGATAAACATAGTAATTAGACAACAAATAAATGTGATTCTGAGGGAAAGCTCCTACTTTATCCTCAGAAAACAGAGTGATTTTGGTCACTTCTAATAAATCCTAATAATAAGTGGTATGACACCCAGGATATAGTGCAAGAACTTCAAAGTGCTTTTCTTAATGTTGTTTGTGATGGTAATATAACACATATTTTTGGCAGTTTATTCATATCATGTGCATTTTTAATATTTGGATAATCATGAATTTTTACACAGACCATAGGTATGCAGAATTTGTTAGAGACAGAGAAAAAGAAAGAAAGTCAGCTGAAACTTAAATGGATGCCATTATAAAAGGAGAAGGAAAGGAAAGGAGGGAGAAATAAAATCAGAAGCAAGAAGAAAATTTTTCTAAATATTTAAAGAATAAAAAATGAATACATTCTAATGGCCACTGAAAGACTGCTAAACCCTGCCTTCTTTAAAGTTGAAGCAAAATTAATTTCAAGCTAAATTTGCCAATAATGTAGCAATAACTCATTTTGGCCATAATCTCATACAGTTCTTCTAATGCATTATTTCCAGGCATGATTTCAAGACTGAATCCTAGAGCAACAATGGGAATTGCACTGCAATCCTTTGCATTAGCAGAAATACATTCTCGTTTGGAAAATCTATAGTAGAAACACTCATTTTAATTTTCTAGCTCATCATTATGCTGCATGCCCTGTGCTGCACAGACCAAGCCACAGAAGTGATGATGGCTCACATGTTTGTGCTATCTGTATTCTGATACTGTTACATATCGAATTCCGCAGTGCTGATACTAGAAGTATATTTACTATCTAATTAGCACCTGTTCTATCCAATTTCCTTAGACAGATGTAGAAGTATTAGGGGGGCTGACCAAAGCTGTAAATCATAGAGGCTCACTTGAAGGAAGGGAAGGAATACATACAAAGGATACAGAAAAGGAAGAGGAAAAAACACTAAAACAGAACCCATTTAAACATACTTCCTACCCTTAAGGTTAATTCACTACTTGATAAGATAAATGAAATTAGAGTTTTTTTTTTTTTTTTTAACCTAGCTTATTTTTACAAGATAAATATTCTGGTTCTCTGAAAAGCTAGGGAAAAGGGGTAGAAGGACACTACTAAAAATGAGGCATTCAGGTGAGATGAAATGGGTGTATTCACTGTGCCAGGCTCTATGCATTTAAATGCTTCCACATATGCTCTCATCTAACACAGTTATTCTCTAAAGAAGATAATATAGCTTTATTTTAAAGATGAAGGTGGAGAGGTTCGCAGAGGTGATCTCTAAGATCAAACAGGGAAAGACACAGTAAATATCTTCTAGTGGTAAATTCATGAGATCTTTTTCACTATATTAGAAACGTGATACAAATTTATTCTCATGTGTTTTCCAAAGGAATATGATTTTGTTAGGTAAAACTTTTTCAGTTTTGTGGCTCAATAAATGTTTTGGGATAATGTAATGTAACAGAAGTTAGGATTGCTGAGAGAGAAAAAATTAGGATCCAAATTGAATATCATAGTATAGGACAAAGAATTAAATAAATATGCTCCAAAACTAGATCATTCATAATTGACAATACTACTTCTATGCTTGCTGTCAGTTATCTACTTGAGCTTTGTAATGCTTTTAACTTGCTGCCTTATCAACATAAGGAATTAAACGTTCCATAAATTTCATTATCTCTGAATTCAAAACAAACATCTCTGATTTTACCTCTTATATGCAGACGTAGCACAGAATATGTGTTCTCATGTTTCATTTTTTTCTTCAAATTAAGTTTCTGAATTTGCTTAGACCAGCATGATCTATAAATTCCTAGAGT
The DNA here is from genome assembly GCF_964237555.1 of Oryctolagus cuniculus. NCBI lineage: Eukaryota > Metazoa > Chordata > Mammalia > Lagomorpha > Leporidae > Oryctolagus > Oryctolagus cuniculus. Next base: position 51,972,750 of record NC_091434.1, read on the forward strand.
AGCATACTTTATGTTATATTTTATCTTGAAAAGAATGAATTTGAACTCTTTTCCCATAGGACTTCTTGTGATCACTTATAAAAGAGCAAGACACACAAAGTGGGCCATGTGTCTATGAATAAATTAAACCAGCAGGTTCATGAATAGTTACATTCCTTGTTTCAATCTCATTTCCAGGGAGCTGTGAAGATTTGGTGTACCATATATTTGGCACCTACTGTGTGCCTGGCAATAAATTAGTGCTTTAAAAAACACAGCTTTCATTTATTTCTCAAAATGATACTTTCAGAAAGGTAGCTATTCAATATGATTGTATTTGAACCAATTTAGCAAAATGATTTGCCCAAATGCACATCCAAAACAAATAGTAGATTCAGAATTTTACTTAAGTTGATGTAACTCTAATTGATATTTAGGAACATACCCCTATATCAAAGTGACTCCCATGTTAGATTCGTTATAATACAGCAAAATCTAAAATATTATTTAGAATGACATTGACCAAAGCAACCTTTGCTTCCAAACCTATCAAACATCTAGCAAGAAATACCAAGGTATCATTAACTAAAAACGTGCTTCAATTCACACAAGTTAAAATGCCGAAATTTTATTTATATGCTGATTGAAATGTAATGTTTTCAAGTCTTTCCTAATAAACACAGAAGGGGACAAGAAAATCCTGTTTGTCAGATGATGCACTGGTAATGAAGTGATTTCTATCAGACAAGTCATTTGTCACAGAGGACAGCCAAGCAACCTAAACCCAGTAATAATGGAAGAATCAAAACAGAAAAATCCAGCAGGCAAAGTACAACTCACGTCTAGGAAGCTAAGGATTTTGTACTCTATGAACGATTTTATGCTGCCATGTAAGAGTAACCAAGCTTGCAAACTTGGGTTCAGTTCAACTTACTTGGAATTATTTTGGGAATGCAAATAGCATACTAAAAGTGGTTTGCACAACAGGGTCTTATTATCTTCCATAACAAGAAATCAAAAAGTAAATGGTTTCCAGTTTGGCAAATACAACAGCACATAGCTATTACCAAAGACCTTGCTGTTTTAATTTTTTCTGCTCTCCCATCATCAGCACAAGGACTGTTGTTTTTTGGTTGTTGCTACAGAGTTATAAGTTGGCTGTCCATATTCATGTGAAAAAACACAAATGTTAGTAGAAGGATCTTTAAATTTATTACAGGAAAAAATATTCTAGAAGTTCCCAACTCATAGGTCACATGACTACACGGTTATCTGCCAGCAAGAATAGGAAAATGAGTAAGTCATTTTAGCCCCCAGTGGCTATAGGTTCACTGACAAGGAAGAAAAGGTTAACGAATGGTAAGCTAAAAGGGTTGACCATGTGGATATCTGTTATCATAAACAAGTCTTAAGTGATCATTCCCTACAAGAGAATGAAGTTAAAATTATTGACATTTTCAAAAACGTTTCTTTTTCTGTCTTTCCCTAACCATCTATAAAGAGTATAAGGAGATTGGAAAATGTATTTTAATTCCTAGATTAATAATAATTTATAATGGAAAAATAATTCTAGAAGAATATTACATGTATAAGATAAAATTATCCTTTTCAATGCCAGGTGATACCATCCTAAATATCCTGAAAATGAGAGCTTTCTACTAAAGACTAATGGAAGGCACTAAAGTGAGTACATGCATCCAGTATCATGACAAACCCAGAGAGGAGTCCATGTGTACCGACTGGAAGTGAAAATAAATATGTTGAGGCCTCATATATTCCCTTCCTACTACTAATCCCTTGTATTTCAACAATATCACAATTATTTTTTATGAAAACTCATGGTGACTAGACCACTTAGTATTGCATCATTTTCGGCCTATTTTATTTTTAATATATTTGTATTAATATAAAGAGAAGAGATTTCATGAATGTCAAAGATACAATGCAGTAGAGTAGATGGAATAGTTCTTGTTTAGCCAATCCATACCAAGTCCCCTTCCACTTACTACTCATATCTCTGAATTATTCTCCACCTAATAAAACATATGCTCTGTTCTTATGTCTTCCTTTCTCAATGTTTTCTTTCTTTTTTTTTAAACAATCCATATGATAATGTGTGTGTGAGTGTGTGTGAAACTGTTTTCACTGAAGGGTCCACACAGATGGCAGGACATACTGAAGAGGCTGAGGAAGAAATCTAGAATTCAGATAGGGCTGAGTAGCATAGTTTAAAGTTTATGCACCAACAGCAAGATACATCACTGGACCTGAAACTAAGAATAGAAATTTTGCCTCTGCCTAGAATGAGCATATTTCCCTCTCTGACAATTGAAAAGGTATATTATAAATTTGACAAAAGAATGAGAGTGTCAACATTAGAAAATAGCAGGTGACTTAACCAATTGGAATCTACTTTGCAGTTGCTTCATATTCTTAGAATTCTGTCATTCAAAATCCACTATGTGTTACACAAATTCTTAAAAAAAAAGCTTTGTTAATTTTTTGTTAGAGTTAGGTAGGAACTTACAGAATATTTTTAGTGGAACCTATCTTTACCCCAGAAGAAAACAGGGAGAATATTTGCTGTCCTGGAATGTACAACCTCAGAATTTCAATAAGAATTTATTGACTACTTAAGTTCTATCAAGCACTGAGCCTGGCATTTTCCAGCAAACCAGCCCAGTTATGTGCTATGTCTGGAACACTTATGGCATATACACAAATTGCTATGATACAATGTGGTCATGGACAACTGCCATGTGGCTGTGAGAGGCAAGAGTGATCCAGAAGCTCAGGGAAGGCAGAAATCACTCCTGGCTGGCTTAAGGAGGAGCCGGCTTTTCCAGTGAAATTTAGGGTAGGGACACTTCAATATACATTGATATTAGATACTGATCATGGAAAATATGGGTTTTTTTTTTTGACAGGCAGAGTTACACAGTGAGAGAGAGAGACAGAGAGAGAGTTATAGACAGTGAGAGAGAGAAAGAGAGAGACAGAGAGAAAGGTCTTCCTTCCCTTGGTTCACTCCCCAAATGGCAGCTATGGCCGGTGCGCTGCGCCAATCCGAAGCCAGGAGCCAGGTGCTTCCTCCTGGTCTCCCATGCGGGTGCAGGGCCCAAGCACTTGGGCCATCCTCCACTGCCCTCTTGGGCCACAGCAGAGAGCTGGCTATAAGAGGAGCAGCCAGGACTAGTACCCGGCACCCCAACCGGGACTAGAACTCGGGGTGTCGGTGCCACAGGCGGAGAATTAGCCTAGTGAGCCACGGCACTGGCCAGAAAATAAGTTTTTAAAATATTAATATGCACATGGCAGCAAAAGCAAGTAGAGTTTAAGTTTTTATAGTTTAAATGTCAAACTGCATGTACACTGTATACAATACAAGGTTTTACAGTATATAGAAAAGGAGTTTTCAAAAAGTCCAGCTGTGGCGCAGTGAGTTAATGCCCTGGCCTGAAGCGCCGGCATCTCATATGGGTGCTGGTTCTAGTCCCGGCTGCTCCTCTTCCAATCCAGCTCTCTGCTACATCCTGGGAAAGCAATAGAAGATGGCCCAAGACCTTGGGCCCCTGCACCCGCGTGAGAGACCTGGAGGAAGCTCCTGGCTCCTGGCTTCGGATCGGCACAGCTCCGGCCGTTCCGGCCATCTGGGGAGTGAACCATCGGACAGAAGACCTTTCTCTCTCTCTGCCTCTCCTCTCTCTGTGTAACTCTGACTTTCAAACAAATAAATAAATCTTTATAAAAAAAGCATGGAAAATGCTATAAACAAGCTATGCATGGATTTCAAAAACAAAACTGTACCAAAATTAACTAGTCTTTCCATTCCATTTTTCCAAAAACTTTTTGGAAACAAGTCTACAAAAAGTCTCCTCCTATGCTGTGGAATGACTAAATCCAGCTTATTAACACATGCATTACCTCACAAAGTTACCATATTTATTGTGAGAGTACTTTATAACCATTCACTTAGCATTGTTTAATAATACAATGTACTGTTAACTATGGTCTTCATGTTGATCTAAATTTAATCCTCAAGGAACAGTAGAATTTGATTAAGGGAAATGTACCGGCATGAAGATCAGCTAAGTAGAGTACTTCAATGGTCTGGATTGAAGATGGCAAAGACCCTTAAGTAGAACTAGATGCTTAAGTAGAAAGATGCTGGAACTGGCCATGGGCAAAAAAAAAAAAAAAAAAAAAAAAAAAAAAAAAAAGTATTTCTAAAGGGGTTTTTTCTTTTTTTTGAGTAGAAAAACAATGTACAATTTTTCTTTTCAGAGGAAAAGCAAATATCACCAGAATTCTTATTCTCTGATATATTTAAAATTCCATTTTCAATTACTATTATAAATTCATATAGTATTTGGTTTGAGTTATTTTATAACGTTATCTTCTAGGGGCCAGTGGTGTGTGATACAGCAGATTACGCCACCACCTGGAGCATCCCATATTGGAGTACTGGTTATAGTTCCTGCCACTCTGCTTCTGATCCAGCTCCCTACTAATTGCACCTGGGAGAGCAAAGGATGATGGTCCAAATACTCGTGCCTCTGCCACCCATGGCGAGGGGGCTGGGAGGAGGGGCCTGGATGGAATTTCTGGCTCCTGGTCCTGGTTATTGTTGCCATTTGGGGAGTAAACCTATCTATGGAAAATCTCTCTCTGTTTCTCCCCTGCCTTTCTGTCACTCTGCCTTTTAAATAAATATTTTTAAAAATCATCTTTTAGCAAAATAGATTTTTAAAGAACTATGTAAAATTTGTAACCTAAACTTCCAATAATGTAAACTGAGGAAGTATTTTTATAAATAGGAAAAAGCAACTCCACATTTCCTTTTTTCCTTAGGTTCTAGAATTGTAATCATTAAAATTATTTTCTTATGGTGAAATAGTAGTAGCCATTCTGTTTGACAATAAATTACATTTACACAGTTCCTATTTAATGTCTTCAATATGATGGATGTGGGTTTAGATCTGATGTTGAACATTTGGAAGCCTTCAAGAATCAGGAGGTAAAATAAACATGTAGATCACGCCAGCTGCAACACAATAGGGGTCATGGGGCCAGTGAGGAAGTAGAAGCATGTGTCCAAGTCTAAGGCATTCAACTGACCCCTGTCCTCAGCAAGGAAGGCAGGACAGGGTGGAGCCCTCTGCTCTAGCTAAAGCTACAGTCTCTCTATGTACACTTGCTAATTCGTATTTCCCTTGTGCCTCTTCTCTCCAAGACCATCATATAAATCCAGAAGGAGACACACATGGAACGGATTTAGTCATTAGAAGCATGAATAATTTAAGGGAGGTGGTTGTTGTTGCTGTTTTACAGGGCACCTGGGCTTCCAGTCCCTGAGACTTACCCAAAGGTAAACTTTGTTTTCTTGGTAACTCCTCCCTGGCACAAAGCTGAAAGGCAGGCTGCTTTTAACAAAGGGACTTGGAATTAAGAGGAGGGCTGAATCTGCTCAAGTAAAATCTAATCTTTTAAATAACAGTAGTGAATTTTATAATGCCATTATTTAATCAGCAAAATACATATAAGCTCTGATTCAGATTTGTCATAACATAGGAAAAGCTTAGCGCTGTTAATTTTTACAAAGCCAAACATTACTTCTTCCCTTTATACATACTGACTCAAATAATTCCCTCAAAAATGCTATCAGTTAGGTACACTTACTACCCAGTTTTCAGAGGAAGAGAAGGAGAGGTTGAGAAACCTGCCTATAGTCACTTAAGTGGTAAGTGACAGAGGAGGACCCAGGTTCTCTGATTTCTTCATACTTTCTAGAGAACATCTCCGTACTTAGCTAAAGTCAAATATAAAACTAAAAAAGACTTCCACAGACTTTAAATACCTTACTTCTCTAAAAAGTGTCTTAGAAAGTAATTTTGCATTCTTTTCATAAATACAACATTTTACTTATAAACTGTTTATCATCAAAACCTTGTTAATCCCCTCACTCTTCCTTCTGTTACATGGTCAGAACGTGACTAGTACTGTTGATGACTTTCAATGGGACTCCAAGGCTCATGCCCCAGTACACTTACCAATTGTTAATATAAGTTGTAAGAAAATACAAAAATAACAATGAAAAGAAACCACATTATCTCATGGCTAAAAAATTGTAGTTGTGTGAGAGGTCTCTACATTTTATTAAAAACATCAAATGGAAGAAAATTAATCTTGACCTTTACATGTAAATTTCAAATGCCACCAACCATTGTTTTAATTCCAAATGTGTCCATTATTTTCCTTTACACACCAAAAATTTAAACTCTGTAATTATTGTTGGAAGAAAAGTTTTACTGACATTCAAACAATAAGAGAACATTTCCATTTGCTGACATCTGATATTTTCTACCCATGTACTTTAAAAGGGATATTTTTTATGTTTTTGAGAAACCGTCAACATCTCATTGTAAAGTGTAACTCAAAAATGTTTACTTGTTCAGTAAACCGAAGCCATTTTACGTTTGTTACATTATTAGATCACAGAATTCTATGGGTCGGGGCTCTTTCTGACACATAAAGAATGAAAGAAAAGTGACTTTATTCACTTATTTAACCACACCGCAGGGACGGGAAGCTCAGTGGCAGTTGACACTGGGCACTGGGCCCAGGCCAATGTACACTAGACAAGCACCAGGCCTCTCTGCTCTTCATCCTCATTCTATGAAGGCAAGGTTTAGGCTCCCCCTTTTAGGTGTTTTCTGTTAGATTCACTATGGAGAGGTGTCTGAATCGCAACGCAAACTTCCCTTACAGAGGTTCCCAGACACCTGGTCTGAGAGCTCATGTCGGAAGAGCGGTGTTACTTTTAGGGATCCTGGCACTGGAGAACACTCCTTGGAATACTCACAGGATCTGGAAGAGTGCAGAGCTCGATGTAGGTCCAGCTCCAACATTTAGTACAGGATTGGGGTGAAAAATCAAGCCTCTTCAGGCTCAGACTCCTACACTTCAACGGTTATATAAACAGTTACCACTTATTTAACCTCCAGAGAGTGGAAAATAAGAGCGGAAACTATGGCTTACTCTAAACAGATGGATTTTGTGATGAAACATTTGTCTCCAAACTTTGTGAGATTTCTTTATCACACAATGGGCCAGTGTCTTTACCTTGCCCAACAAGGCTGCTGCAAAGCCTTTGCCTTCTATGTAAGCAAACCAAATCAGAGCAAGGGTCACTGTCAGTTAAGATTTATTTTGTCCTTTGAGATTTATTCTGCTGTCTTGCCATTGACTGAAACGAAAATTTCCAATAGCGTAATTAGAACCTTATCTTTTTTCCTACCCAAGTTCATTCATGTTACATATAGTATTAATTAGTAACATAAATAAACTAATTAATATAGCATTAATTAGTAACATGATTGTTTATGGTTCTGCTTTCAAAGTGACAACACAGAGTTAGCCATGAATGTTTTGAATATCTCCTATTTCTTGCAAAAATAACATGGTAATGGCTAGTGAACACTACAGTTAATAAAATGCGTAGTAATGACACATTAATAATACAGGTGGTGGTAAATTAAAAACATGGGTCATTTCAGGGTTGAAATACTACATTATCAAAATAAATTAATGTCCTATATACAAAGGTACTTCAAAAATTCATGGAAAAAATTAAAAATATAAATTCATTTCAGTGCAAATTTCGAAATCCATGAATATAAGAATTCTTCAAGAGGATCAAGGAAAACACGTCATGAAAAAAAAAAAAAAAACCTGCATTTATTTCCAGAATGCACATTTTATGAATGAGCTAAACTTAGCTTAAATTTTTTTTTAAGTTTCATCTACTTTCTGTTACTGCTTCACTTCAGAATTCTCTTAGATGTTTTGGTTATACTCTTATTTTGGAAAGCTATAGGCCATGCAGAAATGAGGATGTTTATAAATGACTTCCCTATCCTATCCTCTGACACTACGAGAAGTAAAGTAGATTCACTTAGTGATGTCTCTCCTGAATCACCTTACTCACAAAAAGCTATCCATACTGTCTCTCATAGTTTACTTCCCATTTTGCTTTTGTTCATGACCTGGGACAACATATTCAGAATTTTTATTTTAAATGGAGAGATACAGAAAGAGAAAATTAAAGTCTTCTTTCCCCAATCTAACCACTGTTTCTCCTCCCTTCTTGCTGTCCCTCCCTCTAGAGTTATTTCCTGGAAAGCACACTGACCACTGATAACAATCTGGTGTATACCATCACAGACTATAACCATACTCATAGGTCAAGTGTGTGTGTGCATATGAATGTGTCCTTGTGTGTTTCTCCCTTTTTTTTTTTTTTTTCCATCTGTAGCATTCTTGATGGCCAATGACCATTCTGTTGTACGGATGCACTGCAATTTATTTAAGCACATGGATATTTTCTGGTCGGCAGCTGTAAAATAAATGCTGCAGAGGAAATTCTTGAATATGTATTTTTCTGCCTATGCATTTCTGAAGGATGGATTTGTTTTCCCTTTCTAACTTTAATTTAATGTTTCTTATGTAACACTAAAAAGGAATTTGGAGAATCAAGATGATTACAATGCCATATAAAATGAGAAATGTGTTTTAAGGAACTGAGGTCTTCATCATTAGTAAAATCCATGTGTTTTCAATTCCAGTCTTCATAAAATCCACCACTTTGCAATCCTAAAGGCTATTAAGTGTTCTGAATTTACTTCATGGCAATGTTGAGAGTATCAGCTCACCATCACTTCCAAATATTTATTGAATACCAACAATTAATGGGAACTATGCCTTCTTGAAAGAATGTAAATAAATGAGACATATTTGCTAAAAAAAAAAGTAGTACATAAAAAATCTAATCAAATTCCTGAAGAAATAATTTAGTTCCTTCCTTATAAAAGACATTTTAATCTATTTACATTTATTTTGACTCTTGATGTATTTCTTTTTTTTTTTCCTCAAGATTTATTTATTTGAAAGTCAGAATTACACACAGAGAGGAGAGGCAGAGAGAGAGAGACAGAGAGAGAGAGAAAGAGAGAAAGGTCTTCCATCTGCTGGTTCACTCCCCACTTGGCCACAATGGTCAGAGCCATGCCGATTCAAAGACAGGAGCCAGGAGCTTCCTTCGGGTCTCTCACATGGGTGCAGCAGCCCAAGAACTTGGGCCATCCTCCACTGCTTTTCCAGGCCACAGCAGAGAGCTAGATCGGAAATGGAGCAGCCAGGGCTCGAACTAGTGCCCATATAGGATGCTGGCACCGCAAGCGGCAGCTTTAACTGCTATTGTACAGTGCCGGCCCCAACTCCTGATGCATTTCAATTCATTCATACTATCTTATGTTGTGAATTTTCTTAACTATAATTTTTTTTTCCTCATTCTGTCCTTTCTAACTTCTTAGACTGCCATTGTGGTTGATGGAGTAATTGTTCCCAATTCTTTCATTCTGCTACTATAGCAGTACACATTTACACACACACACACACACACACACTCACACATTCTCTCTCTCTCCATTTATCATCTCATGGTAGTAGGCTTTCAAACTTGATCATGTGATCTACACTGGCCAATGAGATGTTAAAAGATAAAGTAAATGAAATCCCAGTAAAGAAATGAAATGTACTTAAACAGTTGCTTTTGAACTCTGATTTACCTTGAATAAGAGTGTATATTAATTTTTTTAAAGATTTATTTATTTATTTGAAAGACAGAGTTAGAGAGAGAGATAGAGACAGAGAGGTCTTCCATCAGCTGGTTCACTCCCTAGATGGCCGCAACGGCCGGAGCTGCGCCATTCCGAAGCCAGGAGCCAGGAGCTTCCTCCAGGACTCCCATGCGGGTGCAGGGCCCAAAAGACTTGGCTATCTTCTACTGCTTTCTTAGGCCATAGCAGAGAGCTGGATTGGAAGAGGAGCAGCTGGGACTAGAACCGGCTCCCATATGGGATGTCAGCCCTTCATGCCAAGGCTTTAACCTGCTGCACCACAGCGCCAGCCCCAGAGTGTGTATTAATTTAAGAAACAGTTTCTTAAACTACACAGGTGGGATATATTAGAGCCTCCACCATTGAATTTTTAAGTCTGGAATTGGAATTTCTTGAATTTTCTCCCATCTAAGACCCTGGACCGACACAAATTTCCTGTTTTCCTCAGTCAGTAAATATGTTTTCATTTTTTAAAATCCTGGGCACACACAAGTTTCTAAACTGCTTCCCTCGTTCAATAGACATGTTTTAGGTTTTAAAATCTTGGACAGACTCAAGATTTTATTACCCAGATGCTTCCTTGGGTCATTAAACATGTTTTCATTTTGGGGGTGGTTTCTTAATCCCCTCTTCATAGCCAAAGCAACACTCAGATTTTATGCATGCAGCTGGCTTGTCAGTTACTCTGTTTGAATTAAGCCCAAGGCTATGTCTTCTACCCCAGCGTAAGATTTCCCTTTCATTATTTTTTTTTGATTTGTCTATGAAGTTAAACTTTTTTTCAGCTATCTAACAGGCATTTCCATCTATTTGTAATAGGAGGGAGTGAGTCCACATTAGAACCATCTGATTATTTGCCAAATAGAGAGACAGGAAGAGTAATTTGAGTACGAAGGTGATAAAATCCATTAGTTTATCTGAAAGCATCCCTGTGGATCACGGGGAAGGAAAGGATGCAGAGTGAAGGCAGATCAAGGAGGCCCAGTAGCAGCCTGGTGAAAATGAGAAATACAAGTAGTTTGATAAAAGATACTCACTGCATAAAAACTGGTCAGCTTTTGCGTATGTTTTGAAGATGGAGCCAATAAATCTTAGTAAAGGAGATGTGAGAGTGAAGAGGGGGTGATGGACGCTAGTTATTGAGGAGGTGTTGAGTGAGAAGCAAATATGACCTGTAAATCAACATTTCTCTTTTGGAAACTTTTAAAACAACTGCACTGGATAGTTCTGTACTAGAATATTACCATTCATTTGTAAAAAGATTTTTGTTTTAAAAGAGAATCTTAAAGCAAAAGCCCACATATCTGTTCTTTCCTTCATGCTTAAGGGCTGGTTCCATTTAGGACAAAGGAAGAAGCTGGGCAGGAATGCAGCTCAGACCTCAGCTGTCTGTAACCACAAGACAGAGCTTTCTGCCTGCTTCTCATATTGTTTTTACCCATTCCTGACATGATATATGCTAGAACCTTTTTTCAATCTACACACACACACACAAAAGTTAAAAATATTCAAGTCAGTATTAATGCTTGAAAAACTACATTATTGTTTACAGTTAGTTTAGTATACGTATTGAACACATCACCTAGCATATTCACCTATATTTTCATTAACAAGATCTAGTTTTTAAATGGTCTAAAACATGCTTCTACATTATTAAGTGTTTAAACTGTTAAGATTTAGTGATATTCAATGCTTTGTGAATTTTTGTTTTTGCTGTCATCAGTTGACAATGCAAATTTTCAACATGCAAATACTTAGCTTCCTGAAACTGAATGCTGCACTTTCAATCTAGCTCCTAATGAGTCTGGGAAATCAGCGGAAGATGGCCAAGTGTCTGGGCCCCTGCAACTGACTTGGGAGACCTGTATGGAGCTCCAGACTTCTAGCTTCAGCCTGGTCTAGCCTCACTGTTGCAGCCATCTGGAGAGTAAACCAGAAGATGAAAGATATATCTCTTTCTCCTTCCTTCTTTCAACTCTCTCAGTAGCTATGCCATTCAAATAAATAAATAAATAAATAAATCTTACACACACACACACACACACACACACACTCACCTTAGCTTCCAGCAGCAATTTGTAATTCTTCTGCTTTAAGTTAAAATAATTTTAGGGGCCGGCGCTGTGGCAGAGTGGGTTAACGCCCTGGCTTGAAGCACCAGCATCCCATATGGGTGCTGGTTCAAGACCTGGCTGCTCTACTTCCCATCCAGCTCTCTGCTGTGGCCTGGGAAAGCAGTACAAGATGGCCCAAGTCCTTGGGCCCCTGCACCCATGTGGGAGACCCGGAAGAAGCTCCTGGCTCCTGGTTTCAGATTGGTGCATTTCTGGCCATTGCAGCCAATTGGGGAGTGGACCAATGGCTGGAAGACCCCCCCACCCCGCCGCCTCTCCTCTCTCTGTGTAACTCTGACTTTCAAATACATAAATAAATCTTTTTAAAAAAAGTTAAAATAATTTTATTTTCTTCAGGTGATAAAATATTTCCATTTAAAGTAGATTAAATATAATGGTAATGAAATCAAGATACAGAAATCATCACAATGTTCATACAATTTCATATTTAAATTTTAAATCCTCCACTCTGAGAGACAAAACCAAACAATGACATCTTTCTTGACAACCAAAAAGCATGTTCCATCCACAGCTGGGCAAATAAAATCAGCTTTTGTATTAAAAGACACAACATATTAGCAGCTGACCTTTCTTTGATCTCAGAACTGCTAGGCTATTTTGAAAGGTAAGCGCAGGGCATTAATCCACTGTGCCACAGCGCCGGCCCCTAAAATTATTTTAACGTAAAGCAGAGGAATTACAAATTGCTGCTGGAAGCTAAGGCGTGTGTGTGTGTGTGTGTATGTGTGTGTGTGTATGTGTGTGTTTAAGATTTATGTATTTATTTGAATGGCAGAGCTACCGAGAAAGTTGGAAAGGAGGAAGGAGAAAGAGGTATATCTTCCATCTTCTGGTTTACTCTCCAGATGGCTGCAATGGTGGGGCTAGACCAGGTTAGGCCAGACTCAAAAAAAGGTAATCTTTTGAGTCTTTAGATTTTTTTAATTTGTTGTAACTTACAAGTCCAGGCATTTTGATTGCCAAATATTGAAGCCAACACAGGAAAAAAAATGCCTTTCCATCGCTAAATGGAGCAACAGATGACACCAATATATCATCAATTTTAACTTCAGTTTGAGATGTCCAACTGCTAATGAGAACGTGAGGCTCTGAATTTTAAAGAACATTTGTAAAGCGATCAGTAAATTTAGTTCTAATTCTCCTTATTCCTGGAGGACAGAATGTCACCTGGATGGCTTAAGTGCTATATTTGTATAAAAAGGATCAGAGACATTTCCTCATAATACCCATCTTATTAGTTCACAGAGATTAATCAATAATACAAAAATACAATTTGATGATTTTCACATACTAAGAACGTATTAGGAAAGCCATTCTAGCAGAATTGGCATGGTAAAGCTGATGAAAGATACAGTGATGCTGAACAATGTGGTGGACCAGGTAGGTAATAAGACATGTTAGTTTTAAAGAGCAGTCAATTACACTGATGTTACCTCTGCGTCAAATGCTGAGGGTGTGTACATCGCAATAGAGTATGCAGTCACTCTTTAAGTGGTTCACTATCTAAAATGTGGTTTTGAAATTACTTCCTCATGAAGATTTATGTAAAACAGTTTGAGCATGTGCCCTAGCCTACATACAAGTTTATATGTATACTATATATTATGCTCAATTTAAAATTATATCTGTATATCACTTTCCTAAGATTAGTGCATATATTATAAAATATACTAAACTATAAATCAAATGATATAAAATGAAAGTTAATTTTAATAAAAACATTAAAATGTCTTTTCCTCCTGGATTCCTCATAAGGGATAACATGTCCCATCTGGATACCAACGGTCAAAGAAAACGTACAATAAAATGTACTGAGTGCTTGTAGGAGGAAAACGTCAGCGGAGCATTTAATTCAGGAAGATAACCTCGAAACACAATGAATAGGGCCTGGACTTTGATAAAACAGGAAGATCACATTTATGATGCTGTAGTGCCTTTCCTCTGTATTACACTATCTCCTGCTAACTTTTAACATAAAAACTTTAAATTATACAATTTTAGGAAAAGGTAATAATGATGGCACAGTTTGTAAAATCTTTCACTAGAAGAAATGATACTAATGGTCAAAGAAAACATACAGGGCAGCCAAATGAAAAACAAGGGAAAAGTATCTTCAACAAAACTAGGTGACAAGATGTGATGAGCCGAATGTCAAAAATGGTCCCCAAGATTGGGGCTGGCATCCCATCTGGGAGCCAGTCTGAGTCCTGGCTGCTCCACTTCCAATCCAGTTATCTGCAAATGCGCCTAGATAAAGCAGAAGATGACACAAGTATTTGGTCCCCTGCACCCACGTGGAGACTTCGAAGAAGCTTCTTTCTCTCTCTTTCTCTCTCCCTCTCTCTCTCTCTTTCTTATTTATTTATTTATTTGAAAGGCAAACACACACACACACACACACACAGAGAGAGAGAGAGAGAGAGAGAGAGAGAAGTGAGACAGAATCTTCTAACTGCTGGTTCATTCCCCAAATGGCCACAACAGCCAGAGCTGAGCCAGGCCAAAGCCAGGAGCTAGGAGCTTCCTCTGGGTCTCCCATGTGGGTTCAGGGTCCCAAGCAAATGGGCCATCCTCCACTGCTTTTCTAGGCGCACTAACAGGGAGCTGGATTGGAAGAGGAGCAGCTGGGACTCAAACCAGTGCCCAAATGGGATGACAACATCACAGGCAGCAGCTTTACTGTCTACACCACAGCACCAGCCCCTAAATTTTTTTTAAAAGAAAATAAAATGATCCCTAAGATACTTGCCTCCTAGCATGAGCACCCTATACAATCTCTCTCCTTGAGTGTGGACAGGGCCTGTGAATATAATAAAATATCATACCCAGGACAACACTGTTATTTGGTAAAATTGGAGAAATTTTGCATATATAATTAAGTCTAAAACAGTTAATTCTGAGTTGACTGAAAGAGAAATTATCCTTGGTGGACTTGGCTTTTCAAGTGTTTAAAAGGGACTAGGACCCTTTGGAAGAGAGACTCTCTCCTTCTGATCTTAAGTAGGAAAGAGTCCTATTACTGAACTCTCTGTGGAGCAAGCTGTTCTTCTCTAAAATTAGAGACGCTAAGAACAGACTTTGTCTCTGCTGCCTTGGAAGAAGTAAGCTAACACAAACTGCTCTGCTGCAAGGAAATGCATTCTGAGAACAATGTGAGGTATCTCTGCAGCAGATTCTTCAGTGGGACTTAGGGAGTAAAACACAGCCCAGCCCACAGTGGATCTCAGCCTAAGTAGAGGACCTAGGAAGGTAAATCTGTGGAATCTCTGACAGATGTACACATTGTGGGATCAGAATGGTTGGGGTATTAAGCAGCTAGGTGTACTTTGCAGCACAGAATTTGTCACAAGGAATAGAAAGCTAATACATGAGGAATTTCCAATTGTTCTGTAATATAATGAATTGAGTGACAGTAAACCATTGACAGCAGGAAGACACTCCTGGTAGTAGTGCCAGTGATGGAAAAAATAAACAAAACCAAAAGGTCATGTATCACAATAAGATAGTCAAAAAGAGCCACACCAACGGAGAGAGTATTTCTATGCCAACTCACTGGTGAAGGCAAAGTGTTTGTGTGGAAGTCCAAAAGAACTGGGGCACTCTGGGTGCTAAGACCTTCCAAAAGCCACTTTCCAGGAAAAAGTCTCACATTCTAGATAAATTCTGGGAATAGAAGCAAGTTAAAATAAACTGGGACAGCGTTTAAAGAAAAAATCCAGAAAACTAGGGAACAGACAGGTCCAGGATAAACCTGCATGTAGGAAGCGATAGTTTTATCCCTCCAGGAAAATCAGAGAACAGAGTTTTAGTGATGAGGATAGAAAATATATTGTTAGCTATTTTCTTCATTCAGATTTTTAGAAAATCTATGTCACGCCAAAAATTAAAAATAGAAAATAGGATTGTGTTCACAACTTATATAAAATTTTACTAAGACTATAAAAGAAAATGAAGTGGCAATAACATGCCTGTAATTCTTAAAATGCCAAAAAGTGTCAATAAATCAGATTTAAACTCTAGCATAATTTCCCAAAATGAGCAAAAAGAAATTAAGAAAATAACAGAAGATTTGAAAAAAATAATGAATAAGTATTGTAAAACTTAGAAATCTGATGAAAAAAAAAAAAAAAAACCTCAGAAATAAAACAAGTAATGTCAATTAGGAAAAAGGAAATCAGAAAGAGGAATGGGTGTTTGGCACAGCAGTTGAGAAACTGCTTGGGACATTTGCATCCTTATTGGAGTGCCCGGATTCAAGTCCAGGCTCTTCTTACTCCAGCTTCCTGCTAATGCAGAGGCTGGGCTCAAGAACTTGGGTCACTGCCAGTCATGGGGAAGACCCAAGATGTGTTTCAGGTTCCTGGCTTAAGCCTGGCTCAGCCCCAGTTTTTGTCAGCATTTGGGGAGTGAAACAGTGGATGAAATATTGAACTCTCTCTCTCTCTCTTTCTTATTCCCCCTCATAAAAATAAAAAATAAGTGAATAAAAATTTGGAAAATAAAGCAGAAAGAATGAATCATATGATAATACTATAATAGATTATAAAATTAAAATTAAAAACAACTAAAATATTGTAGGTAAGAAGAAAAAGGGGTGGAAGACACAAAGAATTTGAAAAGTAACAAATATGGAAGACAGAAAAAAATCCTACATTTAGTAAGACTCCTCATAGAAGGACAAGAGACACAACACAAAAGTTAAAAAAATAAATGTTATTAACATGAAGAAAAATTCAAACCAATGTCATAAATAACACACTGAATACATGCTTGGACAAAGTCACTGGGTTACCAAAAGAAGACATATTCTACTTAAATTTTAGTGAAATGTAAAGTGGAAAAAAATCTCTGAGAATCTAGGCAACCACCCAAAACATGACAAAGGAGAAAAAAAATCAGATTGTAATCAAGGTACTAAAAGCATTGACAACAATGCTTGATGGCAGAAGACAACAGAAGAAATGAAAAAATGTAGGTAATGATAATGATTTTAGCTCAAAAAAATAATTTTGAAATATTAAAGTGCACAGCAACTATCATCTGCATGGGAGAACTAAGGAACATTATTCTCATAATTTCTCCCTGAAGATCACCTGCAGACCTGCAAGCTAACCAGAGAAACAGTGACATAAGACTTGTAGAGAACATTAAATACATCTTCAAATATATGCCTAATTTAAAAAAGGAAGATTACATCATCACTCCTTTACCTGACTGGATACCTGTTATAAGAGAATATGGGGTGGAGAGGACAAAAATTGAAGCCAGTTAAGTATATATTGTTTCATAAATTGAACTTTGGAAACAAGTACATTTTCACTAAATTACAAAGCAAAATTCAATTTAAAAGCCCAAATGCTGAAAAGTGAAAATATCAGCTCAAATATGTATATAGTTAGCAGTATATGTATATAGTAGTATATGTATACAGTTGATAGCTAATTCATGTGACTTTAAAACAGGATAATGTAACTTGAACACCGCTAAGGAGATTTATATCATGAGAACAAAAGGAAGTGCAAACAAATCTTAAACTCATTTTGGTGGTCACACAGATGGGTAGTATTGGAATTGTTATTGTCTCCTTGTTGTGTGTAACATGGGATAAAGATCAATAGGATACTCTAATTGTATTATCTTCAGTGCTATCGAAAACTAGGAAGTGCAGGTGAGGAAAGACATATATGTAGAACACCAATTTTTAAGTCAAAATCCTACAATTTTGATTTTGAATTAAGCCCATCAGTGTGTAGGCAAGACACATTTTAACCTTAAAAATACCTATTCTGAAAGGGTAAAAACTACCAACTCCAATGGCAATAAGTAGTACCCTAACACCCAGTTTAGGGTCTTGAAAATACTGTTCCCACTAAAGAAATCAAAGTCCTTTGAACAAATGTCTATCTACAGGTTCAAGACAGGAATTACACAAAGCCTAAGAACAGTTAGATGAAAGAGACTTCAGCAATTAAAACGTGAAAATTCATTATGGATTAGAATAACTGCAATGAGTTAAGCATGTGAGTATGTCTAAATCCATGAGCTAATAATGATTACAACTCATCACTCATGACTGAAAGATACATGAACATAATCATTACAGAGGAGCACATACAGAAAAATCAACTCTTTTGCATTCTCCATATAAATTATTTTACTAGTTACCCCAATACTAGGAGAAGGGCAACATTTTTTTCTTTAGAAATACTCTGTTTATAATTATGACAAAATTGGAACATCTATTTTCAAGTCCTAGTAAATTAGTGGAATCAGTAACTATCAGTTGCTACTAATATTGTACAAGAGAAACAAGCAAAGTACATACCTCCCCAAGAAAGAACACAACTCTGAAACAGATGTGCAAAAGAAAATCAAACCTGATTCTGCTCAAATCTCTATATTCAGCTAACATTTTACAGGAAACTCGGAGAGGTGAGGAACATGTTAAAGTGCTCCACAGGGAGGCCATCATTAAAATCCAGACTATTGGAAACTCTACAGCACAAATCATCAGGCTTCTTCAACACTTATTTGTTACATGGGTAAAGAACGGAAAGAATGATAAAAGACAAACATATTGATTGAAGAGACTAAAAAGACATGAAAATTGCAAATTATGAATGTGTAGGTTAAGGGACATGAGTTACTTGCAAAATACACAAAATCAAAACATGTTTATAAGACAATTGGAAATTTGAATACTGGTTAGTTCCCAATACCATAAAAGAATTCTGAATTTGGTGTATTAATGGCATAGTAATCACAATTACAATTGTTATATTTATATATTTATTTATATAAAATGTCTCTTTTAGACATTAACACAGAAATATTTATGCATGAAATGATATTACAATTTGCATCACAATATATCATATATTATGAATATTTACATTCATGTTAACTTCTCTGAAAGCAATATTAACACATTAAAGCTTTCAAAGCAAATGCTTTAACTGACTTTTAAGTTACTGAAATCATAAGCAGCAAAAAACTAGACTATAAGAAATGAGCATATGGAACAACAGAATGGCCATGCATTGAAATTGCTGATGATGGATGTATGATGGTTCATTATGCCATTCTGCAAACCTTTGTACCTGTTTGGAATTTTTCAAACTAAAAATTAAAAGCAATTTGCAACTATTATAATGAGTTCAATTTTTATAGTATAAATATACAGATATAAAATGAAAAGTTGCAATTTTAAAATAGACGTAGTACATTTGCTACTCTGTCTCCTTATCATCAATTCAATAACATTTTCAGGTACTCTATTATACATTTGACATTCTAATTTAACTGAGAGATTATATCACAAACCCAGAGAATGATCTCTACAATAACAGCACATTAAGACCAGATAATAATTTTAAAGACATATAGTAAATGAAATACCAGAGTATTCTCTTGAAATGAGACAAGCTACACTGGATTTTTTAAAATGTTTATTTAATACTGAAACTCAAGTGCCAGTTATTATGTCTGTACTTAAAGTAACAAAAACATTATGGAAGTCTGAAAAAAATCAAAAAATAAATTTTAAAATGCTGCTTTCAACTAAACTATCCATATGAAAATATTAAATAATCATTAACATTTACATTCCTGTTAGGGCATGTGAAAACAATATTAGCATTTTCAAAATGTATTCTTTAAATCTTTTAAGTTACTAAAATTGTAAGGAGCAAAATGATACTTAAGTTTAGCACAGAAATTTTCTTTTTATGTCACATTTTAATTTAAAACAATGCTTTCTCTCTCAGGATCTCTAAAACAGCAGGCTTTTAAAGCAATTAAGTCATAAACAGACTCTTTGGAAGAAGTAATAATGTATTTCAAAATAATGATGGAGACATACATGTGAAGCAGCTTTGTGAATCAGGCAGAATATTACCTCTGTAATAGAGAAAAGCAGTTTATAATTTCTATAATCATAATCTATATACACTAATGGGGAACTCATGTAATATCCGGAATTTAATTTCCTTCATTTGTGCCATAAAGTGAGAATAACTGTTTTCAACAGACCCATTCAACTGTTTTGATTTTCTCATCTTTAAAATGGGATGATTATAACACTATTTACTGGATTATTTTGAGTTCAGTGGTTAAGTTCATAGGTTAAACTGCTGCCTGCAATGTAAGCATCTCATAAGGGTGCAGGTTCAAGTCCCAGCTGCTCCAATTCTGATCCAGGTCCCTGCTAATGGACCTGGGAGAGCAGTGGGAGATGATGCTGCACCCATGTGGGAGACTCGGATGAAGCTCCTAGCTCGTGGCTTCAGCCTGGCCCAGCCTGGGTTTTTGCAGCCATTTGGGGATGAACCGGCGGATAGAAGATCTCTGTCTCTGCCTCTACCTCTCTCTGTAACTCTGCTTTTCAAATAAATAAAATAAACCTTAAAAAAAAAAATCAAGTTCACCCTCAGCTAGTGAATCTGATTTCTCTTTCATTCTTAGAAACAATGAATGAACCAGAAACAGGCAAGGAAACTTAAGAATCCAAACTATGAAACTCCTTGTCTTGGTAATGGTTTCAGAGAAACAATAACAAAAGAACAGATAACAAGAGCAATAATAAACAAATGGGACCACACAAAACTACAAACCTTTCAAACAACAAAAGAAACACTCAACACTGAGTGAAAAGAACACCCTAAAGAATGAAAGAAAATATTTACAAAATGTATATCTGATTAGGGACAATCTCTAAAATATAAAAGAACTTCTATAACTCAATATCAAAGAAAAGCAAAAAACAAGGAAAGGAACTGGACATTTTCCCAAAGATAACATACAAATGGCCAACAGGTACATGAAAAATTGGTTCAACATCATTAATCATGAGGGAAATGCAAATCAAAGCCTCAATGAGTTGGGGCTGGCGCTGTGGTGCTCTGCCTACCTTGCCTGCATCCCATATAGGAGCAGGTTCAAGTCCTAGCTGCTCCACTTCCCATCCAGCTTCCTGTTGATATGCCTAGGAAAGCAGCTGAAGATGCCCCAAGTTCTTAGGCCCCTGAACCCAAGTAGGAGACCTGGAGGAAGCTCCTGGCTCCTGGTTTCGGCCTGACCCAGCCCCAGCCATTGTGGTCATTTGGGGAGTGAATCATCAACAAGTGAAGGATATCTTTCCCTCTCCCTCTCTGTGTCTGTCTGTCTCCCCTTCTCTCTGTATCTCTGCCTTTTGAATAAATAAATAAATCTTTAAAAAAAAAAAGCTACTATGAACAACTAACATGTATGTGTTAGAACAGTTATTACCAAAAAGATACGTGACAGCAGCTATTGACCAGGATGTGGCAAAATTGGAACCCATGCACACTATTGATGAAAATCCAAAATGGCATAAACATTTTACAGAAAACCGTAAGGAGGTCCTCAAAAAAAATAAATAAATAAAAGTGGAATTGCTATCTAGTTAGGGCTCTGCCACCCTGTACTAAGTTCTAGGTTTTTGGCTTTGGCCTAGCTCTGCAATGACTGTTGCAGGCATTTGAGAAATAAAACAATGGAGAGAAGATCTTTGTCTCTCTGTTTCTCTCTGTGTATTTCTCTCCCTTCAAATAAGATGAAAATACATTTTAAAAAAGAGAGGGCAGAGACCTAACTACTTGAGTCACCACTTGCTGCCTCCTAGGGTTCACATAAGAAGGAGCTGGAGTCAGAAGCAGAGGTGGCAATCAAACCCAGGCACTCTGAAAAGGGATGGGGGCATTCTAAGCTTTGTGTTGACCATTTTGTGAAGTCTCACTCTCATTAAGCACAATTTTCATTAAGACTGGGTACACTCATCTTACAAGTGAGTGGGGTTTTAACATGAAGTGAAAATTTTTGAAAAATGATAGCACAGTTGAATAAATATGAATTAACTCTCCAGACATTCTAGACTGATAAATGGTTTTCTGCTTTTAATTAATTTGAATATTTTATAGCACCTAGTTTAGTCTTGGAAAGAAAATGTTAAATGCATCTTCCTTACTGCTGACAAAGCTTACCTGCGCTATTTCAATAATCTAGTGTGCAGACAAATTCTGGCAGAAGAAGTAAGTGACTAACTGTTTGATAATGCTGGCGTAAAGCACTACTTTGAGCAAACATGGAACAACAGAGCAATCCTTCATAACGCAATGAACCATGCTTTAAACACTCCTAGCATTCCCAAGAAACATTCACACTAAATGAAAAAGCAGCCACATCATCTCCTAAGGGATCATGAGAAATGGAATTTCCTGTCATATTTAGACAGATAAGGCAACAAAAGCAACTCAATTGGCACTTTTTTGACAACACAAAAACAAAACAATTTTGCATTTCTGTGATACCACATAGATTTTGATTGCATGGATTCCCAATTTTGCAATGGAGTTTATTATGTATTTTGAGAGATTTCTTGATGTACACAAAGAATATTATCTAATCATCCAAAACTTTTTCAAAAACAGAACATCCTTTTTTTATTTTTTTTATTTTTTTGGAAATTCAGTTATCACAATCGTGACAAGGCACTTAAACTTAACTCAAAATGAAGAAAGCCTACTGGACTTTAAAAACCCATGTTCAAACAATGCTTACCTACGTTTTTCTGAATAAAAACAGTTTGTGTCTGCGGGCTTTTTTTCAACTTTCAATCGCATACTAGATAGGCATTCAAGTGCTTGCTGCTCTCTGTAGCCTACCTTCATAAAGGGCAAATCCTGTCTGAATTATCAGTCTTCTTTCCCAGGATACGGGACATAAGAGCCCAGAAACTGATACAGGTGAATAAGGTGGGACTGGTGCCAAATTTCTGATTATCAGTCCAGGATGGCAGCATCACAAGAATGAAAAGCACAAAACTGGTAAGAACTGAAAGGGCACGCCAATGGAATCCTCCAACTGTCTAGCCCTGTGATCTGTTCTAATCAGTCTTAGACAATAGGCTGCTGTCCTGTTTTTTAGTGACTTAGTCAACCTCTGGCAGGCATTTCACTTGTCAAAGAAACAGCTTGCTTGATATATAATTTGCATACCATAAATTTCACTCACTTAAAATATATAATTGATTTTTTTTAAATATTTACAAAATTGTGTGACCATCACCATATCTAGTTGCAGGACAGTTTTATTACCCTGCAAGAATCATGTTTTCCCTACTCAAAGGAAGAACAGAAGAATGCTGAGGAATGAAAGAGGAAAAGACCGTGAGAGTCAGAGAGAGGGAGAGACAATGAGGGAGAGGAAGGAGGAAATAAGAAAGAATTTAATTTTGAAAAGTTAAAATAATGGGGCCGGCACTGTGGCATAGTAGGTTAAGTAGGATGTGCAGGCATCCTATATGGGCAGCGATTGGAGTCCTGGCTGCTCTGCTTCTGATCTAGCTCCCTAATGGCACAAGAAAGCAGTGTAGGATGGCCCATCGTTGGGCTCCTGCACCCACCTGGGAGACCCGGAAGAAGCTCCTGGCTCCTGCTTTCAAATCAGCCCAGTTCTGACTATTGCAGTCATTTGGAGAGTAAACCAGCAGATGTAAGACCTCTCCCTTTGTCTCTCCCTCTCTGTCTGTAACTCAGCCTCTCAAATAAATAAATAAATCTTTTTTAAAAAAGAGTTAAAATAATGTGCAATTTTGTAAAGCTGGAAAGATAAAAATTAAAGAAAAATCAAAAGTATATGTCCAAAATTATTCTATAGTATATATCCCACCTCTTTTGAATTTGTTTTTAAAAAAGTCCTTTTATTAATTAACTGTAGAACAGGCAAAAATGTATTCACAATAAAAGATTTTAGAAACCAACAGTTTTGCCTAACAGATCACTGGGGCATCTTCGTTATTTTTATCTCTGCAAATGATGGAATTCATTTTTAAGTGAGTTATCTTGGGATATTTGAAATAATGAAAGTATTTCCCCTTCATTCAGACTCTTAATACTCAATTTCAGTATGTATTTGCTATGTTCATTCAGGTCTTAACAATGTTGAGCTTTTTAGTCTTGTGACAGAAGTAATGGATTGAAAATCATAAAATTGGCACATTTGCAACTTTGAATCACCTATATTCCTGGTTCTTTTTTTGGCTTCTCCAATTGCAAACATTTTTTTACTGATGACTCTGCACTGACAAAGCATTTGGACACACATTAACATTTCCCCTAAACTTACTTTTCTTTGAAAGTTGCTAGGCCAGCAAAATAAGTGTTATATTCTCCAAATCATTGTGGTACTCTTGAAAAACCTACCCCTCAGGAATTACCATTGAACTTTTCAATATCTTGAGCTACATATCACAGGCAGACACACATAACCCTGAAGTCTTCTGAAATAAAGTTGCTTTATTGCCTAGATGAAACAGATTTCATCAGAGATCATTCTACCCAGCCCTGAGAGATGGAAACTATACTAACTTTTATTCTAAAGTCTTTTAAAAGTCCCCCCAAATTTACCCCTTACTTTTATCTGTATAACAGTCTTACATTTACTACTTGCTCTAATCAGAGGCTCCAAAGAACTCTATGGAAGAAATTATCAGGATCATACCAGTTTATTTAAGGAACTTTATTTACAAACTAAGGCAATGAACTAAGTTCTTTTAAAATGCTATAAATCATCTCTTAACACTGCATTCTAACATCGTAGCACTTAGCCCACATGGCAGCACCATTATTTTATAAAATCATAAATTAAGTTTGATACAGTGAGTTGAAAGTGGCCCTCAGACACCACCTATTCAGTGTGTTAACAACCTTGTTTCATGATTATAAAATAGCTATGCAGACTAATTCCATTTAATTAATTACAAGTAACTATACTAAAATGAAGTTTGCTTTCTGAAGAGATCAGAAGTATTTCACCATTACGTAGTTTTAAGATGTTTATGGATATATATAATATCACATGCACAGCCAGTGCCTGGCTAGAAAGCGCCATCTTTCCAGGGCAAGAAAAGAGAAGGCCGCCACTGCATGGACCCCCATCATTGGTGGCTTTGACTGAGGAAGAATTACACTGTCCCCACTGGTTTCGAGTCTAGCCTGTGGAGCTGGCAGTGGGCTGTGTGACGGTGCTGGGTGAAGGGAGGCTATGTTGCACCCTCACTCCCTGGCCCACCATCAAAGTGCCAGACTCAGATACAGCTGAGTCAGGGAATAGCAGACAGCTCCCACCATGGCGGGAGCAACTCACAGGGCACAGCAGGGACCTCCTGCACTCTATGACTGTGGCAGTTCTGGGCATAGGCCGTGGAGCTGAGAGGGATGGGGGCTGCAGCTGGCTTTCTGTGCACCCACCCAGTCTGACTGCAGCAAACTCAGAGCTCCCTGCACACTGGGGAGAGATCTCACAGAGGGCTGGGGGCACAGGCTACAGAGTGGGTTGGTGCCTGGGTGGGTGAGGGAGCACAGGCATCCTGAGTTCACTCTAAGCTGTGAATCAGCTGACTCACCTTGACACAGGGAAGGGATCATACTGTGGACACACCAGCTGGCTCCACCCTCTCCTCCCCCTACTGATAGTATCCAGAGGTGCTTTGCCATTCCGAACTTGGGTGTCACTCTGGATTCTCGCTTCACCCACCAGCAGTGGCCACAGCTCCCTGTACTCACCCATCACACACCCTTAGAACTCCAATATAAGCCTCATACACTCCATGGAGCCACAGCGGTACACTTCCAAGAATAAAGCCTTCGATAATAATTTTTAAAAATCACCCATGAATTAGTTACAAGAAGAAACAGTTTCAGGTGATCCCCCAGATGCATAAAAATCAATGTAGAAACACAGGAAATATGAACAAGGAAGGAAATATGACTTCCTAAAAGGAACACAATAATATATTAATATTGGAGGGAAGAAGGGTCGACTGACAAAATGCCTGAAAAGAAATTCAAAGAATGATTGTGAGGTTGCTCAAGAATGCAGAGAAATATTTAAATAAATAAGGAAATCCATATATGACAGGAATGAGAAATTCTGCAAACATATTCAAAAAACAAACAGAAATATTACAAATAAAGTATGCAATAAGTCAAGTAAAAAATACAGTGGAAAGTCTTAACAACAGACTTAGTAGGCAGAAGAAAGAATATTCAATCTAGAAGATAGGCCTTCTATGTATAAATGTAAAAACAGACCTACCATATAACCAGCTATCCCATTCCTGAGACTATATCCAAAGAAAATGAAATCAACATACAAAAGAGTTACCTCTATTCCTGAGTTTATATCAACTCCATTCATAACGGTTATGATATGAAATCAACATAGATGATTATTAGCTAATAATTAAAGAAAATGTTTAGATAAATTAGATAATTAGATAAATAAAATGTGATTTTATACATGATGGAATATTACTCAACCATATGAGATAATGAAATCCTGATATTTGCAACAAAATGGATGTGACTGTAGATCATTATGCTAAGTAAAATAAGCCAGACCCCAAAAATAAAAATATCACATGTTCTCCATGTTTCTCTTATTAATGACAGGTAATATAGAAAGGATGAAAATTATGTGGATGTCAGATCATTTGGTATATAGTCATAAATATTGCCTCACTGAATCATAGCATGGAAATGACAATAAACCCATTTCACATGCTAAAAAAAAAGAAATGGAAAGGGTGGAATAGTGAGGACTCTTGGGGTACTAGTAATGCTTTATTAATTTAGATTTTGGTTATGAGTATGATCAGATGACAAACTTATTTATCTGTACATTTATGTGAATTTCTTGCCAGGTATGCTATATTTTGAGAAAATGTTAAAAAAATACATTTCAAAAAGTAGAAATGGATAAGAGTAAAATATGATTATACATTAACAAGCATGCAAGAATTTTCCTTTTCTAGTGTTGGCTTAGGTTATCGTTTTAAAGAGAATAGAAAAAATACTTGCAATTAAATATTTTACTGTTTTATTATTATATTGTCAATTCTTTCTGCTCCATTTTATTTGTTGATATCATTGCACATCTGTTATTTCAAAGTGCTTTCAGGTTAAATAGTTCACATAGTCAAGACAATGTAGATTAACGCATTGCCTATAGTAATTGCTCATTAAGCTATTGTAACAATTTAAATAGTAGCAGTTTAAAATGTATATAAATATATAATACAGAAATTGAAATCATCCTCCTGCCACAGCTCTTTTAAGAACAGGACAAAATTAAAAGCTGCTGACATATTACAAAAACTTCTTTTAATGACAAACAGTACTGAGTTCTCAGGGGATTTGCCAAGCCACAGACCTATTAGTCTTTCCAGCTTCAGCACTGTATTGAACGGTCTGGAGGGCAAGAATCTAATCTTCAAATCCTTTGCTTAGGTCTTGTTAAGTTAAACTCTAAAAAACACAAAAAGTTTTTTTTCCAATGTAGATTATTGAAGTGTTATCACGCAGAATTAGTGCCTCTGGCTGTAATCGCACTAATAAGTCATAATAAGGATTGGTCAAATGGTTGCACAGCTGCCGACAATACTCCAATTAAAAACATATTTATAAGGCTACTTTATTAAGAATATTACAAAAAATCTCAGTAGACACAAAACAAAAACTAGCCGTGTAGTAGAAGTACAGAAAGATCAGTAAATTAATCATTCTAACTAAATACCTTTTTCTTATAAAGCCATACCAACTTGTTTCAATTCATTAAAATCTCACTTAGATCAAGCAAATTAAAATAGGAACATCTCTTAACAAACACAAGTACTAACTCAATATTACCAATTGTCCTCAACATTAGTTATTTTAACATGTAATAGCAATGAGTGCAGAAGATGAAGGATTTTTTTAATGATACATTCCTTTCAGTTAGAAATAGTGTCAGTGAAGTTGAAAATCTGAAATCAATATAATAGAGGTAAGCTTAAGTTTTCTCAGTAAACAGCCCAACTTCAGGGGCTACTGTGGATTCAGCAGGCTAAGCCACTGCTTTTGACACTTGCATCCAATGTCAGAGGGCCAGTTCAAGTCCTGGAAAATTAGCTTCTAGTTCAGTTCCCTGCTGATGCACTTGGGAAGTAGTGGGTGACAGTCTGAGTACTTGGGTATCTGCCACTCACACGGGACACCAGGATGGAGTTCTTGGTTCCTGGCTTCTTTGTGGTATAGTGGGTCAGACAGCTGCTTATGGTGCTGGCTGTTGAGGCCTGAGTGCTGGTTCAAGTTTTGGTTGCTTGGCTTCTGATCAAACTTCCTGCTAATGCATCTGGGAAGGCAGCTGAAGATGGTCCAAGTACTTGGGCCCCTGCCACCCACTCTGTCTCTCTATTGCTCTGCCTTTCAAGTCAATCAAGCAATAAATCTTTTTTTAAAAATTAGTAATATATCTATAAATACCTTATTTCAACAATATTTACTGAGATTTTATATGGTATCTGACATTATAGTGGGAATGAATAGGACAGATTAAGCTACCTTGATGGTGCTTACATACTATAAGTAAAGATACTGGGGGGAGAGGCCGGTGCTCTGGCATAGCAGGTAAAGCCGCTACCTGAATTGCCAGCATCCCAAATGGATGCTGGTTCAAGTCCTGGCTGCTCCACTTCCTACCCAACTCCCTGCTAATGTACCTTAAAAAGCAGTAGGAGATGGCCCAAGTCCTTGGGTCCCTGTACCCACATGGGTGACTCAGAAGAAGCTTCTGGCTTTGGATCAGCCCAGCTTTGGCCATTGCAGTCATTTGGGGAGTGAACGACGAGCAGATGGAAGATTCTCTCTCTCTCTCTCTCTCTCTCTCTCTCTCTCTCTTTCTCTCTCTCTCTGTCTCTGCATCTCTGTAACTTGCCCTTTCAAACAAATAAATAAATCTTAAAAAAAAGATCTTGGGGGAAAATATTGCACACGCTATGAGAATTTTCAATAAAACATACACAGGGTGATGTGGACACATTGTAAGAGGGCATAAATGACTGCAGAAAACCAAAGGGAGCTTTCCTCAGGAGAGTTTTCTAACTAAAGAAATTTATCATGCAGAATATGATATGCACTGACTTGAAGTAGGGAAAACATGGCAGTTCTAAGAACCAATAATAGATCAATGATGATGAACAGTGGAGAAAAGGGAAATGAGGTACAAAACAAATGGCTAAAGAAGCAATGAGATAACAGACATTTTGGCACATTAAGTCTTGCAATGAGGAATCACTGAAACTGGCTGGCAAGTGGATACTAGGAGAAAACTTCAAAAGCTATTATTGTAGCTCAGGCAATAGATGATAATAAACACGGACTGAAGAAGTGAATGCATTATATTTAGAAGGTTTATTGGATGGGTTTTCGTGTCTGAAAGCAATAGGTGTGGGAGCCAAAGCAATTCCAGAATTATGGCTTCAGCAGCAATGTGAGGCCAAGTTGATCTGGCAGAGTGGAAAGAGCTCTAGGAAACAGACACAGGGCTTTCAGTGAATGAAAAGGTTTCTTAATCTGTTCTTAATTTTTAATTAATTAAATTTACCATTGAGGTAGCTCAAATAACTTGTAAGAATTGAAAGATGATTGCTAGTATACCCAAGGATTCCAAAGTGTAGAGTAAAAGCTATGATGTTCTGGCATTTAAAAGTAGAATAGAATGGAAAGATGAAAAACAATACTGTAATATTTAATTGGGTTTTGTAACTTTGCCACCACAATTTTATAAAATGAGATTAGCTAAAGCCTATCTCAACAATATGGAATCACTCCAGAGGAAGATAAATAATCATCAAGGAGAATTCAAAGATAAATGAAAAAGCAGATAGAGAGGGCCAGCGATGGCGTAGTTGATAAAGCCGCTGCCTGCAGCACCGGCATCCCATATGGGCGCCAATTCAAGTCTCATTGCTCCACTTCCAATTAAGCTCTCTGCTGTGGCCTGGAAGAGCAGTGAAAGATGGCCCAAGTCCTTGGGCCCCTGCACCCACGTGGGAGACCCAATGGAAGCTCCTGGCTTCGGGTCGGCACAGCTCCAGCCATTGCAGCCATCTGGGGAGTGAACCAGCAGATGGAAGACCTCTCTTTCTCTCTACCTCTCCCTCTCTGTAACTCTGCCTTTCAAATAAATAAATAAATAAATCTTTTTTTAAAAAAAAAGGCAGATAGAAAATGGGTATAATTCATATAGAAGGATGACTGAAAACACTGTTGCAAAACTGTTAGCAAAAAATAGCTAGGCTAACAGCAAATGACTCTTAACTCTAGTTCATATCTGATAGATGATTGAGGAAATTACACTAGGGGATAAAACAGAAACAAAACTCTTCAGGAAGAAAATCTTTCTCAGTATTAGAGAAGAATAATTTGAACCACGCAAGTTGACATCTGTCATAAACTGAGGTTCTGTTTTATACTCCAAAATTCTATAAGGTCCTCTTTTTTGAGTTTAGTTACTACAGAAAATTCAAAAAATTAAAAAATATTCTAATAGATAGTTGTAGACCTGTTGGCCAAAAAACGTTATCAGCCACTATAGGTAGTAAAGTAATCCCAAATTTGCTGTTGCCTGCATTTGAACAAATCTGGTCAACTCTATAAAAATAACAGAGAAAGTTCTCAAAATGTAAACAACAAAACTCCTGGGGATACAGAAAAATAATGCTTCTGATACTGATATTTGGGTAACTACTCAGAGAGATCCAAGATGTATACTTAACATAGTGTTTTAGCAAAATGAAGAGAACAATCCACCATTAGTATGCATGGACACGAGTGACAGTTTCAGGAATATAGGAAGGTGACCCAGCACTTCAAAGAAGGGATGGAGTTGAACAGAATCCAGTGAAGGAAACACCTAAACTTTTTCTAAGAGTAAGGCATGATGGATAGTGAAATGCACAGCTGTAGTGACAGACGGAATTTTACTCTCATACAGTGAGCCTGGCTACTTATCTATAGACCCCTCTATTGCCTTTCCTCTCCTAAATATATTCTTAGGTATATGAATGCATATTTTAAATCTATAAAATGATGTTCTATCTGAAAATCAACAATTTCCAAAAAATTATTGGGTGCACACTGAAATTATAATTCCAGAGACTTAGAGCACCTGTATGGCGAGGCTGCAATAATATCCTCAAATGCCAGTCATCAACAATCTAACCCTGAGGACTTGAAGCACAGAACAGAGACAAAATGATAAAGCACTGGAAGAAGTCACACCTGAGATTGCAGTCTGTGCGTCTACATTATTCTGAAATTTTAGCAATATGAACAACTAATAACATTTATTAAGAAGCATTGTGGAAGCAGGCATAAGGCACAATGATTAAGAAGCCACCTGGGACATCAGTATCCCATATCAGAGTGCCTGAGTTCGAGTCCTGGCTCTACTCCCAATTCCAGCTTCTTGCTAATGCAGATCCTTGGAGACAGCAAATAATAACTGTTTCTCCACTGTTATATTTGCCAAACATGTTCTGGAATGTTGTTTAATCTATTCATTCCTCAGTTTTCTGAGAGATATCACAATAAAGAGTTACAGCTTTGTGAGGCATTTGTAGGAATTAAATGAGTTATTAGACTCAGCATATGAGAGTACCAATTGTACCAGTACCAGAGACAAAGCTATACAACATAAACAGGTTTTTTGTTTTGTTTTGTTTTGTTTTAAATATTTATTTATTTTACTTGAAAATCAGAGTTACACAGAGAGAGGAGAGGCAGAGAGAGGGAGAGAAAGGTCTTCCATCCGATGGCTCACTTCCCAATTGGCCACAATGGCTGGAGCTGCACCAATCCAAAGCCAGGAGCCAGGAGCCAGGAGCTTCCTCCGGGTCTCCCATGCGGGTGCAGGGCCCCAAGCACTTGGGCCATCTTCTACTGCTTTCCCAGGCCATAGCAGAGAGCTGGATAGGAAGTGGAGCAGCCGGGACTTGAACAAGCCAGCACCCATATGGGATGCCGGTGCTTCAGGCCAGGTTGTTAACCCGCTGCACCACAGCATTGGCCCCAAACAGGTTTTTTATATATCAAATAATAAGATACACTGCGTTTATTCCTTCATCATGTCAGATCATATCTACTCATTACTGACATGGCTAAATTCTATACTAACAAAAATACTGATGAGCTAGCATAATTTAGCAGGTTGGAAAGAGCAATGAAACTCAAAAAATGCCAAGTTTCTTCAGTATTATACTGATGACTATCAGGAAAAGAGAAGAATGATGCTCAACATGCTCTTAACAATCAAGTGAAGGATTTGTTTGAAAAGAAACAGCATGAGCATGACTGGGACTCCGTCAGGCTTGGGAATCATGGGTGAAACAACCAAATAACATGGTATCTAGGTTTGTCAGCAGAAAGTAACAAGACAGCATTAACAAGATAAAAAGCTGACAGTATAACCCTGGAATAAAACAATAAAAGTATTTTATGTTCTTTGTAAACTTAGAAAGTTCAGGAGAGAGTAAAGCATTATTTATGCAGGACCACAGAGGCAGACACATGCACCCAGATCTGGAGACCACATATCCAGTCATTATACAAGCCTGGCAAGCAAGAGCATCATTTGCTAGCTTTTAAAGTAAATTCAATTTATTTTCTAAGTGTGGGGTACAGTGAAGATGAAAAAGTACACTCTTTTACTTCTTAGCATTCAAAGGATTTATTTTGTATCAGAGTCTATTTTCTACAACAATGTTTATACTTTCCCTGAGAAGTGAGGATAAACAATGATACCCTCAAGCCTACACAGGTAAAAATGTTTACTTTTTGCTCAACAACACTTGCCAGAAAATAACTTACTGAAATTGTGAGCCAACAGGGGAGTATTCCTATGAAACATCTGACCATGTTACAGGATACATATTAGATATTAGATTGCAATTTTAGAAAGAACTATACAAAATAATAAACAGAACATCCTCCAAAATATATGTTTTGATGCAAAAATATATAGGTATAATGATGACCTTTGGACCTCATCTTTATTTCTTATTTTTAATACTACTTCTAATGTTTTAAATATGCAGTGGAATCTTAGACTGAAATATTTTACACTAATGCTTGAGTTTAGAATAAATGTCAAAGGGGGCTGGTGCCATGGCATAATCAATAAAACCACCGTCTGCAATGCAGGCATCTCATATGAACACCAGTTCAAGTCTTGGCTGCTCCACTTCTGATTCAGCTCTCTGCTGACAGCCTGGGAAAGCAGTGAAAGATGGCCCAAGTCCTTGGGCTCCTATACCCACCAGGGAGACCCAGAAGAAGCAGTAGGCTCCTGGCTCCAGAAATGCCCAGCTCCAGCCATTGTGGCCATATGTAGGATGAACCAGAGGATGGAAGACCTCTTTCACTATCTACCTCTCTATAACTCTGATTTTCAAATAAATAAATCTTTTTTTTAAAAAAATAACAAATATCAAAGGAATCTTTTTCTTTTCATTTTGTTATGATCTGAAAATAATAACTTTGATAATTTAATTCTTGCATTTGTTAGTATATTAACATTTTGACATTTTAAAACTTCATTGTGAATTCTATAGCAAAATAATTTTGCCTTGCATTCAAATTCCAGGTGTGTGACCTCAGATGAATTATCTGCTGCCTGTTTTCTCCTGTGTTAAGTAACAAAAATAATATCAATGCCATGGGGTTCCTGTGACAACTGTATTAGACTTCTATGCAAAACCTCCAAAAATATTAGCTGCTATCTTCATTACTGAAGGCATCAACTTCCAGATTTTCAACTTCAAATAACTCTACTTCTCCTTAATGTAAATGTCCTGTAGTTAGAATATAGCACTTTTTATGTATTATTGGTAATGAAACTGACAGCACAGAACTAAGTGTGTAATTTTTACTATAGTAATTGCATGTTTATTTTGTTTCCTAATAGTCCATAAACCCTAAAAACATTATATTTTACTCACTTTCATATTTCTTTTTTTTATTTATTTATTTGAAAGTCACAGTTACACATAGAGAGAAGGAGAAGCAAAGAGAAAGAGAGAGGTCTTGCATCATGGTTCACTCCCTAATTGGCTGCAATGGCTGGAGCTGCACAGACACAAAGCCAGGAGCCAGAAACTCCTCCGGGTTTCCCAGATGGGTGCAGGGGCCCAAGGACTTGGGCCATCCTCCACTGCTTTGCCAGCCCACAACAGAGAGCTGAATCGGAAAGGAGCAGCCAGGTCTCGAACCGGTGCCCACACGGGATGTTGGCACCTCAAGCGGCACCTTTACCTGATATGCCAGAGAGCCAGCCCTCATTTTTGTATTTCTTACATTACTTCACTTATCACATAGAACACATCTATAGTAAAGTTTTCCTTCTAGTATTTATGTTAATACATCTGACTTCTCTTGATTTTTCACTTTTCTCTGTGAGGCAAATGATATATTAGGTCACTGATCACTGTGTTTTGTTGTGCAGAAGCTTTTTAATGAAATAGCATCTTTTTCTATTTTCAACTTTGTTGACCAAACTTTTGAGGTCATATCCAAAATTTATCATACAGTCCAATGTCATGGAGCTTTTCGCCTCTGTTTTCTTTTAGTGAAAAACTAGTTTCATCTAGTTTTATGGTTTGGTGTTATGTTTAAGTCTTTCATCTACTTTGACTTGATTTGCATATGGTGTGAGGTAAGGGTATGATTTCAATATTCTTCATGTGACTATCCAGTTTCCCAGCACCATTTTTGAGGATGCCATCCATTCCCCACTGTGTGTTCTTGGCATCTTCGCTGAAAATCAATTTGCTATAAATGTTGGGACTTACTTCTGGGGTATCTCTTCCATCCCAACAGTTCGTCTGCTTTTATGTTGTTACTGTTTTGAGTACTATGGCTTTGTACCAAATTTTTGAAATCAGATAGTATGATTTCTACATCTTTGTTCTTTTTGCTTAACAACTCTTTGGCTATTTGTGGTCTTTTGTGGTTCCACACAAATTTCAGAATTACTTTTTTTCCCCTTATTCTTGATTTTTTTCCTATTCCTGTAAAAAAATGTCTTTGTAATTTTGAGATGCATTGGCTGGAATTTTTTGATTGCTTTAGGCAGTATAGTCATCTTAACAATATAATTGCTCCAAATCATGGATATCCATTTTTTCTTTTTTTAATCAATGTTCTATCATTTTCAGGGTAAAGATCCTTCACCTCTTTGGTTCAATTTATTTCTAGTATTATTTCATTTTCTGTAGCCAGTGCTAGTGGGGTTGTTGTCTTGATTTTTTTTTTTTTAGATAATAGGTGACTGGTATAAAGAAATGCTAGTGATTTTGTATGCCCATTTGTATACTGCAACTTCACTGAATTCATTTATTAATTCTAACGGTTTTTTGGTGGTAACTTTATGGTTTTCTACATATAGGATCACAAATCAAAAAAAAGACACAATTTCACTTACAAAAGAGTTCTTTGATTCTCTTCTGTTTTTAATTATCTGATCACTCCACTGGTTTTGTCCAATCCAAAGTCATATTCTCACCATATGTTCTACAGAAGATCAATGAAGTCCTACATGTTTCAATAATTGTTTGTTTTGCCATTTTCCAGCTAATTGATTTTCCTTGTTTTCATTGCTTTCCCAGGAATCTGGGGCCTGCCATACCTGAGTGTGGTGCAGTCTTGGTCCTGGGACCACACTCAAGTTTGATTAAAAGTTCTCCTCATGTGCAAATATTAAGCTGTGGCTTCTTTTTTCAAATATGATTGAATCTCCTTTTATGGGTTTCTCACTTTTTTCATATTCTGGGGCTTCTGGCTTATTTTCCAGCACATTTCTGAATTGAATTATCTATATTTACTTTTCTTTCTATCCGTTGACTTGAGGTATGGTAGGAGATCACCATGTGCTTGTTTTATCATAAGAAACAAAAGTAGGGCCGGCGCCGTGGCTCAATAGGCTAATCCTCCGCCTTGCGGCGCCGGCACACCGGGTTCTAGTCCCGGTCGGGACACCGGATTCTGTCCCGGTTGCCCCTCTTCCAGGCCAGCTCTCTGCTGTGGCCAGGGAGTGCAGTGGAGGATGACCCAGGTGCTTGGGCCCTGCACCCCATGGGAGACCAGGAGAAGCACCTGGCTCCTGGCTTCGGATCAGTGCCGTGTGCCGGCCAATGGCAAAGGAAGACCTTTCTCTCTGTCTCTCTCTCTCACTGTCCACTCTGCCTGTCAAAAAAAAAAAAAAAAAAAAAAAGAAACAAAAGTCTGTAACTGTATTTTCAAAAAACAATTTAACACCAAGTGTGAGGACTGTTTATAAAACAGAATACTGAAATTTTTATTAATAATTAAATTATCCTGAAAACTTTCTATGGTTGTCTTCCTTAGTGTTAACTAGGACACAAAACTAATGTATTTGCTTTACTTTCTCAATGTGCTATTTTCAGCCTTTCTATCTAAATATGAGATTTCTGTTAGAAACTCTTTATGATGATACATAACAGAAAATGTGCATGTAAAACTATGAAACTGAAGATCACATGGAAGTGGAGAGCAGCTAAGCAATCTTAGATGAATGAAATATTGGGAGGTGGGAAGAACTAACATGTGGGAGAGATGAGATATGTAATATGTTCAGTATACAGCTGAAGTTAAATTCTCTCACAGGGAGTGACAAGGGAATACTGACAAGGAATTTGAGTTTTAAAAAATTTTTTCAGTAAGTTTTAAATCTACAAAACATAAAATGTGAAGTAGTACAAAGAGTTCCCATATATCTCACATTCAGCTTCTATTATTTACACTTTATATTAATATATTTGTCACAATTTATAAACCATACCCAGCTTTGATTAAAATAATTTCTCTAGTGTTAATAGATGCCTTCTTCATGAAGTAGAATAAAGTAGACAGAGTAAAGGTTACACTTAGGTTCTGATCCCATGTCTGCTATGTGACTTTGAGCAATTCACTTTACCTCCTTGAGCCTAAGCTCTCTCATGTGTAAATTGAGTGTCATATCATATGTGTTCATTATGCAGCATCTTAGAACAATGTCTGACACATACTATGCAATACATAAGCACTGACCACTACTATCATCATAATCATTACTACAACTACTACCATTGAGTATTCTATGGCAGATCTTTGAAAATCAGACAGGGGGTAGACAGTGGTGTAGCTCTCTGGTATGGCCTGTGAAAGCAGAGGAAGATAGCAATAGGAGATGGCCCAAGTCCTTGGGCCCCTGCACCCACATGGGAGACCTGGAGGAAGCTCCTGACTCCTGGCTTTGGATCTGCAGCTCCAACCATTGTGGCCATCTGGGGAGTGAACCAGCAGACGGAAGACCCCTCTCTCTCTGCCTCTGCCTCTGCCTTTGCCTCTCTGTAGCAACTCTGCCTTTCAAATAAATACATAAATCTTTAAAAAAAAAGAAAAGAAAAAAATCATGCAGAAGCTTAAAAATTTCACTAAAGAATTGCAGAGAGGTGAAGCCCAAAAACTACAAGCAGATAGACTTTTTTAGTGGAACTGCAAGTTTATTGTTAAATAGGGGGATTAAGTTGAATGTTTTTGCATAGTCTAATTAATGCATATAAGGGATGTAACTGACTTTGAAAATTCATCCCCATTATAATCTAAGCTTTTATTACCAGAATCTGTTAAAAATTCTTTGAAAAGAAAGCAGGCATACTTATTGTATAGTCATTAACAACAAAAGTATAATTCGGTTTTGCAATTTATTTAAACAGTAATATTTCATACTTCATTGCAGGTCAAGATTAGAAAATAATTTTATTGATGTGTCAAAGTAAGCAATGCTATTTAAACAATTAACAAAAAAAAGAAAAAACCTTGTATACAAGCGTTGAACAATTTTCCTCATTGGAGGCGATAAGCTGTATTTGGCCACTTATTAAAAATAGTTTAAATATGATTTTTTTAAAGATTTATTTTATGTATTGAAAGAGAGAGGTAGAGACAGAGACAGAGACAGAGAGAGTGAGAGAGAGGGAGAGAGAGAAAGAGGAGTCTTCCATCCACTGGTTCACTCCCCAGATGACTGCAATGGCCACAGCTGCTGCTGATCCAAAGTCAGGAGCCAGGAGCCTCCTCAGGGTCTCTCATGTGGGTACAGGGGCCCAAGCACCCAGGCCATTCTCCGCTGCCCTCCCAGGCACATTAGCAGGGAGCTAGATGGTAAGGGGAGAGGCCAGGACTTGAAACGGTGCCCACTTAAGATGCCAGCAGTGCAAGCCAGGGTTTTAACCCACTGCACCACAACACCAGCCCCTAACGAAGATTTGCAAGTTCGAATTGCCTCTCTCAGTATGATCTGCAGTTGCTTGAAATTCTGAGGCTGGAGATGGGAAGGGGTGACTGACAGTGAGAATGGAAGAACATGCAAATATGTTCTGTTCTCACAGAACGACCCATGGGTATGCAAAAACAGATTTAATATTAAAGCTCTAATTTTGCATTCCTGAAATCTAAATACCATTTAAGTCTAACAGAATTTAGTAAAATCTGCATGGAAATGTTATGTCTAATCACCTTGCACAAGGCAACCTGGCATCACTGATGACAACCTACCAAAAAAAATCTATTTTCTCAATGTTTTATTCAGTTGCTCATTCATAGATCAATATGGTTTTCACAGTCAAGAGAAAAACGCCTTAATCTAAATTTGTGTTCTATTTTCTGTTCATAATTAGTATTTTCTTCTGATTTATTAGAAAATCCTCAGGTCAGCACTGTGACATAGTGGGTAAAGCTGTCACCTGCAGTGCCGGCATCCCCATGGGTGTCGGTTTGAGTCTCAGCTGCTCCACTTCCAATATAGCTCTCTACTATGGTCTGGGAAAGCAGTAGATGGCCCAAGTCCTTGGGCCCCTGCACAGGCATAGGAGACTTGGAAGAAGCTCTTGGCTCCTGCCATCTGGGAAGTGAACCAGTGGATGGAAGACCCCTCTCTCTCTCTCTCTCTCTCTCTAACTCTCTCTCTCTCTCTCTCTGCCTCTACCTCTCTGTAACTCTGTATTTCAAGCAAATAAATAAATATTTAAAAAAAATCCTCTCACTTATCAAGAGCTATATAACTTAACTAAGGATGTGCAATCCATATCCTGATATTTTTGGTTTTTTTTTTTTATTTTATAAGTTTCTAACTCAGATGGTAGAGTTATCCTCCCACAACTCTCTTTTCCTCCTAAATCAAGAGATATCCTGAAAAATACAAAATTATGAAAATACTATTTCAGGCACATTTTATGTGCTAAAATTTATCCCTCAGAAGCTTTGTTTTCTCACAATAAAAGTGTATTCAATGAACACACTGCTCTTTACAAATGAGTTAAAAATAATTTTTTATGTTGAAGATTAAAATTACTCAGAAACAGAGCTAATATTTAATTACATTGGCTTATAGTATTTATCATTAACAATAGCCAGATAGATTCAACTATGGCCTAATTTTGTTTTTGTTTTTTTCACTTATCATGTCACAATGATTATTTCCTATGCCATTAAAAATATTTCTAAATGCCATTATTAACTTCAGAATATTCCTTTACTGGATCCAGCAACAGTACATTCTGTCTTCAAATATTCCCAGTAATTTCAGGGAGCATTTATACACTAAGATTTCCTTACTCAACATCACCAGTTTAATAGACAACAGGATAAATCCTACTTGAATATACTCATTTGTATGTCCCACAGCAGCCACATCTAACAGAAATATAACACACACACACACACACACTCACACACCTCTTGCATTCTCAGAGCCTCCAACTATCATCTACATAGTCTCTGAAGCTAGCAATCTGGGCCATCATCAGATTCTTCTCTTATCACCCTTTGCTTCTAATTCACACAAAATCAGTTCCACCTTTGTCAACAGACTAGAATTTTGTTTATTGTTCTTAATGCTCAATATAACCATCTCCAAGCCTCCATAATTTCAGACCTGGACTCTGACAGAGTGTCCCACCTTGCAATTCTTTCCTCAGTATTTTGCAAATACTCCTTATTTCCACAATGCATCCTTTGTGATTTTTGTAAAACACAAATTGGCTTAGGTCATTCTCCTGCTTTAATCCCTGTTGGTACTCCACCACATTCAGGAAATGTCAGATTCCTTCCATATCCTCTTATCGTCTGTCCCATGAGCCCCTTCACTATTATCTATCCTCTCCACCTCTTCCCCAGATCCTTCCAGGAATGCCAACATCACTGTATATCCTTCTATTGTGAGTTAAGCCTCAAAATCATGCGCAATAAGAATCTAACAGTGCTGCCTGGTTTGGAAAGAGGGTCTTCTTTGCAATTGTAAGCATATCAGTACCTTGAGATAAAAGCATATTGGATATAGGGTGTGCCCTAAGTCCTCTGACTGGTGTATTTATCAGAAGAGGAGCTGCTACAGAGACACACAGAAAAAAAAAAAAAAAGAAAGAAAAATATGTGTGAAGATAAGAGTCTGAGATTGGAGTTACTCTGCTCAAGTAAAGATCACTAAAAGCCATCAGAAACTGAAATAAAGATTAGCTCACACAGCCTTTGAAGCCATCTGACCCAGCTGACACTTTAACCTTAGAATTCTAACTTCATGACTGTTAGACAATGAATTTTTATTGTTTTAAGCCATCCAGATTATTGTTTCTTGTAATAGTAGCCCTAAGAAAATTCTCACTAGAGTATAAGCTCCACACACCAAGCAAGGAATTCTATTGTTTAGTTTTATGCTGACTGACAAAAATAGTAATTGGCATACTGATGTGGGAAAAGTCAGGGAGATAGACAGTTCACCAGCTGGAGTCCACACCTTCCCCACCCCTGTGTAATCCTATCAACCCACCTGTCAACCAACTGACCCCTCCTCAGGATGCACCTCTCTTTACCTGTGACCTAGGGACAGTATCTCATAACCATTCCCCTTTTTGAAACGCAGAAGCAGACTGGTGAAGGGGAGGGGGCTCTCTTTCTCTCTTTCCACCTAGTGGACCCAGGACAAACAGAGCAGGGTATGAAATTCCCCTTTTTAACTTTCCTGGCCCATTCCACCTAAATGAAGCCCCCATGTGTCTCTGTATTCTCACTTTGTAAATAAACCTTATCATACTGCATACCATGTTTGTGCCTGTACTTAGAATTACTCTCTAAGTAAAAAAGCAAGAGCCTGGGGTATTAATTTTGGCCCAACCTACCCCACAACAATATAGTAGACTATTAATGAATATACATATAAAAAAGGAACAGATAAATTTTCCATGACAGCAGACCAAGTTGAGACCTGAGCAGTTATTTTTGAGTCTATGTTCATTTCATTCCCAAAATCTTTTATTATTTGAAACTTTACTGCTATTATCGTTTTATGGCTTCTGAATAACTTCTGGGGAAGGGTTTCAGTATACATCAATTATTTTTCACTTGCTGCACAATGACTTCTCATTCTGGTCCCAGAACTCTGAAGTTCCTTTTGGGAACCCATTCTCTTCATGTGCAAGCAGTCTTGGGAGAAGATTTAACCAAGTGTTACGATTCCTGAAAAAGGACTAATACTCCAATTCAGTCATTTAAGTCCTCATGAAGTGAAAGTAAGAGGAATTAAATTAAAACACTACTGGTCCAGATTTAGCTCCATGGCCAAATCCTTGCTCATCTTTGCACCTCCTGCTCTCTGGATCACTGGAACAACCTGGCGCCTGTCTGTTCTGAAGATTGTTTCATCTGATTACCCTCTCATGATATGAGCTAACCCATATCCTTTCCACAAAATTCCTTTTTTGTTTAAATGGCCAGAACTAATTCCTGCTACTTGCAATGGAAGAACAGTAATTATACAATTCAAATGTAAATTTGATTGGCACACAGCACAGA
Organism: Oryctolagus cuniculus; assembly: GCF_964237555.1. Classification (NCBI taxonomy): domain Eukaryota; kingdom Metazoa; phylum Chordata; class Mammalia; order Lagomorpha; family Leporidae; genus Oryctolagus; species Oryctolagus cuniculus. The sequence continues at coordinate 52,014,285 of NC_091434.1, forward strand.
TTGCTTATATAAATAGGTGTGTTTCACAGATGGTCATCTGATCAAAAGTTCCTATTTTAGATTCTCAGGATACCTAACTGGTAAACTATGCAATTTAAAATTCATAGCTTGCCATTTTCATTCTTTGAGACAGCTACTTTCATTGTCTGATGTACTGTACATATTAAGGTCAATCCTACTCTTCACTCTCGTTTATATCGTTATTCACATTTATAAACAAGTATTATTTTTTTTTGACAGGCAGAGTGGACAGTGAGAGAGAGAGACAGAGAGAGAAAGGTCTTCCTTTTGCCGTTGGTTCACCCTCCAATGGCTGCCGTGGCCGGCTGCACCGTGCTGATCCCAAGCCAGGAGCCAGGTACTTCTCCTGGTCTCCCATGTGGGTGCAGGACCCAAGCACTTGGGCCATCCTCCACTGCACTCCCTGGCCACAGCAGAGAGCTGGATTGGAAGAAGAGCAACCGGGACAGAACCCGGTGCCCCGACCGGGACTAGAACCTGGGGTGCCGGTGCCACAGGCGGAGGATTAGCCTATTGAGCCATGGCGCCGGCCCAAGTATTATTTTTAAAATCTTTTCTTTTTTCACTGAACTATATTTTTTCAATGTAAACCATGTTATAAAAGCAAATTAAACCTTTTTATAAAGAAAGTTACCTTTAAGTAAATAAAGCTTTGGTATAATAAGTGGTACTCTGAATGGCCTGAATCATTTAAAGATTAAAAGAGACCCAGTTTACCAACTTGCAACACAGAGACAAAGACATTTGATGAGCAACCACCTGGTTAGGTCTCATTATTTCATCTTAATTGTAATTAATTTTGAAGGAATCATTCATTAAAATTACATATTACATAAGTAAACATAATTTTATTCTTTAATTCTCTTTATTAAATGAAAATAACATTACATAGGTGGTGACTAATTTGAATAGTTAACATAGAAGTATTTTTTACATATATGTGTATACATGTACTGAATTAATCTTTCAAAGGACAATGAAAGCAAAATGGCTTCCTCAATTTCTTCAATGGCTTAAAAGATATTTTCTTTTGTACTTAAATGCTAATGAAGCATGTCTTCAGAGTGATCTGAATTTATTTTCCACTGAGATATCCCTCAGATTTTTTTTCAGTTCAGAGTGTTGTTAATCTTATTTACTGCAACAGAGGGAGCAGAAGAAATTGTACTTCCACCTTCTTTTTACTATGTCCTGACTATTCTACCACATGTTTGCCATTGATTTATGCTGCTCCTCACTTTGAAAGACTATCACATTCTTCACACTTTCTGTCTCAAATATGATAACGCTCATAACAGTGTCCTTTTGACTACTAACATCTTGAAACCACACTATAGTCACATTTAAATCTAAATCTTCCTTTATGGAAGTTTTTAAAACTTTTTATTTTGTAAACTTTCTTGGCCATTTACCACCTCTACACCTTTATAATAAAGTTACAGTTGTCTTCATTCTACCCTTAAATTGCGTGGTCATCCTTAATAATCAAGTTTCAGCATGTCTCTACTAATCCCTATCTTCCTGCTTAAGTTCCCTCTTTTGGGTCACTCTGTCTGGTCCTCCCTATGTAGTGTATGCCTCAGAGGAATTTTACAGGGGAGAATTTTATTCCCCACTATGCTTCTTTGTAACTTCACCTGCTTAGTCATCAACCTATGTGGTAACCTGGGCTGGCACTCTCTAACTTAAAAAACATCTTTGCTAAGTCTCTCATCATGAAGGCTCATTGTCTAAATTAGGCCTATCAGATAAGACTCAAGGTTAAGAGTTATAGAACAACTATCATTCCTTATGCACAAGAACAAAGCAACAGTATATATTTGACCAGGGAGAGGTCCAATCTAGCAGACCACTGGAAAAGGGAACTGATCACTCCCTGGGAGTGCTATTCTGACAAATATACCTGAGGTTACAGGTGTGGAAGGCTGAAGGAGCATGAGTAATATATGCTAATACCACTGTCATCTTCTTCCCTTCCCTGTGGGCTTCAGTGCCACAGACAAAGAGAGAGTTTTGAGACATCTCCAACTCAGGAGAGATAAGACCTGACGTATGCTTCCGTCTTTATGCTCTCGTTCCAGCCAGGAGACAAACCATCTACTTTATTTCTTTGACTTCTGAACTAAAAGAAAAATGTCTCATCTTTTTCTACACCACCATCTGTCCTGCTTGATATTTCATTCATTAGCTCTGGGTTAACAGCCAAAACTGCCCCCTCTCTTCCTATATCGTCCTCCTCCATTCTGCTAATCCCTTATTTCTCTATTCTCAATTGGATGGCGGGCCAATTAATGGCTGCTCTACACAGTGATCTTCCATCAAGCAGACCCAGCAGGCCAGTACACTGGTTTTCAGGTGCAAAGTCAGGGCTTTGGCAAAAGTCAGCTTATGAAGAGCCCTGGCAGCTCTGCCAATCAAGAGTTGGGTCTGGAGTCGAAGGACTCTCAGGTCAGAGCTTCAGACCTTGTTGGCTCTAAGCTAAAAAGCCCTTCACTTTGCCCAGCTTCCAAAGTAACCACGACCGCTGACAGAATGGCCAAGTAGGGTCAGAAACATTGCAGGCCTAACTGTAAATTTCCTGTTAAGAGATGCCACCTGGCCAACTCTCTTCCCAGGCCAGCTGAGTAATGGAACTCAACAGGGTGCCTCCCTAAGGAGGTTCACACCTCCCTTATGATGTACCCCATGTGAAAAGATGGAGAAGTCTGGGCTTCATAACTGGCAAGACCATGGAGCCCATCTGATTATTGTTAAGCCCCTTTTGTCAGTTTCCACTTGCCTCTAAATGGGAAAACTTGCTCATGGTTTAGACAGCACCTTAGGTCCACTAACAATGACTCTGTCCTTTGTTTTAGACCCTGTCTAGCCCATTTGATGCCTCATTCCTTTGTAATCACACCCACTACTCTTACATCAATGACTGAACTCCCAATCGTGTGTATTAATGGTCCTTTCCCCCCACCCCCAACTTAAGCATTGGATGATTATTCAGAATTTTTCTACAAACTCCATCTCTCTCCCTCCCAATGGAGAACCTTCATCATGTGATTAATGCCACACCTAGGAACACTGGCTACTATTCTCACCCTAGCTTTTATACTATGTTGCCTGTTTAAGTGTTTACAGGAGGTGATAATTAAATGAACCAAAGCCTTCACCAACCAGGCAGTCAACCAAATGCTACTACAGGGATATACTCGGCTCCCCCAGCGAGAGACCATGACTTGAAATGTCACCCCATCAGCAGACAGTGACTCGTCAACCCATGTCAGCAGGAAGCTGCTCTAGAAGACAGATCATCGTCCTCCCACTCCTCTGGACTTTTAGGGCAGATATAGTCCCATAAAACACTTGTTTTATAAAAATCAAAAGGGGGGACTGTGCCATCTTATCTGTGGCATCTTAAGCCCCAGGTGCTATCGTAGGCTCTGGCCCCATTGCCATCTTGCACAATAAGCTTCAATCCTAAGCCTAGCCTGGCTTGCTAGAAGTCAGGTAACCAAATGACCCAACTACAAGTGTTAGCTCCACCCCCACCTTAACGGGATTCGCTGCTCCAACTTCCTTGCCTCTGCAAAGGTATATAAGACCTGTTCTCCTAGTACAGTCTGCTGTTCTCTCCTGCATGGGGAGGCAGCCTGCTGAGCTTCTCCCACCTGACAATAAACCTTTTCCCTTACTCTGGTATTTGGTGTGTTTTGTGGTGGCCTTTCATACAGGTCACTGTTTATGAAGTGCTTCTCAATTTCCAAGGTGGAGGTGTTATCATCATCAACTGTTCTTCTGTTTACTTCTTTGTAAGCACTTAATATTTCCCACCTGAATTGAATATATAAACTGAATTGTGTTTCTTTTTAAATTTTTATTTATTTTTATTTAAAAGGCAGAAAGACAGAGAGACAAACAGGGAGAGACAGACAAGGCAAGGCAAGACAAGACAAGTCAAGTCAAGTCAAGACAAAAGAGAGCCACCATATACTGGTTTAGTCCCCGAAGTGGCCACAACGAAAGCCAGGACTGGCAAGTTCTGTCTTCCATGTATGTAGCAGTAATCCAAATACTTAAGCCATCATTTGCTAACTCTCCGGATGTACATTAGTAGGAAGTTGGATTGGAGGTGGAGTTAGGATTCAAACTCAGGCAATTCAAGACAGGATGTGGGCATCATAAACAATGCCCTTAACCATGGCACCAAATATCCTACCCTGAAATGTGTTTTTTATCTTGCAGTCTTTTATTGAAGGATAGAAAGGACAAGGAACTATTTTTACCATAACTACTATCATTGCCTGAACATATATAATCACAATGGTTAGGCTTGGAGCAGTAATAATTTTAATAAATATTAGTTGGATAAATATATAATTGTTATCACTTATAAATGGTGCATTTTAAACAATGTAGAATAATTGTCTATATAATATTCACTTTTCTTATAAGCTTATCTATGTTGGGAAATGTATTTGAATAAATGTGACTAAGGGAAGCTACTGCTTGCAATCAAAATTTAGGTCTTAACTTAAAATTTTTCTTCATCGCAAACTAGTTTTTATCAGAGCAAATTTTTGGATAAGAAAATATTAGTCAGTTAATCAACAAGTATTTCCAAACTACCAAATGAAAATGCTTTTAATTACCATTTGTGGAGGTAAACTCAGTAATAAGAATAAATTCTTGAAAACAACATAGTCACTAAAACAGAGATGTTTATTTTAGTAACCATACAAATGTAAAATGAGTGATGTGTAGATCAATGGCTATTAAATGAATAAAAAATAAACATAACCTAAAATCTTTAAAATTGTTTATAGTATAGTATAGATGAAATGGAAAAAATGAACCCTTAATTAATATTCTCAAAGAATAGGGCATAATAGATTTTTTATAAAAATGATAAACATAGTCAACAAAAATAACATTATCACAACTTTGTTTAAAGAAAAAAACCAACAACAACAAAAATAATATAGAACAAAATGATACAGTGCATTTAAAAA